>NW_008824676.1:5586094-5628056 GCF_000699105.1 Pygoscelis adeliae
CAATATGCCAATAAATTGCCCAGATTGTTCTCCATTCTGTGGCTGCGCTGCAAAATTTATGACAGAAATGATGATTTTTTTTTTTTTTTTTACCAGTGCATTTCTTTATGATTAGCAAATGTGTTGTGTGTGCAGTTTTATTGCTATTTTCTTGTTCTTCGTGCAGTTGTCTGTAGTCTGGTAATATGTTTACTGACCTGCATGTCCCCAGCTTCAGTCCCACTTAAGTGCAGTGGTTTATAGATGGGGGAGAGTTGAATTGCTGAAACATTTGTATTAATTTATTTTTAAAATGTTGCTCTGTTACCTAAATATTTGAAGAAATTCTTAAAGGACTTCCTTTTTTTTCTCTGCGGTCATGTTCTACAAAGAGAATTTTTCCAAGGTATTAATGGAATAGTTTCTCATACAACTTTGGGATTGGTACGTAATTTATGTAGTACAGTGTGAAGAATGTTCAGTACAAAGTGGTCTTGAATTCTGTGTTAGGAAGGGAAAGAATACCGATGAATATTGGAACTTGAAATTACATTTGCTATATAAATGTTTTGTAAATAAAATGTTGACACTAAGGAGAAGTCGGGCTACAGTTCATCATGACAACCTCTCTTCATGAAGTTTGTATTAATTTTCAATGAAGAAATTGCCTGTCCAGCATTTAAGTCATATTCCAACCTGTTTCGCACACTTTGTGATGTGTAAAGACTTACAAGGAAAAACCTCAACATCTGAATGCTTAAGTTCTCACCTTATACTTTATTAGATTGCTTTCTTTCGTAGTTACTATTTTTCCCAGTTTTTAACTCTCTTTTTATGTGCATTTTTTTAAATGTGAATGCTGTTTTAAAAATAATCTTTGTTTTTAACCTAACATCAATAGTGGAGTAATATTAGGCGGTAACATTCTTTTCTATATTGTCTTGAGTTTCAGTTTTCTTTTGACAGCAGAATGAATTTCAAGTATGTAGTCAAAATATCTTCTTTTTCTTTCCTAGTCTTACGCTGCCAGTGGTCTTCCTAAGTAATGAAACTGTTTAATACAGTGCTGTCTTTTGTACAATGCTAGGTCACATAAACCCTATGGGTTTTTTGTGTGCCATATAGGAAAACAAATTTGTCTTTTTAAAAGCCAGTACATGTTTATTATCCTGGGAAGATAGTCCTTCTACTTGTTGCCTTTAAAATAATGCTGTTTGTCTGAAAATATTTCTTGAAGGTTGTTTTCCATTATCACATTTTTTGTGCTCTTGCCTGACAAGGGATATATTATAAAAGTTTATTTCCAGACGGCGTCTTGATTATTTTATTTTCTTTGCTTTAGAGTCCATAATGACCGATCTGCAATTAAAAACATGCATAATTACATCAGTGATACAGTACTACAAAATAAAATTCACTGCTTAGAGAAGTTTTGCAGTTGCTATTAATAATAAAAAAAAGGTATACAATAGTATTTTTCTGTGATTATGTATAATAGTGCTTTTGCTCATTTTTCTTTTTTTTTTTCAGGAGTGGAATCCATGTGAAAGAACAGGAAAAATTATTTTATTTTAAATTATTGGAAACGTGTAGGAAAATCTACCAATTAGAGGCTCATAAATCATTCAGTGGAGTTTTGTAAGTTTAATAGAGGCAATAGTACAGGCATATTGATGCACTATCGTTGAGATCCAGTAGGCTTATATGTAGGTGTTTGGTTTAGAAACAGAATTGAGGGGTGAGAATCTCTCTCTTTTTGCGTTTTCCCCTCCCCTATAAAATTCCAAATTAACGTAAAATACAACCCACGGATAGCTTTAACATGTCTCATTGTTAAAGTAGGATAGGAAAGGAAGTATTTTCTATCTTTATCTTTTTTAAAAATAGACATTTTTCTTCTCTGACAGAGTTTCACTTTGTACTCTCCTTTAAATTGCACTGTAGCGCATTAAAGGCACTTACAATGCTTTCAGTTTAATCAAAGCAGAGCACTAGGTAAGCAGTTGCCTGTACCTCTTGAGTATGAATCATGAATGATGATTTTTAGTTTTCTCAGACTGAGTATTAATTTGTTGCAAACAATTGATCTTTATGTTGCGGGATATTCACACCGTATGTTAAAATGGCATATATATTTGCAGTCATTTATTAATAGAAGTGTAAATATTTTTAAGACATTCAGCTGAGAGGTCAAATAATGCAATTATATATTTTAATTTTTTTCTGGTATCTACTAATTACTATTTTTGTTAGCTGTGTAATAGCTAATGTAAAGGTTCGTATAGGGCTCTAATGAAGTGAGGAGAAAACCAAGCTATCCATCAGTAGTGCCAATTATTTCCATTAAACATAAAATATACTTCATGAGTGCTACAAAGGTAGCTTACTAATAAGAAAACTTGCTGTAAAGTCATACAGCGTGCTAGTAAAAGCCGTTCTTTGATCAAAACACCATTTCTTAAGTCGGAAGAAAAGTGTTCTACTTTGCTTGGTAAGATGACTAGAGCAAATTATAAGATGGACAAGATTTTTGTTTTTAAAACAGAGAGGAGCTTTTTTTCTTTCATACTATACAAATATGATTTTTGTGACTTAAATATGTTCCTAAAGAGGGCAAAGAAAGAATCTCAGAGATTCTTGATGAGATATTTTAACAGTATGTTTGTCTCAAACTTAGTTTGTGGGCAATCACCCTAACACAAAGATATAATAGCAGTGAATTTAAATATACCCTGTAAATTAAACGGTAGGTGAAGCCAGATTTGCATGGATGTGCCTTCAAGGATGTTATCTTCACAGTGAGGCTTTCACCTGTGGGTTTTTATAATTTTTCTCTATGCAAATGAGGGACCAAATAGGCTTCCTACTAGATAAATGTACATTCGCAATTTTTATTCAAAATCCTATGACTTGTGTGTTATGTATTCTTAAAAAAAGTCTGCTTAAGCTTTCTTTGCACTGCATTCTTTAAGAGTGCTTTTACTAGTTCATGTTACAGGTATTCAGTTTGTAGCATTTTGCATAGCTTCTATTGGAAATCTTGAAGTTCATTTCTCTTCTTTGGATGCAGGTGGAAAGATTTAATGAAAATAATAGGTTTGAATTGTGAAATCACTGTGCTTGAGAAAGGGATGTACCCCTTTAAAGGTATTAGCATAAAGATAGCACATTTGTTTATTATGTTTCAAAATCAGCTGCTAGTATCTCTGCCACAGGTAACAATTGACTTTTCAGGCTTCAAGTTAATAGCCTTGTCTCTTGCTTGTAGGGATCAATATTAGTATTAATTAATCACCATTATCAGCCCTAGGATCTGGTTCTATTTGTTGTTACATCAGCAAAATATCAATATAGAAAGTGGACTCTCTGATCGTCATGGCAACTTCATCTCTTGGGTCAAAGAAAGTTTATCTTATCTGTGCATGGAGAGTGGCAAACTGTTTAGGGATCTAGTTTGAACGCTAAGAACATTGATTTAGTTTTTGTTTGTGAATAGAGGCTGAATTCCAATCACAAGGGATAGGTAAGATTTAAATATTAATGCCCGCAGGCTTGTCTGAGAGGGTGTCATTACCATTACTGTCGGATTGTCTTTTTGAGATGACACAATGGTAGAGGAGAATTGTGTAGTCAGGATTATTTACAGTTTAGTAATTTGTGCATTGGACAAACAGGTTTTAAAGTGAAAGTAAGGAAATTCTGTAGCTTTTATGCAGTAATATTACTTCTCCCATGCAATGTATGGTTAGGATTTTAGGATTTCTTCTACTTAAAGATAAGTGTAGAATTAGCGCAGAAACATAGAATATGAATCGGTAGAAGGAACATTTTATTATGCATTCTCCCTTAAGAGGTTTTTCACAAACGTGTCTGAGAAGTCTAGAGAAATAATATCAGTATTCCATTCACTCCTGAATTAATGGCAAATAGACATCATGGAAAATCTGAACGCTACAGTCTGGTTACAGTTATTTTTGAGTTTTGTAAGTTGATACAATTATCTCATGAGTTTGTGATAATAAAATACTGATAATGCTGTTTTATCATGTCGCAACTCCCTTTTTCTATATTCTTCAGTGCTTCTTAAAAGTCCTCATCTCAGCCAATGCACCTGAGACTTCTTAGTATATATAGCCATAGTGTGGTTAAATCTTGTTCTGAGAGCATTAAAGACCTAATCACAAGCACAAGTTTTGCTTTGAGAAAAAAGTGCACTTTCCTTACCCAGTTGTTTGTAAATGTATGTGTGTATTATTTATTTGTTTGATAGTTCCTTAGGACATGCTGTATTTGAGACATAGATGAAGTGTATCAATATGCTTGTCTCCTAGTCATTGGCTAGATAGTAATTTTTTTTTTCCATTCCTAGAGTGTCAAGTAACAAAAAGTCTGTGTGTCTTACTGATGCAGATAAATATTGTTTTGGGAAATCCCAAATCAATAAGAGCAATTCAGTACATTTGCAATATTGAAGAAGAGTTCTTGTAAAAAATACAAAAAAACCCAACCAAACAAAACCCAAACGCTTGCATAAAGCTTACACTGCACAAGGAATCACTTCTCGGTATTGACATTTCTCATTGATTATTCAGTTTTATCTAATGCTTTGAAAGGGTAATGCCATCATGAGTTGGTAGCAGATGCGGGTGGTTGTCACAGTAGATTCTTCTTTTTTAAAAAAGAAAAAGGGGATTTAGTTTGATATAAATGTATACAATCTTCAGTTATATTTTAATAGCTTCTGATACTGTTTGTGTAATCATAACCATGAAAAGAGTTTGTATAAGTTAAAAATATTGTAATAAACAAAAAAAGCTCCTGTCTTTCTATTACAGATGTTGAATAAATCTTATCCTGGTTATTTTCTATCTATCTTCTAATTTTTCATATGTCCCATATTTCCTATGTTGAGGAAGGGTGTTATGTAACATTGTCATCCTTCATAAATGCTAATATTTTTTAATATTTTGAAAAATTAGCTAGGATTTTGAAACATGTTGAGGAAGTGAGATGGTGTTTCTATTAGTAATCGTCAGAAACCTTTTATATTTATAGAGCTAATTTGCTGCAAGGCTTATTTGTCTATTCGATCTTTATTTATATTAATGCAATTTCTTAATGCGAGTGTGTAAATAAAGCTAGAGTGTGACCTTTAACTTTCTTACCTTTTGAGTACTACCGTATTGTTTTATAGAACTTTTATAATCGAGGTTTGTTCAATTATAGTAGATTTACAAAGTGAATACAATTTAGTGTCAGACTATTGAAAATAATAATGCTTTAATAGTTAGTGAGTTACTCAGACATCTCTCTATGAACTCTTCTCATACATTACTCCTTGCACTCACATAGATGAGTTAGAGTGGTGTCGCTTTATTCTTCCAGACATCTAGACTTGAAGCTTTCAGCCTGTGATTAGCTGATATAACTGCACATCACACGCCGTTTTTACTGTACTCGGTCTTTTTACCTTAGGTTCAGTATAGCGGAGCACAGTAAAAATCTCCTTTAATCCAGACACTTTTCCATTTTCCTTTTCCAAATAATAAAGTATTAATACCAACTGCAGTAAAATACTGCAACATTTTCCATGTTACTGGGTTTCCTATCTGTCTAACCCTTTTTTGGAAGGTATAAAAATATTGTATGAGAAACTTAAGGAACACACTCTTTAACTCCCTTCATAGAAACAGTCCTGTTGATGATAATACTTAAAATGAATGTGCAAATTTTTGTAGATTAGGAGCTTAAAAATCCACACAACCACAAATGGTATATAACAGTTTGGTGTATGTAAAATTAGAATGTAGAGTAGAATAGGGACTAGGTTTAAATGAAGTGTTTTCGTTATGTTCAAAGGAATTCCATGGTTTGGGTTTTGCACCCCCGTGCCATACATGTTCCTTTTCATATTATCTATGAAAAGTAAAAGTCTACATATTTTTGTGGCAAAAATGATATAGAAAAATGTAATTACTTTTTGAACACACTTGCAATTATTATTGAAAACTGATTTTTAATGAGAACAGAATGAATTATACTGTAAAATAAGAAATTCCTCATAGACCCAAATAGTGTGAGAGAAGTCTTTTCGTGTGTCTATTGTAAAGATTTTCTCAGCTGAAATGGAATAATCTTGAAAATACTTTCTCTGATGATACATGGAGGTGTTCATTTAGGCCGAGAAGAAATTCTGTAGAGGGTGATATTATTTTTACTTTTGTAGTTGCAGCACAAGCCTCAAAGGAAGTGCCGTGTTTTAGTCCTGTAATTGGGATCATCATTAGAACCCTGTTATTTAATACTTGATTATATTTCTATTATCAAGCGTGAAGGTTAATGTTTATAAGAGATCATGAAAAAAATTTGCAAAGACATTGTCAGATCTACTTGAAATTACACGTATATTCTACAGATCCTTAGGTTTTTGTCTTCAATTTTCACTTTCAAATTCAGGCTTCATATTAGATGGCAATAAAGATCCCTTCTCTGAAAGTTTTGAAGAAGTACAGCAAGGACTTTCATAATGCATTTTATGCAGCTTTACGCAAAGAAAATGAACCATCTGTAACTGATGCATCAAACTAGGACACAATTGTGAAACCAGTGAAGACAATGGTAAAATTATCAAAGCTGAAGTTGCAGTAGTTTTTTTAAAAAAAACTGCCCTCACTCCCTCCCACCTAATGTTACGGTCTTCAGTTAATAAACATGTATGAAAAGACTTTTGGAAGCAGTAATAGATCATTTTTGAAAGCTTTGAATCAGATTGGTATTTGAGTATTGTATCTGCCAATTGTACTTCGTCCATTTCAGAATGGACATAGACAAAATGCTCTAGTTTTGTAGGATGCAGAAGATCTTGGACAAACAGACGCATATTTTGTCATCAAGTTACTTAAGCTTCTGAAGTCAGGGCTACAACTGGGTCAGATGATAAGATGAGCACAACAGAAAAACGAAGAGTGGCTCTGATAAAAACTGATTGATTGATGTCTGGCTTCCCCACCATCACAAGCAGTTGACAGTTAGTTTGGGATCAGATGATTTGGCTTTTGCGATAGAAGATGGGGCCTGGTAGGCAAGTCTGAAGGACAAAAAGGTCGGTTTCTGTATAGTGTCAGGCAGTGCTGGGTTCCCCCAAGGTGGGGTATTGGATTATGTTTTTCTTCAGTTACAAGACTTAACTTTTCATGGTCCATTGAAAGGCCAAGTAATCTGGTCAGCATTAATACAAAAATAAGGCCGTTAAGTTGTGAGAGAAGGGAATGAAAACAGAGGGAGTATACCTGTTGAACAAGTGAATTACAGAAATAACCATTTTTTTGCTATTTAATTTCTGTATTTACTTAAAACATCGTAATTTAAAGCATTACATGATTTATAAACATTCTGATTTTGAAAAATGTTTCCACAGTACATTTGTCACTGCAGCTGCAATGAGAGTTCTATGTTACGTATATTCTGAGGGACTGTAATGAAACATTGTGGATAAATTAATTTCAGCTTGTGAAATATTGTTATTCTGTGACCCGTTATGTACAGAATAGCACATTGTACCTCATACACAGAAGTATGTATTTTTCACTAGATTAAGAGCAATTAGCATGGTATACTTAAATATCATTAAAATAAATTTATGTGAAGTGTATTTTTGTGAACTGGAGATTATTTATCAATCTGTGACCATACCATGAACAGCTGAGTGTTTGTGGGGTTTTCTGTGGGTTTTTTGTTTTGTTGTTGGTTTTTTTTCAGAGCACATTTACAATTAGCACTCTCTGTGTAATAGTCACAGAAGGGGAAAAAATGTGTAAATGAAAATCAAGACATAATAGCTTTTAAATGAAAAAGATTTTCAATGCAGCCATGAAAATGTGTACAACTGCCACAGAATTGGAATTTGGACAGCTTGGATTTGAATTTAGATTTTTGGACAGTTTGATACTCTCTAGAAATCCTTTATAATGTATCGCTTTTCTCTGAGTTTTAAGGGTCACATCTCCAAAGGACAGTTGGGTCTCAGCTAATGCTGCTGGCTTAATATCAGTAAGATGAATTCTGCAAGGTGCTGTATTGCTGATAGTATAGCTGGAATGCAGTATGAAAGAACCTGTAGTATAACCTGGAGTGCTACCAGTAATAGGTGATCAGTGTAGGTGAACTGGTGGTCATTTGAACAGTGATTAGTTATACTTCAAGAAAGGTTGTTTTCTTACTGTCTAATCTCTGGGGACCTGTTTCATTTAAGAAATAATTAAAAAAAGATCTTATTCAAGAAATGCACAGTTTTATCCTGGCTATTTTGTAAACCTCTTCTGAGGTGTATGTTAAAGGCATGTTTTAAAACACAGAACTCAAGGCTTAGAGAAGTATTTATGAATGCAGATTTAAGACAAGACTGAAAGTGTTTAAGAGCTTCTTCCTTTTTTTATTAATATCATGGTGCATCCCTTCAGCATCAGAGCTTTGTTGCATTTTCATACATTATTATGCTGAGCTCTCACAGCATTACTACAAGTGGTCTGAAATAAGCTGTGAAAGCCCATGTATAATTTGCAGATAGGGTTCAGATTTTCAGGTGTGTTTATTTAACAAACATGTTGCATCACAGAATAAGTAGCTCTTTTTTGAACGTCTTGTACTGAAGTTTTTCCAGATGTAATTTTATACTTAATAAAACTGAAGAGAGCTTTATTAGACTTTTCTTCAAAGTATGGTACTTGGCATCTGACCAGGGACAGTAGCCTGCTTTGTTGCCTGTTTGGGAATTTTGCACTTCTAGGGTATACAACTGAGACCCATTTAATTATATAAAGAGGAAAATCAGGGTTGGTGAATCAAAAAGGGGGGAAAAAAAGTCATGTAGCCAAAATAATCAAGATCAGCAATTCTTGTACATGGAGACTAACAATCAGCTACTTAGACCAGCTAGACTGTGTAATTTTATGATTAGTCCTGCAGCTTAGGAAATCTCATATAAGTGGGGGTGTGCTTTGGGGATGTTATGACTGGTCTGATTAGTCTGACATTCATTTTAGTGTTCTTTGACTGTTGGTTCAGAAGTTTTCACTGTCAAGAAAGAAGGTGAAATTCAGGTATGGAATTCTTATGCCACCAAGTTCTTGCTAAATATGTTTTTCAACATGGATTGTCAGTCAAAGCATTGTTTTCAAAGGTATGGCCTTTGCATTATAAAACAAATGAGAAAAAAAAACATTTGAAGTGTTACTCTTGCTATGCTTAAATTGTTTCAAGTCATGAGAATCATTTGTGGCATGGTACACATTACACCATGCAATGCCAGCGTAAGAGAAGAATCACACCTAGTTTGCGCTGATGTACTTGTCTTTGAAACTGAAACCTCACTTTTGCATTCACAGAAAAATCTTTTGAGAATACGGATTCATGTGATGCCATCAGGAAAATAATTGCAGTTTTGGCTTGTATTTTATGTTTAACTTGGTACAGTTTTATGTTAATCTAGCCCCACATTCTTCCAGAATGCTATTTACTGAAGTGCTGAGTTGTGCAGTGATACAGATTTTGTTTGCAGGGATGATAAAAAAAAAAAAAATTGTGATGACTCATCACATTTATTATTAAAATATTGATTTGTTATAAGAAAAACATTTAAAAATGCTTCACAATCAGTTTGCTAGTCTCTATTCATTTCTTAGTGGACAGATGTTCCTGTTACTAAAAGTACCAAGATGCAGATGGTATTATTTGGCATCTTTTTAGAGGCTTCATTATTATTATCTGTGGTGAACTGAAAACTACACTGATACATGATTCTTCAGTGGCAGTTTATATTTGCAAGAAATTATTTGAATAACCATCTTTATAACAGGTCATGTCAGGAAAAAAACCTCTAAAATTAAATAGTCACAAATTGAATAGAAAGGTTTGTGTGTCTGCATGTATGTAAGTGTTTTGCCTACTAATTTGAACTTGAGAACTATTTCTAACTATCTTTTTTAAGAATCCATTAAAATTATACCTATTTAAATAAACACATGTATATATGTATCTTAATATATGTGAGAATTAGTATGAATTGAGGCATGTATCTTGATGTATAGCAGCAATTTAGTATAAAATACACTTACTTTGAAGAAGAAAAAACATGCTACAGGTAAAGATATTCATAAGCAAGTAGCTTGAAATCACAACGTAATTCTCTTTGAATTTTTCAAGTAATCTCGTATGCTGTGTCTTAAACAGACCACTTGAAACACGCAAACTCTGGAAATACTGCCTCCATTTCAGTAATAGAAAAAAGAAAGCTTAAGTTTTAGGTTTCCTACTGTGGTCCATACTTTTCAATCCATGGTTTTTTTTGGTTTTGTTTTTTTGCATTAGATACTGATGCCTGACGTTAAGAGATTCTCAACACCTACAGCTCTTGCTTGAAATCAGTTAATAATACGCCCTAACTAGTGCTATCAGGAGTAGCATCCAGATTCTTTCATGCCCATTTCTGTCATTAAGCTATACTGTTATCCTCCTTTTACTGGAAATTCCCATGTGTGTTTAATATAAATGCGTTATATATGTTGGACTTTAATGCATGTTAAAATAACTCAGTATAGCTCTTAGAAGATTTTCCTTCCTGTCTTCCAAAAGACCTGCAGAAATACTTCATTTCAGATTAAAATCTTACTTTATAGCAAGATCATAAATAGGGGGAGCTAGAATGAAACCTCTGAACTTGAAGAGTATGCCGTGCCTGTTTTATTAAGCTGCTACTAATGGTGTGGAGTTTTGTCTTGGAAATAAGTTCTGTGTCTTAGATTTTAACATTACGCTATTAAAGGCACAATCATACACAGTTTATCTCCCCTAGAAAAATCCTGTTTTGGAATTTTGAACTGCTGTGCCAAAACCAGTTCCTTCTTCATACATATCAGATGTTTTACATTCTGAGTGATTTTAAGATGCCAGTCATTTTTATACAGACTATTATGCCCAGACAAATTTTTCTTTTAAAAAAACCAAAACCAACAAAGGCCAGTGCCAAGTCTGGTGGGGTTTTTTGCACCTTGAGGATGATGCATCTTCAATGTATGCCTGATTACTTGCTTTATATAGCTCTCATTTGTAATATACCTGAATGTATAGCAGTATAACATTACAAAGAAAGCATACATATTATGGAAAACTGGACAGCATTTATAAAGATCATGAATCATTTTGCTGATAGAAGTGATATAAAACAAGACTGTAAATGAAGGATTTTGAATTTCTGTAAATTACCTTTATAAGGAATGGACACAGAGACGAAATAAAATTGGCAGGGGTAGAAAGTTTTCCATGGAAGTGAGTGATGATGTTTGTTCTCAGCCTTTTGAAAAATAGAAAATAAGATTCAGTGAAAATAAAATGTATTTTTGGGAGCTGAGCTATCACATAACACTTAGTTTAGTTCTAATTGAATTATTCATAGAACAACATTTTGCCTACATGTGGTCATCTCCTTTCATTGTTTTTAAGTTTTTCACAAAAAGTCCTGATTTTTATGCTTTAGCTTTTACATTCTAAGTTGTTCTCAGGTAAGATGTTGAATATTTACTATTGCATTCTTGCTTATTTACATTACATTTCAGTTTTTGTGAAGGATGACTTGAATGCTGTTAAACATGAGAAAAGCCTTAAAAAAATCGGTGGGAGTTTGATCTCTTCCTAGAAGGGAAGTATTGTGAAGAAGGAAGCACTGTTAGTTCATTCGAGAGCAAAGAGAAAGAAATAACTGAACCCAGGGAATTTAAGACATCATAATACTTTTTTTTCCTCCTTCCTTTTCTTTCTTCTTTTGGGAGGGAAGAGCATAGAACTTGTTTGTACTATATACAGGTACATTGAAAATCTGTAAGCCATAATTATTGATAGCTTTGATAGATTTTACATTCAAATATATTTTGATACTTCAATTATGTGATTGCATTTGTATGTGAAGTGTTAAGAAAAGTTGTAGGCACCTCTGATCTGCATTTTGGTGCTTAATTAAGTATTAGGCATCTTGTTAGGGGAACTTCAGAAGAGTCTGTGTTAAATGTTCTGCATTTCGTATGAAATAATACTTCATTACTGAAGTATGTGGAATGAATGTTTGAATTCCATTTTGTGTTACACATTAATGATGCATTGCTCATTCTAATAGTAAGTTTGTGCAATGGAAGGATGTTATGCATGTAATAACCTGCATATAACAGCAAATACATATTTAGATATTTGTGCCATTCCTTTTCTTGCATTTTGACTGAGTGGTTCATCCCTTATATCTGATGGTAGTTACTTACCTGATGATAATTACTTAATTTATGTTGGAGCAGAACAGTTGTTACTGAGTAACAGACTCACTTTTGAAATACAGCATTGGTGACCTTGCTATAGGAATTATATTTTGACAACGTAATAGAAAGGCACGTTCCATAGTCTGTAGACTGAAAATTTCTTCATAATACATGTATTGTCTTTCCACTTTTCTTGGGCACTTTCTGGTGTTAAAACTACCAAGCAGCAATGGCAAGGCCAGATACGCTCTATTAATGGAGAGTGATTTACAGGTTATTGTTTGTGTTCTTGGCTAGTAATAGGGAGTAATCTGTAGGTGGAATTTGTAGACAGACTTCATTGCATGTTAGTGTAAGGCTTATGAGTACTTCTCTTACATTCCCTTATCATTTGGTGAGTAATAATAGGTTGCTCCTTTGTATTTTTCCTCTTTGAAGAACAATCAATATCATTACCCAGTTTTTGGCGAAACATTAAGCCAGAAACGAAATTACTTAGCAGGCAGGTACTGATAGAGCCTGGAATAGAAGCCAGGGCCTTTGAGACCTGTTCTACCTGATGCAATACAGTTTCTGGAGTACTTTTAACCTTACTCATCTCCATAGTAAAGTTTGCTAGTTGTAGAAATACCTCTTAATAAAAAAGGAAGATGGGACCTATTGCCTTGATTACATCATTCTAATAAAGAAAAGCCAGGCCCAAGTGGAGATGGCTAGGTCTTTGACGTTAACATTCTCATAAATATATATATAAGAAATAAACATCTCAAATAGATATAGCTGGTCTGCCTGTACAGCTAAAGGCCAATAGTTTGCTGAGTTAACAGGAATTATGTAAAAGTAGTGCCACGTGGCCCTTCCTGGATTCACTATATGGAGCAATTAGGCTAAGCCTTATACACACGTGGGAAGAAGTTACTGATTATCATTTGGGTAAATGGTGTAAATTTGGGAATGGTAAGTTTGGGAAAAGGCACCGTCTCTCGGTCATCCCCCTTGACCTTTGAAACACTTGTTAAAATTGCCAGTAAATAGAAATGGATAGAAAAAGTGGATCTTGGTGTTCCGCTGGCTGCGACTGAGGGATTGGAAATAAAACTATTGTTACGTATTTATATGTATTACCTTAGAGGAAATACTTTTCTAACAACTGAATGCCAATGTTTTATTAGCTCTTCTTCATTCATGTAAGTGGTAAGACCTAAATTTGTTTTATTGTCTGCAAGTTAGTTATTATTTTCCTTTTTTTGAAGAATATTTCTAGAGTGAAAAACAATCCCCCTACAAAACATTAGTGGTATCTTAGTCATTTTTCAAGTCTGGTTTGTTTTGTTTCATTTTGTTTTTTTTAAAATGTATCATCAGATATAGTACTGCTGTCTCGTAACAGCTGGGAAATTACAACTTTTGATTCACAATTTCTATAAATAGTTTCAGAATACTTCTTTTCTAAAGAGGTAACTAAAATTTTTCAGCAAAGTTGCTGAAGTTATGCTATATTGGAATCAATGGCAAATTTTTGAGAAATCGAGGACTGTCCTTCATAGTTGTGTTATATCTGGCATTCTACCTTTGTTTTGTATGGCCAGTCACTGGAGAATGAATAGCAAAATAAGCTTAGTAACATAAAGTGTTTTGGCCACCCTGTTTATGACTTTCAGGACGTTGGTTTTGTGCCCTTTTTGCTTGATAGTGCTCTGTGAAAAAGATTTGAAGTGTGACTAAGAAGCAAAACCAAAACTGCAAAGTTTATTTTCCTCCCTTCTTGATTTTACTTGTTAGTAGAGATGATGGTCTTATCACTGCTGTAAATGAGTATGAGCGCTGCATGGGGAACTCTGGAGTGCGATACTGTAAAAGATTGAATCAAATAGCTTAAACAGGGATTTCTTAGCACTAAGGGGTCACCGATGTAGGTAAATTTAAGGGTGGCTTGTTTTTTGTGTGTATTAGCACCTGTTTTATTTCCAGTGCTTAATAACTGATGTAAAGAGAAAACAATAACTTACTACATTAGAGATTTAGAAAGCTCTTAAATTGCATCAGTCACCCAAGACATACTTCAGCAAAAGAACAAAGATCAAATATGACAGTATTGGCATTTTTAAGATAAGAGAAAAGGAGAAAAACAATGAGCAAAAAATCTTTCAGGACTGACTTTCATGTCTCAGGCGAAAATGACATAATTAAAATACAGTTAGACAGAAGCAGGTCATAGGTTTCATTGAAATCAAAGTGAATTTTTCAAGTACAATCTCATATTAAATGTTGATTTAATAATTTAATGGAGATCAGTGAAAGGTCAAGCCGGAATGCAAAGGGTTAAAATGCTGAACAGTGACCTGAACAGGGAGTTGTTGTGTCTCTGAATCCCAGACATACTTTATTAGGACAATCCAGCTGGTTTTCTATTTCTATCTCCTCATTATCAACACGCTTATGGTATGGCCTCTTCCCCCTCACTTCCAATGCCAAGAATTTGGCAGGGACACCATGTGAGGAGGTCAGAGACTGATTGAGAGGAAAAACGAAGTTGAGACTGCAGCAGAGATGCAGAAAGAGGGAGTCCAGACGGTGAAGAGCTAAGGTTTGTTGTTCACTGTATGGAGACTACCAGCAGAGCTTTTTTGGGTGTGGTGTTTTTTTTTTTTTTGTGAACTGTGATTATAGCTCTGTGTGAAATTAAGCTACTGGCACGAGGCTTGATTTTCTTCTCACTGAAAATGGTGTAAAACAAGAACAGTTCAGCTTAAGGAACTGCATATATGAAATCAGTAGAAAAATGAACAAAATTGAATCTTTGATTTCTTCATGGTGTTTGGCATCTTTGTGTGTTTTAAGAAGAAAAAAAATCTGGAATTATGGTATTTTTCTCTGAAAAAGAAAAGACTTATAAATAGAAGCAGCATACTGTTAAATTGCTTTATGTGTTGGATCTAGGTTTCTCTGCCTGAGAGGAAAAAAAACAACCTCCAGCAAATGTTCAAAGGAAGGAAGTGGGAGGAAAAAAGTCCTTCTCACACGTTTCCATAGTTTCCATTTCAAAATACATCTATCACTGCCTTATGACACATACTTTACATCAACAGGTACATCAATTTAGTATTAATATTGATGAAACCCATCGTATGATAGCATTGATTAAACAGAAAGTAAATTTGACGTTTTGTGTGTTCAAAACCGTGCATAAAAGCAGATGGAGAAAATACAGAAAGATTTTCTATAGAAGATCGATCTCTGTTGGGAACAGACCTATTTGTATTTCTTCAAGACAATATGCAGCACTTCCCTTCAGTATGATATGGATTATCTCAAAATTGATCTATGGTTAATACTGTATAAAAAATATTCTTGGTTTTCATCCTTTCCTGGCATTCCCCTTTTACATAATGGAAAAGTGTCTGAATGGAAAAGTGAGTTAATTTCTTGTGGGTGGGGGGAGATACCGATTTTGTAGTTCTTACATTCTTATAATTCCTATGGGAACAGATAGAGATCATGTGTCTACAAGGAGTGGTAGGATTTAATCTCAAGTTCACAGAAGTCTTTGTCAGATACTTGCTTTCCAGTTTTTACACAATTAATATATATTCATTACAAATAAGATGTCAGTGGTGGTCTCTGCATTTAAGCTGTTGTGATTAAGGCTGATGTTGGACCGTGTGTTACGGTTCCAAACTCTAAGACCAAATGATCTCTCAGTCTCCGTGTTGAAACCCCAATTTACTCCTGTGGCATGTGCCATGTGGCTTAGGGGGCTGTGACCCTTAGTATATGGGCTGTGTGTTAAAAGGAGAATGCAACATTCCTAGGAGGCCTTGATCCTTAGAAAAGCTAAATTTCTTGTTAAAGTACAGTGGGGGAATATTGTCCTAACTAGCATACTGTCATAAATTTCTTACAAGTGCTAGTGGTGGTCATGTTTTGATTGCCTGGGAAAACCTAGCACTTCAGGAAGCAGAAAAGCACAACTTAGAAACTGGGGGGGGGGGGGCGGCAGGAAGGCAGAGTATGAGAGAGTGAGAGAGTCTTATTTTGCTGAAAGGATGAAGGAAAACAAACAAAATTCCTCTTACTGGTAAATTCAGGTACCTCCTTAATTGAACAACATGAGCACACAAGCAGGGTACAGATAATAGACAAAGGGAAAAGAAAGGATTCACTCTGGGCTGGGATTAGAACCTGGGGCTTTCCAGATGTGAAGAATAATTTATACTTAAATAACTTATTCTCCTAAAGGAAGGGAGAGCATTTTAGTTGAGTTATGCCTGTAAAGCTAATACTTCTGTATTCATTTGTAATTTTAAAAGTACTATTTATGCTTTATTTTTATACTATTCACAATAAACTCATGACACTTCTGCCCCCTCATAACAGACACCTAACAATGAAGCAGCTTCAATTAAGAAGCAGAACATCAGCCTCTGGCATCTTATTCTGTTGTTCCTTCTTTTTTGCTAGGGAGAATTCATTTGTTTCTTAATTAAGAAAAACACCAATAGCATGAAAAATCTGCTTATGGTACCTGAATGGTAATTAGGTGAAAGGTAAAAAAGAAACACACACATACATTCCAGTAGCAGCCAAAATGAACTTGAGCTGATAAAAATGAACTAAACTACTCTTGCATAAATCGAGGCTGAGAGAAGTGTACAGTCATTATGGCTAAGACAATATGCAAACTATCTTCAAAGAAATCAAATTGCTAGAGTGTTTTCATTTGCATGTATTAACTATTAACATAATGAGGAGAAGTGACATTGGACCCGGATTGTGTGTCTGTTCGGATTGATAACTCTACCGCATCTGCAAACAGGCGCCCAAAAATCAGACTAGTAGTCAGATCAGTGTTGAACTCTGAAGTGTGTATGGTTTTTTGTTGGGGGGTTTTTGTTGGTTTTTTGGGTTGTTTGGGGTTTTTTTTTGTGTGTGAGTGTCGTGTTTTTTTTTAAAATATCTGGAACCCAGAACAACACGCTGGGATGTTGAATGCAAGCTGTCCTTTTATTTTTATTCTTTCCAAAGGTGATCCTTCTGCTACAAGCACTTACTTCATACTTTCAAGGTACAGATACGAATTCTGAACTTTTTTCCGTCATGTATATTCCCACTTATATAGAAGGATGACTGTTATTATATAGTAATTTGGAGTTATTGAATGTTTGTGTAATTACTGAGCGATATTTTTTTGTCTTTCAAGACTGTCCTTATATATCAAAATGTCCTACTTAAACTGTCAATCACTGTGCTCATGAGCAGAGAGAAAGCTTAATAGAACTCAGACTTTTGAGAAGTCAGTTACATGCTATTTTACGTGATTACTTAGGACAATAGCAAGCAATGTTTGTGATAGCAGGTGTTATCTGCTTAAATATTGGGAATACATTTAAATTGTTATATGACAGATACTATATAAGAAGCTAGATAAATATAATAAGTTCTTTTGTTAGAAGAAAAAGCAGAAATAATTATAAAAACTGAAGATTTTTTTCAGATTATTCATATGAGGAAAAAGCATATAAACTAAACACAATTCTTATCATTGTTCTCTTTGGCGAAAATCTTTCCAAAAGGAAGTTATTTCTTGATATTACAGATCAAAACTACTAAAAGAATGTAGTTTTGGAAGAAGGTGAAATGGGATGGGAAGCAGGCATATGCAGTCCTTAAAAATTCAGAGTTTATGATGTTTGCATAATCTGGGAAAAATATTTTATAATTGTTACATTGTGTTTATATATACACACATGGAGTGTTTTTGTGTGAATTATATCCTTTGCTATTCTTGTACTTCGAGACTGTGACAAAATAGTAAGTACTTTTGCATTGCTAGAAGGAGCACATAAAAATTTCATCTGTGAATGTAAACCCTTCTTCCAAGAGGGGAGGGATTCCCTCGTGGTTCTTTTACTGCTGTATGCATCTGTTTCTTCACATAGCCTAGCAGTCATACTCCAGTCTGAGAGGTGAATCATGTGGAAACTTGGATTTTTGAAAAGAATATTTTTAAGGCAGCCTGGCTGTGTGTGTAGAAGTATGGGGAATATCTGTCTAAATAGTGGTTTATGTAGCAAAAAGCTACCTCACATAAGCAGTTAATACATCTAAAAGAGAATTTAACATATATAACATGTTTAAACTTGATAGCATAAGAACATTTTCTTTAATGAAGTAGACATTGGTCTATAGTAAAGGTATTATGATAACACAACCTTTTTGCACTTATTAGTAGCTCAGGAAGCAGGTGTAACTCAAATTATTTATTTATTTTTTTTAAATGCTCAGTAATTTCCCCATGCATTACATGTATGTATTTGGAAACTGACACTGAAGAATTCTGATCACAATTTTTTATTTTAGGTTGCTGAATTATTATTTTTACTTTGTAACTAAGAGATATGATCAATATAGGAACACTGAAGACAAGTATTTTCTCTTCGGCAATTTTATGAATGTTAGAGTAGGATCCCCTACAGTCCATATGGAGGATATTCTGGTCCTGATTCTGTTTCAGCCTCAAGACTGAGAATTAGTGTATAGTTTGCCATACTGCAACCTGTTACGCCTTTTGTCCTTGGAAGATTGGTATAGAAAAATCTCTACAGTGTAGGAGTGGGTGTGAAAATGCCTGTAAGAACTTGTTGGATACATATCTCCTGTATTTGAGAGGGCATATTACAGAGTTCCATAGAATGGAAGACTTTGCGAAGGATAATCTGAATTTCAGATTATGTCTACCCATCCAGTTAAGATTTCTGTTTAATGCTATTTTAAAATTCATTATGCTAACTTTTTAGAGACAATCCTGATATTGTGGATCATGTTAAAAAAAACCCAAACAAACATGTAGAAATAAAAATTTTATGTAGATATATTTTACTTGATAGCAATACGTTTTTATTCTCTGAACATCTTATTTGAGGGCTTTTGTTTTGTCTGTAGTGAAGAAGATAACTTTCCAAAGAAATCAATAGTTTATACTATGTTGTTACATTGTGTTGGGCAACTAACAGTAATTAGATACCACAGGTGCTAGCATGTGACTTGACTTCCTTTCAGTTTTGAAATAGAAGTGAAACTTAGGTATCATAATATATATAAGAAATCTATCTTTTATCTGTATCCACCTCATGAATAAAAGTCAGATTAAAAATGTTACCTGTATATGTTTTAAATGTACTTCCATCTTATGTTGTTTAAAAAAAAATTGAATGAGCCAGATATTTCAGCTTAAAAAAGAGTTTACAGATTTTTGCATATGTAAAACTGGAATGTATTTAAGAATTCTAATTAACATTAAAATGTTGCTCAAATATTCAAATTCTAATTTGCATGAAGCCACAAAGGGAAGTATCTTCCCATTAGCTCCCTTAGGATAAGGAGTGAGTAAGTGTTCATCCTTGTGTATCAGCAATTTTATCCCCCATTTTTCAAATCCAGAAATTAGACGTGTCAGAAACAGTGTGCATGTTTGTGCGTGTGCCTACATGGAAGTCCATTAATATTAGGAGGATTCCAGACAGACTACTCTGAAGAAACTAAGAAAAGTTTTAGGATCTTGTATTTCTTATTGAATTCTGAGATTGATTTTTGGTGTCGTCCCCCCCCCCCCCTTTTTTTTACAAATAACTTCTTGTTACACTACTACAGAATCTTGAATAATTTTGTTTGTTAGCACTGATATCCTAATCAAATGGGGATACCAAGTTGTAATAGACATGCCCTGATTTGTATACTTCCTTTCCTTTCAGAAGCAGAATTGTATGTGAACTTGTTTATCGGTGCATTTTTGTATATGATACAGGGATTTCAATGATCTGTCTTTATGAAAAGAGGCATTTAAGGCTTGCACATTCCTTAGTGCTATGCTACTTAGGCAGGATTAATATACCAAAAATACTGTCTGGAAGCCCAAATCCAAATAGGAAAGTTCTTGGGTTTACTCCCTACCTTTTGTTTATGGAAACTACACTTGTAGATTTTACTGAAAAATGACCTACTTCACATTTTGGAAGCTCTGTGTTGTTTCTGCTTGTGATTTCTATGTTTTTGATGTCTGGATAGGAGGAACTGTGGAAAATGTTTAAAATCTGCCTTTTTTAAATCTGCTGCTTCCTGCAGAGATCAAAGACCTCAATCATTTCACTAAAATGGGAGCAGCAGATAGGAGAACTGTATGTTGTACCTCGTAAGACAGAGCTTGGAGCTTGGCTTGTGGGATCTATGATATGTTCAAGCTGGTGGTCACCCATTCACGTCTAATGATAGTCCTCTTTTCCACAGTAAATGACATAGCTCTGTGCTATGTGTAATATCATAAAGAATCCCAGTTTCCATTTACTGAAAGTAAAAAAATATTTTTATGATTTTATAAGTCTGTTAATGTTCCTAAAATAGCATCGTAATTCAAGTAATGTATAAGAATGATAATGACTGTAATAATAGTCATAAAATTATTCATATTTTTATAGATGGATTTATATCCATACTAAAGAATCCTCCAAGAAAAGGGAAGAAATAACCATAGATTTGTAATATTCAGTGAGAAGGAAGGGTCAATACTAAGTGTGGTAGATCTGTGGGATTTACCTGTTCATTACTCCTGCATTGAATAAGGGTTCCTGAAAACATTACGTTTATTTGGCTATGCTGTGTGATTTACTTCTGGCCCTGTACGTAATAGCAAAAAAGAGTAAACTAATTTTCCTTAGTGGATATGATTTGCTTATAGACAAATTGTCATATGAGTCTGCAATCTAAAGTTTGAATTTAGTTTAAAATATTTTAAATTTTTTATTTTCATTTTTCCATGAAATAAAAGTGGTGGAGTGCCCCTTAGGAAAAGTTTAAATAGTGATGGTAAAACGTGTCTGGCTTGTGACAAAGAAATGAAATTTGTTTCCTATGTTAATTGTATTTTTTTTGTAAGAAAGCTCCTCATGGATTTCCAGGACACAGTCAGATACTTAGGCACCATTTATGTACAAGTTTGCTATGCTACTTTTGACCATTGGTGGTACATATTTTGGGCATCTTCTGTTAATACCTCCCCTCCTCCCCCAGGTTTGAAAGATTTGTCAGATTATTTTTTTTTAATTCCTAAATCTCCTTATTGGCCAAGATTAGCTGTGGTTTAGTGACAGGCACATTGGTCTTCATTGAGCTGTGTGTGGATTTTGGTTGCTTGTTTTTTGTGGTTTGGTTTTTTTTATGAATTTTTGTTTTAACATTTCTTAAGAAAGGATATTTCCCCTTAGGTCCTAGAGGGCCTCTGTGTGAAACTTTTGAGGACCTCTGTCCCTTTAATGTGCATTATCAGTCTCCTGTCTTCTTTTCATGATAGATGTCAGAACAAAAGTAATGCCTAGCTGTCTTGCCAAAGGATTATGCAGAACATTACTGCAGAAACCAACCAGACATTTATAAATTAAAACAAAAAAAGATTGTTGTAGTCACAAAGTTCGGCTTCTGCTTCCCCCTATCTGCACTTTCAGTGCACTGCACTGGATGTGCCGTTTTGGGTATCACATTGGAAAAGGGGAAAAAAAAAGAAATGTTGGAGTGGGAATGTCAGAAGGGCATATTAAGTTGCGGTGATCTTCTCAGGAATTTTTCTGGGAGAGTAATGATCTTAAATGATTTGTAGGCTTAGCTTCAGTACTCTATTCTGCGTATCTTCTAGTAGATACTGTAACCTACAGAGAAGAATATTGGCGTAACCCATAGATGGTATTGATGAGGCTGTTGAGGCATACCTTGGTAGCACATGTATTTCTCTCAAGGTATCAGAGGCAGTAAAGAACCTCAATAGTTACACCATGGCACACATTTGGCAGTACACAAAATGAACTCTCCTAGTGTTCTAATTTCACTAAGGTATTAAATGTGTTACTTGCATAAATTTTTATTGTTTTTGATTTTCAATATTCTTTAGAGAACCACTACTAGTCTATTTTGCTGTATCTTAGGTTTTGAAATTTAACCTCAAAGAACAAGTAATCGATGGTTCTTCATCTTCTTGTCCTAGGTGACTACTGCCGTGCTTACAATGCATAATGATTTGAGGACATTAGCTGCGTTCTTATGGCTGACACCAGCTGCTGGTCATGTAGGATGTTATTCTAGTACAATCTGCAGATGAGAGTGAAAACCACTGCTTTTAAGAATATACTGGATGTTCTTTATGTCTTAGGGACTTAAGCGTATTTTATGCAGAATATAGTATAATCTTTCTAATTTTACTTCCACAATAAATATGAATAACCTTGTTTCTCATTGCCTTTAGGATGTAATGCAAGATGATTTTCTTTCCTATATCGTTCCTGCTTATGGTGGGGGAAAAAAAACACGTTAAATTTGGGGAGTGGAAACCAAGATACAATAAAAATTATCCTGCATGTTTCTTGCTTTTTTTGTTTATGTTTACTAAGTTGTTCAGATACCTGATGAGTCTGATAGGAAACCAAAGACACTAAGTTCAAATAGAATTAAGATATTATTAAAATTGTGCTTTTAAATTTTTCTTGTCATTATTTTAGATTAATATTTACAACTTTATACTAAAATAAGAGAAATGAGTACTTTTTCCCAAATCCAGTGATGACATTGCATGTTTATAAATACCTTTCTGGTATGGCAAACATTAATCCTTTGAAGCACACACATAAGTCTGAATTTGGCTGAGAGCCACAAGGCATGTATCATACATTCTGGAGATAAAAAGAGGAGGGGAAATACTGTGAGTGGTTCACAAGCAGTAGATCCCCAGTGGTACCACCATTTCCTTACAAAATGGCTAAGCTGCATGTGCAGCTGGTTCTGAGAAAAACCAAATGATACCCTGAGCAGTCCCTTCCAGCTCACCCTCTCCCACATCTGGGGATTCAAGCCCACCATCAGCCTTGTGCTGGCAAACTATGCAATTGGTCATATGTCACAGCTCTAATATGCGAGTAGTACTTCTTGCTGTCTAAAACAAATGTGTCCGAACACCCTTCTTAAGCCACTTCTGTTCAACTGTAGACATGCTTTCTAAGCCTAATGCTGTAAAAGCATTACACTTTCCATATGAAAGTTTTAAGAATCTATTTTCACTGCCACAGAGAAGTGTGTAAATTCAGTCTTGGAGGCAATAAAGCCTGTAAAAGTGGGAGGATCACACTAGGAATGGCAAATGTTGCAGTAATTTTTGTAGAAAAGTGAAATTCACCTCTGTTTATTTTTGGCTTTGTTTATGGTTATAGGTTAAAACGACTTTTTCCTGGGGTAGATGTGCACATCTGCAAGGAGAAAGCTGAAATCTAATCCATCCAAATGAAATCTTGCAGTCTCAAGGAAGATTTAATAAAAGACAGTAACAGGTTTTTGGGTTGAGGTTGCAGTTCCAAGTGGAATGATAAGTCACACTTAAGTGGTTTATCAAAATGATTGAATATATTTGATAAACTTATATTAATGCTCCATAGTTTTATCTTGCTCTTTGAGTATTAATGATCTACTATGAAAGTATATCAAATATTGTCACAAGAATTTATAAATTTATAAATAACTAAAAGAAATAGAATGTAAACTGTCAGTTTATAGTTGATACAATAAAACTGCTTGAAATTGCTTCAAATACTTAAAATGTTTTTGCTAGTAAATTGGCTCCTGGCAGTAAGAATGATCTAGCTAGCAGGCTAGGTAGCAGGCTACCAGCCAGAACTGGTTGGTTACCCATGCCATGTGCTAATCAGTGGTTAACTGATAAGCTTCAAAATGAAAGGCAAAGAGAAATTACTTTAGGATATCTGGTACAATAAGGTAGCTAATATTTCTTCTGATTTTTGGAGGAGGGAATGTGATTAAGATATACTAAATGGAAATCCATACAAAACCAGTCAAATTGTTAAAATATTCAAATATGCCTTACTGTAACAAGAAATCAGCAATAGAACAGCTGTGTTTTAAAGGACAGTACTTTGAATGTCACTTGACAATTTGCTTTCAATTAGAAGTAATTTACAGGAAGATGCCCACAAGCTAATCTTTACAGGATAATTAAGTTCCATTTTCTTTACTTTTAATTAAAAAGCAGAAAAGATTTCGCTGATCCATAAAAAATGTTCTGTTTAAACATTCATCAGACTTCACACTCTTTTTTTTGTTATTTGTTGTAGCAGATGTTATCAAAACGGCAGTCTGCTCTGTTTTAAACCCAGTATATTTGGGAAGTGAAACACGAGTTGCAATAGGCGTGTACAGCTGAGGTATGATCATTTAGCTTCTCTGTATTTGAATAGCTCTAAAATGATATCCATACTCTGGGCTTTAATCTTGCTCCTTCCATTGCTTGCCGTTGTGGTGAAAGAAAGTGAAGCAGATGAACAGCTCTGTGGATGCTAATAGTATTTTCCTCTTGCTTTTCTTGTTAATTTCCTAACGCCATTAAAACCTGAAGTCTGAATGTAAAGATGAAACCAAGTATCTTTGCCATTAAATTTGCATGTTAGCAAAGTTGTCTGCATGCCTTTCGAATCGATGAAAAGGAGATAAAATAAATTCCTTTGCTGATTTCACACTGAATTTAAAAAAAAAAAAAAAAGTGCAGTGTGTGTATGAATGTCTAAACACTCAAATACCTATACTGGAATGAGTTAGTTGTAAGTTTTTAAGGAGGGAAGATATATCTGTTTCTCCCAGATATTTCCTCATCATCTTTGCAGATTTTAAGAACTGAAGGGAAATTTAGTTCTAGATTTTAAGTTTGTCCTTTTAAAGCAAATGCATACAGTGGAAAAAATTACGCAGTGAGGACTTGTTTAATTTTAAATTGAGGGCAGAACGTGTGCTGTGAAAAATTCTACATATAAAATTGAAGCTCTAATACTTTTATGAAGTGTGAGATCTAATTATTAGTTTTTACTGGCATAGCCCCAGTTACTTCAATGAACATGAGACAGTTTATGTAACAGGGCCATGATGTTAACAAAAATACCTGAATACTTGTATTCAGTTTGAAGTATACTCTTTATGAACTCAGAGCTGACCAAGTTGGTGATTATTTTCCATAATCGCTTTTGAACTGAGAATAAAACCACAGAATCATAGAATGTTTTATGTTGAAAGGGACCTCCAGAAATCATTTAGTTCAACCTCCTGCTCAAACCAGAACCCATTTAGATCAGTTTTCCTCCTTTAAAAGAGGTTGCACAACCTCTTTTAGCAACCAGTTCTACAGTTTGACTACCATCACTGTCAACTCTTTTTCCCTAATATTTAATGAAAATTTCCTTTGCTGTGTCTTGTGTCCATTGCCTCTCATCCTATCTCTGTGCACCTCCAAGGATAGTGTGGCTTTGTCTCCTCTGTACCCTCCCATTAGATATTTGAAGACAGCAGGAAGAACTGTTCCTAAAACTGGACATCCCAGCTCTCTTGACCTTCCCTTGCCACAGCCCTTTGGCAGTCTTGGGGTCCTTTGCCAGACTCACTCCAAAACAGTGTATGTCTGTCTTGTACTGGGGAGCCCCAGACTGGACCTAGTACTAAAGATGTGGTCTCACTATTGCTGAGTAGAGGGGAATAATCACCTCAGCCTGCTGTCTAGACTATTGCTTACATCCAAGGATGTGTTTGGCATTTGCTGCTGCAAGGACACACTGCTGATTCATGCTCACCTTGTTCACCAGGACTGCTGGGTCCTTTGTAGCAAAGCTGTTTTTCAGTACGTTGGTCCCCAGCCTGTACTGGTGCATGAGATTAATCTGTCCCGAATGCAGAACTTAAGAAGTTTGATAAAGGCAAATCCTGTTTCTGACAACTCACTTCTCCAGGTCTCCTCTGAGTAGCAGCCTTGCCCTCCAGCGTGTCTCAGCAGCTCCTACCAATTTGATACCATTTTAAACTTGCTGAAGGGCATTCTGTCCTATTGTTCAAACCATTAATGAAGATATTAAGTCATAATGACCCCTGAGGGATACCTCTAAGAGATGGACTCCAGTTGGATTTGATAGCAACCCTTTAATCCTGGTGATCTAGCCAGTTTTCACTTTGCTTTATAAGACCACAGATGCAACCCGTATCTTATGAGGTAAATATTCTTAAAACATTGTTAGCTTTAGAAAATAAAGGTATTTTATATATATATTTTCCATAAATGAATACTAGAATTACAATATCCTAATACACTGAATTGTTCTGAGTTGCAATTGAATTAAAAGTTTCTAGACATCTCAAGTTCTAGATTTGCTCTTCAGTTAGCAGATAGATCAGTAAGAGCTTTCTAAGTGCTTGTGGATTTAAACACAATGCCTTTCTAAATAGACCTTGGCATGATTAAAAACATGATAGAACATTTTTTTATGAAGTCAGAAGCAGTTAACGTTGTCTGTGAAGAACATAGACCCAACTTCCCAGAAATCATCCTCAAATTGAGCTTTTTGAGAGTTCAATGTTCAGTTGGAACAACTCTGTTACTTACCTTTTTCAGCTGTGCTAGTGTACGGCTCCCTGTTTGTACATAGATGCATTTTTAGGAAATATTTAATATAAGCTATCCAAGTGACTTCAGCTATCTTTTTCTTCAGTTTTAACAGATTTTTACAGCTACAACTTATAATTTCCCTCTACAAAATTCTTTTTAACATCATTAAGAGGCAGAAGGAAGTGAGAAAGTAATTTGTTGATGTAATTTGGATGTTTGTGTTTTTTTATAAATGTCTAAGCATGTTCCCTTTCATCAAAAGTCATATGGAGAAATGAGGATACTCTTATGAGTCCCATTTAAAAAAGGCTAGAGGACTGTGGAAATATTGAACATGTGCTTGTTCGCAGAAGAGTCACTTCATATGCAGTTAAATAGATGATTTATGGTAACTCTTAGTGTAAGAGTCTTTAGCTATCTAATTGTTTGGCATCCAAGATAAGCTAATTATTTAGTTTCCTCTACGGGAAGGGAAATAAATAATTTTAGAGGGTCATTCATTCTTTCAGTTTTGCACCCTACTTCAAGGGTTGCTTTAAACCAGCATGCTACTGAGAAAGACAGAGATGACCTCTTTCTTTTGGCTGTCAGTTCTTACGGCTGTTCACATATGGCACAAATGTTTGTGTGCCTGTAGAGTGAACTGGGGGAAGGAACTGTTCCAAGTGAAAACCAGCTTCTCCCCCCATCCCCTGTGGTTCAATTTTAATTCAAATCAATTTCTTTATCTAGTTCACCTGATGGTCACACAAATACTTGTGCTAATCCAACAAGGAAGGCAGCGTGACTGTAAGAGCAAGCAGAACGGTAGGGCAGCCTCTTTTGGGAATGCAGCCTGATGGTGTTGGCATAAGGAGATAATAACGCTACACTGCTAGACAGCTGTTTTAGGATGGAATCACTCTGTGATACTCAAAAAATATGCTCTGCTTTGTTTAAAGTAGTAGGTAGTGATATGTAATTAGTGTAGCAGATACATTGGTTGCTCATTGCTTATACTAGTATTGCAAAAGGCAGAATACTATCAGTCTTGAATGAGAGTTTTGTATGAGATACAGCTGCAACATTTTTTTCCTTATAAGCCTTAGAGCCTCTTTACTTATGTATACACTTATGTAAGTACATTTTCTGTGGCTACTTTTCTTAAAGATATTCTGATTTTTTCCTCATGAGTAAAGAATACAGGCTTGAACTCAGATTAGTGTAAGAAATTATATTCTTTAAATATTTGCTTTAGAAGGATAGAACTAAATAGAACTGAACTGCTAAGTCTTTGTCTGTGATACTAGTTGCCTTTGATTGTAAAAACTAATAAATACAATACTGTTGCTTTACTGTGTTTGACTGTATAGAAAACTTGGCTATGTTAGTTTAGCAATGTAGTAATGTATTCATGCTACATTTGATTACTTTTTGGTAACTGGATAATATCAGTGAAGCTTAACACTATAGGGGATTCAGTCATAGTCTCGAGATGGTGAGAGTCTTGATGAATAATTTGAGATATATTCTGATCCTTTAATACTGTGAATATAATTTGGGTTGAAATGTTCCCAGTCACTTCATTAGTGAAGTTCATATGATTTGCTTTGATGGACAGGGAAAACGTGATAATTTGCAAAACTATAAACAAAATAGTGAAACGTTTTCCTGCTTTGAATCTATGAAGTTGAAGACAGTCAATTTTATAGTCTTAATTTTCACTAAAAGATGTTAAAATTTCATTGTTGTGCCACTGGAATGTCATTTCAAGATGACATTTTAGCATTGTGACTGTAGCATAGTTGCCTGAATTTCTATGCAGAGCAACTTTCCCAGTTAAAAAATACTTTGCTTAGCTTCAGTGATTTGCACTTAGTCTTGTAAATCCAAAAATATTGTCAAATCAAGAAACAAAATATTATTTCAATTCTTCTTTCACATAAATGTCAATTCAGCTCCTGTTAAATGCAATTTTTCATATTTCTACTGCTTTTCCTCCCACTAACAATTTTAGATCAGAAATTTTAGGGTTGTGATGATGCATCTGTCTTTCCTGTGTTTCATTATGAGGGCCACATGTGTTCTTATGTAATTAAAGTAACTCATTCAGAAAAACAATGCTGAGAAAAAAAAAATGAAATTATTACTCATAGCTTTTCATCCTTTTGTTAAATGTACTTTATGCAGTATTTTAAAATTATGGTACAAATTTTCTGGAAGCGTGGCTTGCCTGCTTCAGGGAGGAGGGAGGAAAGGGAGCTAATGGAGTTCAGACAAGCAGTAATTAGCTAGGCCAATAAATAGGACAATTTAATAAATGATTTATAGCATGAAGAAGTAAGATGCATAACAAATAATTATGGGATTTTTATACTTAAATTATGAGCAGAAAGCCAAGGTGTAGGCAGGGGAAAGTGTATCAGAAGAAATGTTGTATGTGGTTTTATATTAGGTATGATATTAAATGATATTATAATAATATTACTATTTAGTAATTAAAATATTAAGCCCATGTGTCTGAGAATATGACAGTATCCTGAAAATCATATTTCATAAAACCAAATACAGTTAATCTTAAGCATTGAGAAAAGTGCATATTTGACATGTAGCAGACATTTAGTGAGTCTGTGAGAATCCAGAAGACTGAGGAGGCACTGGAAAGATTTTACAGTAGTAGTTATCTCTTTTGTGTAATATTCAGCCATTTCACCTTAGACTTGCTTTGCTTTAGAAATTTTTATGAATGCACAAAAGCAGTCAGAAAAATTTTGTGTATGTATGAAGAATGGGGAAATGACATGAGAAAAGGGGAGAAAAGAAGCTCTCTGGGGAAGTGAAGCAGCCTGCATGTAGCTTAAGGAAATACAGCATCATGTAATGGAAAGACAGGACAATTATTTGGGGAAGTTGCAGTTCATTTTCACCTGGTCTACATACTGTTGCTTCTCAAATTTCATTATTTAGTTGCAGCTAAAAATATAATTCAGAATAATTTATTTATTATTGTAGTTACTGCAATATTTATACCCAAGGGAGGGAAGAGAGACTCCCACGGAGTGTGATGTATACCTGGATGTGCTGTGGTCACTTTCTTCAAATCTCTTATAATGGATTAGGCATCTCTAACCTCTCCTGCTGACTGAGTGTCAATCCAATACCTACTACTGAAGAGCTGTCTTGTACAACCAAAATACTTAAGCATTTTGGGGAAGTGAGTCATCTTACCTAGGGTTAACCATCTGAAAGGTAAGCATCTAGCTAGTTGTCTAAGCTTTCCTTAGCAGTCATGGTGGTGGGCACTTCCTGGGAACTGTATTCTGCCATGATAATGTAGATGTCCAAGAAAAGATGGGATGATCTAAAATAAAGTGGATTAGATTAAACATCTGATTTATAGGTGCTTAAAATTAGGTAATATGAATCCTTCTTTTACATGATAGTTGAGCATGTATTTTAGAATGTTCCTTATATTTAGAAGGAATAGAAAGAAGGGTAAGTACGTGCTGGTTGTATGTAACACTACCTGTAATTTCTAAAAATCATAGTTTGCTAACCTTGCTCTCCTTTACAGTATTTACCAGAAGTTAAGCAACAAATCATAGCAGAACACAGAGCAGATTCTTACAGTCAGAGAAATTAGTTTGCTTCAACCAATGATAGATAGTCTAATCCACCTAAAAAAAACCCTAAGCTGCAGCTAACACTATTTTACTCCTGATACTACATGGTAAAACATTTCCTTTCACAAGAAAAGATTCATATGTTTGATGGTTGGTTTATACGTCTTTTTCTCACCTCAATTTGTCATACTTACATTTTCCTAAGTAATGAATTTCAAATTTCATCAGAACAAGACAAACATTCTTGTTTCAAAAATACCTATTTAAGCTAGAACTATTTTTAAAACAAATATTAATCAACAATTTTTATAAGAAGATCCATTGAATTTTTTTTCTGAAAATTAACAAAATATTACAGAAGCTAAAATTTTAATTTTTAAAATAGTTTTACTTTGCAATATATACCTTTTTGAGTTTATACCTGTAATATTTGGACATAAATGAGAAAAAGCATTACTACACAAAACTCTGGTATAATCTCTTAAATGAATATTTAAGAATATTTTGTAAAATGGTAATTCTTTTAATACTGTAAAATATTTTTGCTTTATTGACATTGTAGTGCAGTGTTCATTTCTTTATTTTAGTAGAGTAAGGCATGTTGCTGCTCCATAGATGTCAAAAGGATTATAAAAGCTCTTCTAGGCCTGTGGGAGGTATACACATTTAAACCACAGTAACATGACATACCTAAATATAATGCATATACGCATATATACACATTCTAAAGGAAAAGTTATACTGAGGGCTGAATATCCAATTTCAAAGCAAGGGTACTCTTGATCTTCTCTTTTTGAATAGGAGTGCAAAAAGGAATTTATTTTATTTATGTAGCACCTTTCATTACTGTCAAAAACCTTGAGGTGCCACATAAGACAATAAAATCAAACATGATAAAATAAATATAAAACAAGGTCCCCAGGATTTTTAAATGGGAAAGAAGTTCAAAGGAAAGGGAATATACTCATACCTTGTAAATTCTAGAAAAAAGTTGATGTTTTTAAAAAGTGAAATTAAATAGATTTTAGGAAAGAGAAGTCTCAGTACTTTAGTGCATTCCCTTCAGCAGCCTTCCTATGCAGTTACAAAATTTGTAAATACTGAGTGGTACTTAAATGATAATATCCATCAGAATTCAGTTCTCACTGGTACTCAAGTGCATGTGCCTGAAGGCTTTAAAATTCATCAGAAGGGGATGTCTAAAGTCACTGTTACTTGTGTTCCTTACCCTTTAAGGAACACAAGGTGGACATAATATGATGACAGTAGCCACAAAGTGCAATTTTGGGATGGGATGAGACTGGACTCAAATGCCAAATCACCCAAGATGCACAGCTCTTTTGGAGAACAGTTATTTGAAAGTGACACTAAGATCATACATCTCTAGTTCCAAATCAATACTTTCAGTGGGATAGGCACTAAATAAGAACATATCTCTTCACAGAGTGACCACTATCTAAAAACTTTTAGAGGCCTTCATCTGTGGCCTTTTCAAAGCCATGAAGAGATCTGTTTCGATCAGCATAGCTTATTGTGGTGTATGTCCTTAAAGATGAGGAAAAAGTCAGGAAAACTGGCAAATGGTCAAAATTTAGAACACTTTTGGTACTCTAATTTAGAGGCAGTAGGAATTCTTTTGTTACCAGTATAAGATGCCCTCTTGATTCACTAAGTATGTTAGATTTGGAAAGAAACTTAAGCAAATATGTAAAACGAACCCAAAAAGTCTTCCCCCCATCCTCCCCCTCCACCAGGAAGTCTGAATCTGACATCTTTGTGCCTATGAGAGAAGATGAATACTTTTTTTTTTGGTTACAGATAGCCTATTCTAAGCTCAAACAATCTCTAACGTGCTGTGGCCTATTAGCTAAGAGGTAAATGTATGCAATTTTTGATATTAATATTTACTGTTGTGTGACAGCATTAGGCTGTCATGAAGCTATATAGACGTGTTTCTTAAAACATAAGTTGAAGAAAATAGATTAAATGTTTACAGAGGCGTTTACATGGCTTAGGTCCAAATGACTACTCTGATTTTTCCTTTGTAGATCTCTTTTTTTCCTTGTAGGGGAGAACTCTGCAATTCCTGCAATTTCACAGCCACCAACACAATGATAGATATAGCTGCTGAGTATGTAGTACAGAATGTGCCAATTATCACGTAAGAATTTACAGACTGAATTTGCTTAGATAGGCACACAGATGGTTAATTAAGTAATTGGTGAATAGGCAAGCAGGGCAATATATTTTCTTATGTGTCTACTTGTTATACAACAGCTCTTGTAATTAAAACATGGGAAACCCTTCCTCCTCCTGAAAGGTACAATCCCACAGACCTTTTCTCCCAGGAAGGTGCACAACTACTAGATGATAGAGATGCCTCTGTACTAAATCTTCTGTCCTACTTTCTAGGACGTTCTGGGAGATAAGAGATGTTGGTTGTAAACTTAGGAGGTCACACATCTTGTTTCTCTCTTACTCTGGGCTTAGTCCTCTTCCCACTATACCGTTTCGTAATTGGGCAAAGTGGAAATGGTCTTTGTTCATCTTGTGTTTTTGGCTATATCCATCATATTTTTCTCAGATTTGTTATGATTGATTCACGCTAGGTATACTCAGGTCAGGCTCTTTAGCTGGAGAAATGTTTGGCTGGAGACTCATAATTCTTCCTAGACATAAATTGAACAATTGAGCTGTTCAGCCATGCCAAGGTGGAGGCAGTCACTTCCTGCGTAAAAGCAAAAATTTAGGGAATAAACTTTTCTGTTACTATAGCTTTCAAGAGCCCAGAAAGTTAGGCTGAAGTGTTGAGGGTCATAATTTTCAATGTAGGAGCCTGAATGCTGTGAGATGCCATATTTGGTCCTGATTTCCCTTTTGGATCTGGGCCTCCTGTGCTTGAAGTAGAGTTTTTACCTAGACCTGTTGACAGATGCCTTTAAAAAACACTCCTTAGGATTCATAAATCTCATCAGTTGTGTGTTATTGGTTTAAAGGCCAGGGACATAGCTTTGGTCCTGAAGTCCAATAGCATCGACTGGCTTGTGGCCATACTGCTTAGGGCTAAGCCCCTCTATGGCAAATTTTGTCTTAAGTAGAGCTGGATGGAGTGATCAAAACAGAATCAGGAAGTTGGATTTCAGTTCAACAGTGTTAGTGACCATAGAGTCTTCCAGGCTGTACAGAGGGATCTGGACAGGCTGGATTGATGGACCTAGGCCAATTATATGAGATTTAACAACGCTAAGTGCCGGGTCCTGCATTTGCGTCACAACAACCCCATGCAACGCGACAGGCTTGGGGAAGAGTGGCTGGAAAGCTGCCTGGCGGAAAAGGACCTGGGGATGTTGGTCGACAGCCGGCTGAACATGAGCCGGCAGTGTGCCCAGGTGGCCAAGAAGGCCAATAGCATCCTGGCTTGTATCAGAACTAGTGTGGCCAGCAGGAGCAGGGAAGTGATCGTGCCCCTGTCCTCGGCACTGGTGAGGCCGCACCTCGAATACTATGTTCAGTTTTGGGCCCCTCACTACAAGAAGGATGTTGAGATGTTGGAACGTGTCCAGAGAAGGGCAACGAAGCTGGTGAAAGGTCTAGAGCACAAGTCTTACGAGGAGCGGCTGAGGGAGCGGGGGTTGTTTAGCCTGGAGAAAAGGAGGCTGAGGGGAGACCTCATCGCTCTCTACAACTACCTGAAAGGAGGTTGTAGCGAGGTGGGTGTCGGTTTCTTCTCCCAAGTAACTGGCGAAAGGACGAGAGGAAATGGCCTCAAGTTGCGCCAGGGGAGGTTTAGATTGGACATGAGGAAAAATGTCTTTACTGAAAGAGTGGTTAAACATTGGACCAGGCTGCCCAGGGAAGTGGTTGAGTCACCATCCCTGGACGTATTAAAAGATGTGTAGACGTGGCACGTAGGGACATGGTTTAGTGGTGGACTTGGCAGTGCTAGGTTTACGATTGGACTCGATGATCTTAAAGGTGTTTTTCAACCTAAACGATTTTAGGATTCTATGATTCTTTGATCACTTCCTGCCTACCTTATGTTTACTAGAATAGTTGTAGGTTTGATTTGGGTTCCATTTTCACTGATAGCTGAAGATCTAAGCTGATTCTCAACAGTAAACCCATACCTAGTAAGCAGATTATGAACATACTTGCTTTTCTTCTGGCAACAGTCAAGCTTGACTGTAGAAGATTTCACATGAGATCATCTCTGCTGCTTCTCACCTTTAGCTTGCCTCTTTCTTCAAAATATTTGGACCTTAACCAAAGATGTGTATGGGAAGCCTGTCCATCTGCAGATTACTGCATATTCTCTGCTAATGGAAATGGTGCATCTTTTATGAAAGGAGAATTGGGATCATCATCAAATACCGTTGTAAACTGAGCCAATATGCCTTTCATTAGGGTAGGCAAGTAGTAACTCCAGTGGTCTGGTCAGAGTCCTCAATAGTTTCTACCTTTTATTTCGGGTGTCACTCTAATACAGGATTTTTCACTTTCTGTCGTGTACAGTTAGGAAGATTTGCTGCTCCACAGAGACCATGTTTTATTCTCAGTAACACATTCTGGTATATTTTGTTACAGTTAAATTTAGGAAGTTCTATTAGGATGAAAGATGCTATGCCTATCAACTATCTGTGGAAGCGAGTTACCTTCATCTTTGAAGTGGAGGATCAGAAGCAAAGTTTGGGATTGAAGTTGTATATAGATTACTTACTAGATGAAAAAAGTATTGCTGATAGCTTTTGTGGAAGAATACTTTTGGTGACTAGAATCTCATGAGTGTTTGGGATTTTCATCAACCATCAACATCGGTACACTCTCTTTTAAAGCCAGGTTAAACCAGGTGATCTGAAGGAAACATTAGTTAATTCCTTGTATTGAAGACATACATATTCTTTAGTATTTACAGTTGAAAATAAAACATACATTACAGAAATCTAGATTTTTATTTTAGTATCTGAACAAGATGTAGAGAAAGTAGTGCTTTACAGTCTCCTCATGTTTTAAACTTGAAACGTGGACATTTTCTCCTGGTTTTAGCTTCACATCTACATTTTGACCTGAGTGTAGAACATATGTGTAATCTGTAAGTTTTCAGGTAAAAATAAAGTGCAATAAACACTGTACTGAGAAAATGGAAATCACAGTCAAGTAAATTGGCATGCACGGTTGTTTTTGGGCAAGGAGAATTAGCTCTACTAAGTAGTATTTTTATTGGTGAAGTCTAGAAAATGTTAGTATTTGGTATAGTGATGTTTTAATAATGAGATGTTTATCTGCTCTATTACGAGACTTGCAGTGGGTGACAATTTCACTTTGTGCTGCATGCTAAAATTTGCAGACGATCAAGTGTTTTTCACTGTTTGTGCATCTAGTTGTTAAGTTCAAAATTGAGGCATATAGCTTAAATGTTTACTTTAAAAAAAAAATAAAATTAAGAACTGATTTTCCTTAATGCATACCATATATTTTGGTACCTGGTGCTAAAATAAAATTCTGTCCTGTAGAGGACAGAATAATTGTTAAATATCAGGTAAACTGAACATGAATTACTAAAATTACTCATATGTGGTGAAAATTAGTAAAAGGGACGATAATTGTAAACTGGACAATTTTTTTTTGCCTCAGTTTGTATCTAGTGAACTATTGAAGTCAGCTACTGTGGGCTTGGATGGATGTAACTCATGGCAGAATCTGATCAAAGTGCCATTACTTGTACTCTCAATTAATTGTGCTCTTGATTAACTGCATCTGAAGAAATAAAGGCTAGGTTCAAAATCACTCCTGAAGTTGATTTTGAAGAGCAACTGAAGCAAAGCTGTGGTTTGCTTCTTGTCTTACATGACCATGTATTTATAATTAGTGGACACTTTGCATTTATCATGTGTTGTATTAAGATTTTATTATACTTTCCTTTCTAGAGTTAAAATTAAAACTTTGATCACTTTTTTTCTTAAAGCAAAGCTTCATGAAAAGTCCCAAAGGTTTGAATTAGGAGCAGTTATAGCTTCTGTTCCTGTCTTAATTGTAACTTAGTTGATTAGCAAGTACTTCGTGACAGGCAGTAAATTTCCATAGGTTGATGTTGCAGGGCTTACCTATCAAACACAAATGACCTAGAGGGCTGGTACCTGACTGCTTCCATTGACAGCATTTGTAGACAGGCTTTATTTTAGATTAGGATTCTTCACTTTCAGAGCTTAACAAGCAGCTGTGGGCCTAATCATGAAGCTGAGTAGAGACAAGGGACAAACGTTTGTAGTCTGAGGCAGTGACGCCTGTCCTTTCACGAAGAGAGGCCAAAATGCAATTTATGCACTGGTCTTGAAAGCTGTATCTAGTTCTCATGATGTTTGCTCAGTTTCTTACTTTCATGAATGAATTGGAATTTTCTCTAGGATGTTCGAAGACTGCTGTGTTCTGTCAGAAGAGATAATGAAGAGCTTTAATATTAATGGTGAGACAATGATTCTGACAAACTTGCTTTTATACTTTGCTGAAGAAAAATGATAAAATGATTGTATCTGCAAATTGAGTAGGCTCTGATGAACAAAACTTTGAACAGGTGAAACTTGCTGATTCCAGGAGTGCTGAACAATCAGCCAGAAACGTGTGATGCATTATCATGTGATCTTATTATTGGTTTGGATTATTATTGGTTGATATGTTTCCTGATGGCCTACTTGGTTTATTCTTACTCTCATATAAACACAAAACTTGCTAAGAGCATCTGAAGTAATTGAAAATATTGCATCTGCTTCAGTCAACTTTAGTTCTGGTTGTAATAAATATAAGTCAATTGTGTGATTCAGCACGCATTTTAAAACTTCAGGAAATACCACTCAACCATAAATACACTCTACCTACTGTTTCTCAGATTGCTGAATGAACATATAGTTGGCAAATGACCATTTTTCTTACTTCATTGTAATTTACAGCTTTTAGTATAACTGGTTCCTATTACGTAGTATTTTCTAGCTCAGAGTGGAAAGTAATAATAGGTCTTTGTATTTCTATAATATGTTACCCAGTGTCAAAGTACTTAAAAGCATTAATTGATCAAAGCTTGCTACGTGGCTGTGGGATTGGTAAGGACTCCATTTCTGAAGTGAAACCATCACTTAGTAAAAAAGTTGTTTACAGAGAGGTTGCAAGCACAGATATCATTCCAGATGTGTTCCTTCTATGAAGCCTTCTCCCTTTCAATATGTTCTGTGCCTGCCAAGTTTCTTACAGATTGGCACTTCATTCTTTTTCTTTTTATCTTTTTTAAACTAATTTTCAGCATTTACAGTGTGGTACAAGTATTATTAGTAGATCGTTCCTTTTAAGGACTGAACCACTGTAGATGCCAAGTACAGGTGTCATAGTTTTAAAAATGTAGGTATCTGCCTTAGCAGGTTACTCTGAGTACCTGTGTTAAAATATTTTAGTCCCCTCCTCCCTCCAGTCTGCAGGGAGACCTGTGTTCCTTCAGAGGGTGATTCATTACTCTCACACTGAGGTTGGAGAAAGCCAGGGTACCTGGTGAGTACCACAAAAACACTTCTGAGCTCCATGGAGGTGTCATGAGGCTTGAGGCAGGTGCCATACATGATGTCTTTCACATCTCTTCTGAGATTAGTGATTTAGCTGAATGTATCTGCCCTCTTTCAACTGACTGCTCTAATCAGGAGGCGAGAACAGTTTTTGCTAGATGTCTTTGGGTCCTATTACACTTCCAGTCTTGGCTAAAATTTGGTCATCCTAGAAGCCAGAATCATTTTACTTTTGATAATAACATAGCCCATTTGGTACATTCTTGAAATGCAGATCAATGAAGCTGAGGCGTTGTTTTACATTAGTAGACTTTCTGCTATTCTACAGAGGCAACTGTGTTATATTGGGTTTTACACTTCGTGCTTTGTTTATCTGCCTTCAGTAAATTATTTCCCTGGGCAATATCTTATCCTTACATCATATTTCTGGTATCTCAGTAGCATATGTTGTACCCACTGGAGCACACTCTGTAGTAATGTCTTCATGATGCTTTCTAATGTCTTGTCATCAAATTGTACATCCATCTTGTGCTTAAAGATAAACAGATAGAATTGCTGTAATCCAAAGAGCACAGCCACAGCTCTTGTTCTGTGTGAGAGTAGCTCTAAGAACACTGGCTTTCTGTGTCGCTCAACACCTTATTATTAAATCCTATGAGCTTCGGATCAATCATATTTATTAACTCCACCAAGAATTCTGCTTTAGCTCTGTAAGATCATGTAGGACTGATCAGTAAGTTACAGCTGATTTTTCAAAACTGTAGCAAGCTGTATTCCTCCGTCCACGTCTAGTGAGCTTATTGTAGGGAACACTTACTGTTTAAAGGAAGGTGAATTATAACCAAAGTATTTCAACAAATAAATAATTCCATGATTTAGAAATCCAGGCTAGGTGTCCTGGTTCCTGAAGCCCTGCCCTAAAACGCACTGCAATAAACAGCAAGTAAAAGATATCGCACAATTTTCTGCTGATGTCAGTGAGAACTTATTTCTTGTCTTTTGGTTTTCTTTAAACTTCTGTAGTCCTGAAAAAATGTTATGTGACTGAAAGCAGAAAATAGGTTCCTCCAGTATTCCTTTATAAGCAACTTTGTATCTTACTGTTATTACAGATTAATAACTAATACAGAGTATATTTGACAACTAGAATTAAGTAGAATTTTTATGGAAAATTCTATATGTAATGTTTTCATGTGATCAAACAGGGATAAGTGTCTGAATCACTGCAGCTGCAAAATAACACGTAATAACAAATGAGGAAAAATGTTATTTAAAAGTGAAACCCTAGTGCCACTGGGTACCTCTGCAAAAACATGTTAGATTCCAAGAAGTGAGACATATACTTTGAAATAAAGCGTTGAGGAATAGAAGCTTGGCTCAAAGCATAGATTCAAATTTAGATGAATGTCTGTACTGTGTATCTGAGCTTTATTCTTGAATTACAATCTGCAGCTGTTTGGCTGAAGAGGTAACAGAATGTGTATTATATAGTCATGTATTGACCAACATGGTTCCATAGGTAGAATTTTGCATGCATTTTTCCAAGAGGTGAACAGCCTCCTGTGCTTTAAACTGCACTATCTGGTTGAAGATTTATGTTGTAGCAAATAAAATAAGGCAAAGTCAGTTCAAACAGTGGTAATGGTATGCCAGTGTATGTAAACATATACATATGGGATCATAAATAATAAAAAAAAAACAGTTTTGCGTAGGTAAGCAGTAACTACAAATGTATTGTAGAAGTGAATTATAACACTTAATCTCAGGTCCTGAGGAAGTTCTGACACTCATGCCTATGAATATCTTTTGATAATTACTTCATTGCTCCTACAGATGATGAGTTAGAGTTTCCTGTGGAAAGCCCACTCAGGGAAGTCTAATTATAAGAGGAGATTGTGAGAATTGCACTTTTTATTGTTTGGGAGTTAGGACAGATAGATAGATGAACAGTATTTTGAACAGAAATTTGGTACTGGTAAGATCTTTTAAGTTTATTTAAAAAAATTTGCTTACTATTATTAATTACAGTAAGAAAGCACATAGGAAAGAAATGCGTAGGTCTTTCTGATCAAGTTTATGGTTATATTCGATGGAGTAGGCATTATTCTGATCTTAAAAAAAATAATTAAAAAAACTTCTCAAGACTACAAATAATAGTATACTGAAAGTCAGATTTCCTTGGAAATAGGAGACATGGTAGAAGCGAGGTCTTTAATCTACAGTCTTGTTCTTTCTTGCCTGAATTCAACTTCCTGCACAGTCTGGATTGTCATTCCCTGGCATGTTGGTTGTAAATAGAAATACTTGAAGAGAATTCAACAGAATTAATATGGATGTTTTGCATTTGTTCATAGGAAACTGTCCTCTTCAGCAACAGTTGTGGTATGGCTGAATGAAATTGAGGCTATTAGAAGCTACAAGCTGATATTAGAGACTTCCCCATTTAGATTATTAAATAGCTCGTTGGGAAAATGGAGGATATATTTAGTAAGGTAAATAATTCAAAGCAATGTTTTCTTCAGCAAAAGGTGACTTAGTGGATATTTCAGGAGTGGTGCAACACTTATGCAGAACTGTGTATGCTCTCCCTTAGAAAGTGCCTGGTGTCCCCTCAAAACGCAGATAAGCCAGGTAGCATTGTTGCAGTTTGTCCTTAGCTGCCATAACTTCCTTTTCTTGGGTCCTTGTTCTTGATGACCGATGAAATCACACTGGATACAGGAATCTTCACTATAAAATTCTAAGACATTTGCTTGCATAAGGAGGTTGTATGACTCAGAGGTCAGAAGAAGGCTTAACAAAGTAAATTATAGTTTATAAATTACGGTAAATTATAGACTTTACTGTCTTGGACAGACAAGAAAAATACGCTTTTATTATTTTCAGGTAGGGAGCTAATTTTTTATACAAAAGTTTAATTTTCAAATCAAATTTTTAGTCTGCATTTGCCTAATTTTTATTGGCTAGGTTTCATAATTTTGGAAAGTTTTTGCCCTGTGCAATCTCAAATTAAGGTCACTTTTCACTAGATCTGTCATCATATAGTGTGTGCACACCACCAAAGATAAGCACTTCCAGTGGTGCAGAGCAGAAGAGCCAGCAAAAGATAGGGCTAGACATTTGGCTAAAGATGCATTGGCTAATTTCCATTGGCAAAAATGTTATGTAGTACAGTGCCCAAATCCTGCTCGTAAGGTAAACCACATGAGGTTCAGTTTATCCACCTTTGAAGGTTAAAGGACTTGAATCATTCCTGGAGGGTGTGATTGGGGATTTTTTGTTTGTTTTTGTTTTTTAACCCTGTGGTCCCAAAGAATCCAGATCTGACTCAGAACAGTAAGCAATTAAACTTAGTGGCTAAAACCCACACTTTCTCTGCTGACAGTAAAGAATATGCCCCTTTTCACCTTTGAGATGAATTAGAGGTGTTAGTACTGGGATTTGTACTTTATGGTTTATTTCCATATTTCCAGAGCTTTTTAAATGATTCCCAAGTCATAAGGAGGATTTATGAGTCTTAAAATGTGTAAACCTTCTGGATGGTACGTAAGATCAGTTTAGGCTCTTCTCCTGAGTAACACTAACTATTACCATGAAATAATAAAACAATCCACAAAAGTCAGTATGACATAAAGCAATGTTGTTTTATGGCATAGTGAATATTTTACATTTAATTAACTTTTCAAACCTTCTGGATGGTACGTAAGATCAGTTTAGGCTCTTCTCCTGAGTAACACTAACTATTACCATGAAATAATAAAACAATCCACAAAAGTCAGTATGACATAAAGCAATGTTGTTTTATGGCATAGTGAATATTTTACATTTAATTAACTTTTCTTTTTTTTAATAAGAAAGATCCACTAGAGAATCATTACAAAATGGAAAAAAAACAAGGGAAATGAGGGAAAGAAAATTTGGAAATCTTCTGCCAAAGGAGAGAAACGTTGAGATAAAGACAGTTTAATAGGTAAAGCAAAAGCCGCGCACAAGCAAAGCAAACCAAGGAATTCATTCACTCCTTCCCATCGGCAGGCCGGGGGTCCGCCCACTTCCAAAAAGCAGGGCTCCAACACGCCG
>NW_008824676.1:5630957-5686858 GCF_000699105.1 Pygoscelis adeliae
CATACTCACAAACTAAACTTAGGAAAAGTATACAAGTAATCTCTGATTTGCTCAAATTTATGAGTTTACCATAAAGTACTGGGATTTTGCCTGTGTGGAGACGGTTAATTCATTGTGGTGTCTCAGGAGTGATTGCTTAGGTTTTTTTGATTGCCTAATTGCTTTCCTGATTTCTTAATTCTTTTAGGGAACTGTAGAAAGTGTGCCTCTCTATCCTCAGTAAATACTTGTCTGGAGTGACAGCAATATGCTACCTTGGCTATCCTATCCTAAAAGCATTGATTACTTTCTGAAAGGCTTCAGTTCCCTGGCAGTCACAGGCCATATTTTCTCTGATAACAACCTTTTTGTTGTTGGTATAGACAGTGTCTAGCTCTAGATTTTGTTCCCTGCCTATCTGTCAGTCAATGTAGAGCACTTGTCTGATTTTCTGAAACTACAAAGATTTGAACTAGGATTCATACATTTGTAGTGCACACAAAAAATTCTGAGTTGTACCTTCTGGAAAAAAGGGGAGATTTTCTCATGGTTTTTTAACAAAAAACAAGATGTCTTTGAAGCTTATCTGTATTATATTAGGGAAGTCCCTTCTCTGCTTGAATATTGACTTCCAAATTTTTGTTTAGTGCCCATGACAGTGCTCTCTAGTTTTAACCATATGGACCCTAATGGTATGCACCCATGAATGCTGAGGGATTTGGCTGATGTCATTGTGAGGCCACTTTAGAATCATAGAATCATTAAGGTTGCAAAAGACCTCTAAGATTATTCAGTCCAACCGTCAACGCAACACCACCATGCCCACTAAACCATGGCCCTAAGTGCTGCATCTACACATCTTTTAAATACCTCCACTTCAGATATATTTTGAGAAAAATGCATCAGGGACAAGCATTTTAAAATTAAGCCCTATTATATGACTGAAACAAAGCTATAGAGTGGGAATTGCAACATGAGAAATCCTTAGAAATATCTTCTTTGAACCAATGGGCAAAAAGGAAATCAGATTGGTTTTTAAATGTCTCGGAAAATTGTGTAGCTAAGTACTCAACCACTTCCCTGGGCAGCCTGTTCCAATGTTTAACTACTCTTTCAGTAAAGAAATTTTTCTTCACATCCAATCTAAACCTCCCCTGGCGCAACTTGAGGCCATTTCCTCTCGTCCTATCGCCAGTTACTTGGGAGAAGAGACCGACACCCACCTCGCTACAACCTCCTTTCAGGTAGTTGTAGAGAGCGATAAGGTCTCCCCTGAGCCTCCTTTTCTCCAGGCTAAACAACCCCAGTTCCCTCAGGCGCTCCTCATAAGACATACTGCCTGTGGCACAGGGACTATCCACATCACAGACGTTTTTGTCATTAAACTGAGTAGAAACACCAGTGTAGGTAGGCACTGATTTACTTTTGCACTTCTTGTGTATGATTCTGGTGACTGTGAACTTCAGTCAGCATTGAGACATTCTTATTGTCCATCTTCAAACTAAAACCTTGACACTCAAGAAGCTTATCTGTGCTTACATATTCAAAAAGTAACCACCTGAATGTATATTAATCCTATTTATACTCTCATTACTTGTATCTTAAACTAAGCTTTTATTACATGAAGATGATGAAGGTCTTGTATTGTTTACAAGAAGACGATTTCAGTCTGGAGTTAGCAGGTTAATTATTAGTCACATTGATGAGCCTGCAATTTTCTTTTAAAAAAACGTTGACAGACAGCAGATCTCCCCCATGGATGATTCTGAGGCCAGTACGGAGTGTTGATCCCAGTTTGAGTATATCACAGTGTATTTTGAGTTTCCATGCATTTTTAATAGCCCTGTTTAACACTGATCAGATCAAGAAATGTAAAATGTTCTCTTCAGGCCTTTTTCAAAGAGAATGAATCTTGATCAGATAAACACCAGATATTTTTATTGTTCCAGTGATGATTTTCACTGGAAGTAAGATATGAATGAAACTATGTATCTGCTATACTCAATAGTTTTCATCTTTTTTTATAGCTGTAATCACATTTTAAAAAAAAAGGGCTTTAGACGGTGTAAAAAGTATTTAGGATGCTGGCATTAGCACTGCCAGTTAGTAGACCTCTTACAAAATTCATTTTGCACTAAATTGTGTTGAAAACCATCAAACCTGTGTGGAAAGTTTCCCTGCTCTTCATCCTCCCATCCCTGCCACCCCCAGGAGTTAGTCTTTTGTAAAGATTTTAAAGAAAACTCATTTTTTAAAAACATAGAAGTAGTTTTCTTTAGGTTAAGTCTTATGTAAGAACATAGTAGTACTTAGCTACACAATTTTCCGAGACATTTAAAAACCAATCTGATTTCCTTTTTGCCCATTGGTTCAAAGAAGATATTTCTAAGGATTTCTCATGTTGCAATTCCCACTCTATAGCTTTGTTTCAGTCATATAATAGGGCTTAATTTTAAAATGCTTGTCCCTGATGCATTTTTCTCAAAATATATCTGAAGTTAACCTTTTTTTTTTTGTTCTACTAGTGTTATTCATTTCCTCTTACCTTTCATGTAACTAGTTTGGTGAAGTTGCTCATAAAAACCTGTTGGTGTTAAAAAGGTCTTTGTCCATCAAGAATAAGATAGATATGATTTTGAAGAGGATAACTATCAAAGTTTTGAGTCTTCTAGAGTGGTAGAGTACACCAGTAATAACCAGAGCAAAGAAGTAACCAACAGTAACAACAATGTTAGAAGACAAGTTTGCTAAAGAATATCAGTTAATTAGATTAATTTATTTTTCATTAAATTAATACAAATGATTAATTAATGGACCTACCAACACAGCACAACTTAGTTCTTTACAGTACTAGCCACGCTACAAAATGGTTTTGTTTTCCTGTGTATTTGGTTCTAGCAAAGGATATTTTCTCGGTGCTACAGTCTCTTGCATATGTGTGGTCATAAATCAGCTGTACTAGTTTAGACCAAAGTGCCCTCTTCCTGGCAGTGGCTAGCAGCAGTATGCTCTTTGCTTTACCTTGTTCCTGGCTCTGAGACTTAAACCAAATGCGGCAACTTTATGTTTGTATCTTATGTTGGAAGGCTGTGCCCCACAAAGTGTGAGATTTGAAAAGTATTTGGTTCTAGGCACAAAGGCTTACGAATGTCATGATGGACGCCTGCAAAGCGCCTGAGGAAGAGAGCACCATGAGAGAGTCTGGTGACAGGGAAGAAAGCATGCTTATTTTTTTGAAGACCGATCCAAATTTCTGTTCACAACCTTTCCCCCTCACCCTCTTGCTTTCTTTTCTAAGGTAAAAAACAAAACAGATTCCTTCATCTGGTATTACCTGTTTTGGTGAAGGCACAAATATGTTGGTTTGTATTGTGTACTACTCCCTGAAATTTGATATTGCTTGCCAGAGAAAACTGGAAGGACATCTGAAGACATTAACTGGCGACAGAATAACCCTTTAAGGATATTTCAAGCCTGGATATTGATGATGAGAAAAAAATCCTATTCCGAGTGTTTCTTTTGCTGGGACATCAAGAAAACTCTCCAAAGGGTACATAAAAAGAAAAAAAAATCCAGCAGCCTTGTGCTAAATAAATAGCAATTAAATGTTGGTGGTGACATGATCACAATAGTTTCTCCAGTAGTATTGGCATAATAGTCTAATACTATTGATAGTCACGATACATGAATCCACTGTAAAATGTTTAAAATTAAAGTATATTGAACTGTTGTATTTGATGGCAGTTGAGTGGCAATGATGGCAGAGGAGAGGAAGAGGAGGAAAGTAAAATGTAAGAGAAAATTATTAACCAGTAAAAATGAACATCAGCTTCTGACTACTATTCCATGGTCTGGTTTTCTTATCTTGCAAATCTTTAAATATTTCCAGGTGCTTTGGCACGAACTAGGGAGATAAACCACAGTTCCTCTCCTCCTTAATCTTCACCCACAGAAGTAACAAAATATTGTAATGCATGGTGACATTTCATATTATTGCAGACTATAGTGCTTTATACTTCTATTTTTAGTAGCAATGTCTCTTCTATAAAGATGTCCATCTTGAAAATCTAATTATTTTCAGAAGAATTTCTGTTACCATATGGCATGACAGTATTACACAGCCTGTGACAAGCAGTGCGGCGAGCCGTTTTTAGCGTTTCCTTCTGTATTATTAACCATGGCTGACCATTATTATCAATATTGCTATTATATTTTATACTTTGATTTCAAACCTCTTCTTCTAAAAGCAGTCTTGAAGTTGACTTTTTAATAGTAGAACTTACTTGAGTTGGTTGTCTGTGTGTCTGTAATGGATAACATCCAATTCAACCCCTAGTTTAGTCCTGGATACTTGTTCTACTCCAAGTGGTATGGGTTCCCTCTCTTTTTCCAGGGCTCTCTGTGGTGTGACAGTCTCACATAATGTTTGCTATCTTCTGCCTTTTTGATCAGTATGAAGCAGAAATGATATGCAGAAATTGTGCTATATTCAGTTCTACCCACCTTAGTATCAGAAGATGTAAGAAAAAAAAAAGAGGAGGGTGCTCATAGCATCAAGCAGTGAGATATGTGAGTAACTCTTAGACTGTAGTATGTGAGAAAGATTAAATTCTAAGAACACTTGCCTTTTAGTAAGGTGGTAATTTAAAGGGTCATGACAAAAGGCTGTTAGTATTTGAAGGTATAAACATCTGAAAACCTGTGGTATCTTTAGAGGAGTTATAATGAAGAGGAGTGGATTGAAACTGAAAAGGAAATTTTCGTTGAACATTAGGCAAAACGCTATAGTGAGGAGTAATTGTTTAAGGAAGTTGTGTAAAAGCAGCATCTTGATCTTTAAAACTGAAATGGGCAAAGTATGATAACAATATCAGAGGATCAGTTCTGTGTTTCCAGGGCAGCACTGGCATGGTATAATTGGCCTTCCTACAGACTGAATTCAGTGGTACTGAATTCAGTTAACTAAGCATTATTCTTTTATGAATACCATGTGCCACATTAAACAAAATACTGCAGTGGATCTTGTATGATTACTAAACAAATTGAACCTCTAAATGTTATACTTTCGAAGTGAAACAGGTGCTGTGTATATTATAAAAAACCCGACTTCCATTATTACAAAAATAAGTTCAACCTTGCATTTCAGCAGTCACACAGTGTGCAGGAACCAGATTTATAAGAAACTTAGTTCGCAGTAAATTTAAGTTGCAACATGTATGTAAATTGAGCTTTGCCTTTCTAGGGATGTGCTTGTGCATGTATGAAGAATGTCATATGAAGAGTGTCAGTGAAATTTTCACATGCTTAAAGTAGAACACCAGCAGACAGAAGAAATGCACTTATGGTGTAAAACTGAAGGAAAGATGGAGTGAAGAACTTGTCTTAATGTACAGTCAAACCTTCCATGGCCCAAATACAGGCAATGTTGATTGCATTCATGGATCTGTTGGAACTATTGCCTCAGTGCTACAAATGGCCTGTATGTAATCAAAATCTCACTAGAACATTCATTCTCGATTTGATAGTTTTGGAGGAATTGAGGAATATTTTTAATTTTTCACCTTTAAGTCTATTTGATGCTGGAGTTGGAAGTGCTAGAATAATACAGAGTACTCTATTGTATTTGGCTCTTGATGAGATAGTACAAGAAAATGTGCTACATCTCCTAATATTATTGCAGAATTGCAGAATGGTTGAGGTTGGAAGGGACCTCTGGAGCACATCTTGTCCAACCCCTCCACTCAGTCACCTAGATCGGACAGATATATTAGTAGCTCTGGCAGGAAATTTTAAAAAGGGGCAATTATTTACTGGAAAATGTTTTGGCAAGTAAGATTTTTTTCATTAAGGGGAATTACATTTGACAAGAAGTCTGTTGGGAAAAGAGTTTCAATTTATTTTATGGATTAGTTCTTTAGTCATATTTTGACATTATTTCATGATAAACCAATAGCAGTAGTACATAATTGTCACTGCTCTTATTCGCATTATAAAATGACACAGTCTGATAGTTGCTAGAAATGTTTTATTTTTAACATGTTAATACAAACACAAAACATTATGATGTAAGAATACTGAGATGTTTCCGTAAATATTAAATGTCATGTGTAAGGATTTAAAATACAAAATGATAAAATTCAGTACTAAAATTTAATAGTAGTGAATGTGTCATGGAAAAACATAAAAACAAGAATGAAAAATAGGACTAAGACATACAGAATGACATTCCAATCCATAATTTTTTTTACAGTTTCTTCCCAAACCAGACCTTTTCAAAATATTTAGCTCCACAGAAAGTTTTTGAAAGTGTATGTTTTGTCAGTTGAGATAATCCTAAATATGTAGAAGCTAGTTTCCTTTGGAAATCAATATTTGGAATTTAGTTTCTTAGTTATCTTTTTGGGCAGCCCTAGCAGTTTAAGATTATTTAGAGTAATCTGCAAGTTTTGTAACTTGCACTGCAAAGTGATGCAGCTGTATTAGTTGGACTTTTGAAAGGCTTCTTTGAAGTGTAAAGTTTTAGTTGTAGGGTGAAACTGGCACTTCCATGAAGGTGCAGGTGTTTACTCCTTAAGTGGGAGAAAATAACAAATAACTATTCTGGATTTCTTTCCTAATAGTGAAAAACCTTGGCCAAACCAAAATCAAAACATAAGCTAGTCAAGGATATTTTGATAATCAAATTGTAACAGTAGTGGAGGCAGTAAACTTTCCAAGTAAGTTTACTGAGAAGACTTAGCCTGGAATAAGATTGCCTCATTTAAATTTGGTATGTAGAACAAGATATTAGGAAGGTTGAAAAATGTTTTCAGAACTCCTATTTGCTATGAAAAAGAAAGAGGAGATGGGTTATCAACTCATATCGCCAATGCATCCAGTGGCCTAATTTGTAGGAGTTGTATTATTCCACAAGTTGGTTCAGCAAAACAACGATCAAGATAAGAGGAGAGGAGAATGAATTCTTGTTTTGATTTGATGCTTCTGCTTTGAGATTTGCATAGCCTCATAATAATACTTACCAGCCATCTGGTTTCCAGAGGAAAAAAACTTTTTTTTTCTTACTGAAAAGGCTAGGACATAACATGCACCATTTAAAAGCTCATTGTCTGGAAATGACATAATGACTTTGTGTTTTCAAATTATTAATTAGTGATTAACTCAGAAAACCAGCAGGTTATGCCAACTCTGGGGGAAATGCAATGTATTTTGTGCAACCTTGCAATTCCTACCAGTGAATTAAAGTAGTAAAAAAGTGAGCAGGGATATTAAAGAAATAAAGTACATTGTAACATGCACTTCTAGTTTATTTTAAAAGGTGTAGTTTGCTTATTTATATTTTTGGGTTTATAAACCTATATGTATAAAAACACATAACTGTAAATGACATATAAATGTTGTTATTTTTCAATAAATCCTATTGTGTATGTGACCTAGACTACGGTATGCTTATATTATGTATTCCTGAGATGTGGTGATGAAAGTCAGGTTTTTTCATGGTGATTGTAAGATGTACGTGCTGATGAAGCACAGGTTAGTAGTCCATTATATTTTCAGTTAACACAATAAATGCAGTAATGCTGTTATTCTTTGAAGACCTTAAAAAAACAAAACAAAACACATTTCATCTTTATGGTGCGTCATTGTAAACTACAGCAAATGTTATTATTCTAAGTGATCATAACTGACAATCTAGTGGGCTAAATGAGATCTGAATATCCACAGAAAAGAAACTATGCATTAATATTCCTTTACAGTGGACCCTCAGGTTGGGATTGCTTTCCACTGGAGGGACACTGCTGATGCCTAGTTTGTGGCTTGTTGTGGCTAAATTCTGCATTTTATTCCACCTGACTTTTTTCAGATTATTTGGTTTCTATTAAAAATACACACTAATCATTTCTCTTACAATCTGATCTAAAGATTTAGTTCTAATTTGAGACCCTTCAGTTTTGTTCTGCATGTTGATAAACTCCATTATGGGATTAAAAATAATGAATCCCCTGTAGTTATTTCAAATTCAAAGCTCTATGAATGTAAGAAACTAATTACATAATTCTATAGCTCTTACATACTGTTAAGTAGTATTTTTATTATATTTGTCAAATTACAAGAATCTCACTAAGCTCAATTACCATTCATTCTAGTACGCATCTGCTAGACAGAGATCATGAAGTTTGTGGTTTAGCTTATTCCTGACATCTCAACTTCCCTTTGCTGTTACTTTAGAACTACCAGCTACTTTAAGCACGGTGGTTTTTTCCGTGTGTGTCTATTATGTCACCTGCTGTGTTTTAAGTTTTTCCTTTAACTGTGTCATTAAGTTATGGATTGGTATAGGTGCGCTTACTTTTTACTGAGGTGTAACCCAAATTGGCACTGAATTCTACATATAAGCTCTGTAGCTTTGATCATGTTATTAGAGATTGAATTTGGGCTGTCTTTCAGGGGCTCATTTTTCTTCAGTATTCTCTGTTTTACTTATATTAGAAAAGACAGGAGGAAAAAAGCAATAATAATTTGAAGAGAAATAGCAACCTGTGAGAGAAGTCACGAGTTCACTGCTGATTCTGGACCTAAAAAGTCCAGATTCCTTTTTTCTGCTTTTTTTATTTAATTGCATGATGACGTACAGAGATGAGAGACCAGTTTTCCTTCTGAGGAAACACAGCTAGAAACAAAAGATGAACAGGAATAATCTGCAGCTACACACAAAAATAGAAAATATTAAATAAACAGAAGAAAAAAGACCCCTTACTTTCCTATAGCAGTAGAGGGTGTCTTTGCTGTATGAGAAAAATGTATTTTGTCTTGAAACTGGGGATGTAAAATTACAGTGAGTAATGAGTATGTATTCCTCTGATCCCTTAATGTACTTGATGTGAGGTTCCTCTTTCATCGTAGCTAACATGCTAGCCATTAAATACACTGCAGCAGCATCATTAGTGGCTTCAAAGTGCTCCTACTTGCATCACATTTTTCCCTCCAGCAGGTGAGTCAGAACAGTGATTAGCAAATACCAGTATCCGTCACTCACTACTCATGTGATTGCCAGAGAAGTTCTGTGTTCGGAGTAAGGGCTCCGTTGGAGTTGGAGGCAGAGTGAACTTTTGCATCCTTCATTGCTCTGAAAAGCTTTATGATCTGGGCATGACTTGCCCATGTGTAAGAGAAGATTCATCCTATTTGGGGTATGGTGTTTGAAACTGCCTTGCTATAGCAGTACTTTGTAAAGGAGACAGGCTGTAGAGAAAGGCTTCCTGAGTAACAAGCAGTGTGTTACTTACATGTTTGAGATCCTGAATGGTGAGATTAAGACACGCAGAGGAGCTTCTGTTGCTTACCAGTATCGCGGTTTGCTATGTCTGGAGGAAAGGATTCACTGAAAATTTCTGGATCCTGAATCCTCAGAGGATTTCATTGGACTGTTTGGAGCAGCATGCCATAGATGTTATTTGACAGGTGTTGACTGGTTGGTGTGGATATGTCTATTCCTTGTTCTCTTAGGTTGAGTTAAAAAAAACCCTACAGGAGTAAAACAAAGTGAAAAGGGAGTCTGAGTATTTTCCTAGAATTGCACCTTTAATTTTCATATGCTTTATTGGTTGTAAGGTGCAAGAGGAAGGAGTTTCCTTTATTGGAGAGGTGAATTGTCAAAACTGAGAATATCTTACCTGTAGAAAACAATATGAACATATGTTTAAAAAAAAAAGTTCCAAATATCTCATACATTTTTTCTTTTTTATACACTTGTATAGGTATAAAAATCAATGACTCTTCTCATAGATGTATGAAGCATCAAGTATTTGAATTTTTATTATATAGATACATATAATTTTAGTGAAAGACACAATTAAGAAGCCATCTTCTTACACAAACGATGCTTTCTTTCATTTCTTCTTTTTTTAAGCCTGTAAATTTAAACATTATTTTCATACTTATCTAGCTGAAACAATCCACTGGAACTGGATAATATTTACGTCAATGTTAGCCATGTATCATGGGGCAAATTACATTGCCAGTATTTTAAATTAGATTGCCAGTAGTTTCAAAAATTGTTTTGTAAAAGTTAGCAGATATGAATCATACGGAAATAAATGACGGGTTTAAAAAATGTAAAATATACCATAATGCAGGGAAAAATGCTTCAGGGATAATATTTCTGTATAAGCAAATAGGAAATTTTCCTTGTTCGCTTTATGTTACATTTAATAGAACTACTGATAAACTACCATTACAAAATCACTCCTAATGTAGAAGATTATCTACAAGCATCACAGATCCATCTCTGAGAGCTTTCTGCCCAACCTCCTGTTTGCTTTGTAGGCTTTAGTTAAAAATTCCCTTCAGGAAAATTGGTGCACTGTGGTACTGTGGTAGTTCTGTGTTGCTGCTGTGATTTTAGTAGGGTGTTGAGTCAGGATACTCATCCTATCACCTCTGTTCTTCTCTTCCTCCTCTCGTACCACCAGCAATACACAGAACAGCATCTGCTGTGAGGCATCTGCTGTGAAGCTGTTATGACTGTAGGTAGAATTGAGACAGCTAAGACAGACAGTAAGTCTTCTTCTCACTCCATACCTTTGTGTTCGACAAGATCTCTATGAAAATTTGATCCTCCCAATTTCTTTTGCTATGATCTATAGCGTACAAGAAGTTACAATCTTGACTGACTGAGATGCCACCTTCTAACAATGAATGCTTTCAGAGAAGTGTCCTTTGTCAATCTTGGCGGCTGCAAGTGTGGCTGATTGAATTGGTAAATGGATAATCAAGATGGGACAGTAGTACAAGGAACAGGGCTAGAATGATTGGTGGTACAGTTTATGACATTACTTTTGTCATTGTTAGCACCTGTTAATAATTTCCAAAATCTGGTTTTTAACTGCAGTCAAATTCCCAAATCTTCCATGTGGGAAAGTAGTTAATGATTTGGGCTTGGGGTTTTTTTAATGAATATTTCTGTAATAGTACAATACTTGTTCTAAATTAAAGTGCCAATGCAAAAACCTCTTCCTCCTTCTTTTCTAGTTTACATCACTTCCTGTATTTCAATTACCCACTTTACCCTAGAGGAAGAACAGACACTGTTATTTCTGTTATTTTTCCAAATGATATAAATACATCATAATTAATACTTTTTTAAAAAGTCCTTCCCAAGATGAAACTTCTACTATCACTTTTTGTCAGAAGACAGAACAATGTTGCTAATTCTGGAAGATCCAGATAACCTTCTGTTTCATTCTTTAGAGTATTGAAATGCACTTTGCAGGTTTTATTTTCATATGGTGGCATGGGATCAGTTAAGATGCCTCTGAATTCATACCCTTCACTGCTACCAGTTTTGCAGTCACGTTGGCGTTACAATACCAAGGAAATCACTATAAAAATTCCACTGACCTTTATTCCTGGGAGTAGGAATTCCAGAATGAAGTTGCAACAATTAAACCTTTCGTACTGTCACTGTGTGCATTGTATCTTAAAAAAAAAAGTTGTTCCTTATGGCATTTAGAGACACACATAGAAAGATCCCTACCTTGAGGGTTTTATAGTATGGCAGCACTTTGACTGCCAGCAGGTGGGAAGATTTGAGGAGAGGAAGATTCTGTAAGTGCCTTTCATAACACTCGTATTTCAAAACAATTTCAGGTCTTTGGCAAAACATCATACTCTTCATTTGGTAATGAGTATGATCTTTCATGATTAATTCTGACTGTACATGTTGTGTAATAAGTGCAACAGCACTTGCCTTTTTTTCATAGAATAAATATGTCCTTCCTGATCTCTCTGAGCCAAACAAGGTGTACCTTGCAAAACAGAGCCCCAAAAGTAAAAGAATTGCTGTGACTCTTTTATGGATAAAGGTATTGGAGGACTAAACCTGTATTTCAGCATGAGCCCCTACTTGAAAACTGAGGTCTTACATTTAACTGCAATGGTCTCTGCAGCTCATGTTCCATGCACATCTTTTTTCTTTTTTTCCCATGCAAATAAAACTTTGGCATTAATGGTACACTTGCTTACTATTTTTTGAACTTAATGTCTCCCTAAACATGTTTTGAATGGTCACTTTTTCATCATTTTACTTTTATTGGTTGGAAATATTCTGGCCTTGGCTCTAAGAGCAAACGGACTATAGGCACTGTCAGTTTTGTTGTGGCCTCTTGGGTAATGGTAAGAGAAAAGAAGACAAGAGGATAAATGAAAGTGAAGTTCCAAATTACTGGAATGTTTAAAGGTCTTTGAAAAGTTTATATACAAGCACAGTTAATGCTGTCATGCACCGAAGTGCCAGAAGACCTAGCAGTGAAGAATATTAATCTACTTTTATAAAATCAAAGGGTTCATATTTTTTGCTGTAAAGAAATAATTTGAATAAAATTTGACCCTTTCTACAATAGTCTGTGGGTCAAATTGAACCTACTATTAAAATTCTCTAATATCTTTCTTGTATTAGCATTTCAAAACTCAATTTAAATATTCACAGAGCTCTTTTTTTAATAAACTTAAAAAAATTCAGGTAATTTCCTTCAACTTTCTTGATTGAAGGAAGGCAGTAGGTACAGATATAAAAAAGATGTACAGCTACGAGCAAAACCTGAAATCAATTATATATAAGAAATAACATAACACATGGAAAGGAATTAATCAAAAGGAAAAATTTCTGCTATATTATTTTCTTCGTCTGCTACCTGCAGGCAAGGAACGTAAATGAAAAAAAAAATCAGCATTCTTCTTACAGATAAGGGAAAAATTAATAAAAATATTTCCTTCCTACCAGATCCCCTGATGCAACTTATGTTAAAAGTGAGTGGCTGCAGGAAGAACTTATGTGTTTAAAAATAACTTTTTTTTTCTCCTAAAGAAATATACTTTTATACTTTATTCTTGCTGTTAAGCTCAATTACATCAGGTTGGTGTGGATTTATAGTGTCCAAAGAGCAGCTCTTTTCCATTCCTTTTTCTATTAAGTTGGTTGTTAAATCATGGTCATGAAGTTTCTCCCATTCTGAAAGTGAAAAATGGTTCATTCTGCTCAGGTGCCACAATGAAGATGTAAGGAGTCGCTCACAAATTGGCACAACCTTCCAATCTGGACAAAACTTCTGAAGTTCAGCCAATTTACGTAACAGACTGGAGAGGTTTAATGTGCACAGGTAGCATTGCGGCTCTTGAGTGTAGCTATGAAAACATAACAGGAATTACAGAAATAATTTAGTTAAGCTGAATAGAAAACTCAATGGACTGAAGAGGGAAGGATTTTGTTAAAAGTGGGAGTGGTTTGTTTGACAAGTATTGACCTTCTTAAGTATGTTTAAGTTTTTTTCTAAACTTATTTCCCAGTTTGTACTTCAGTCACCTACTGCCAACAGCATGCTTATTTTTTAAGCTTTTCCTTCAGTGGTCAGTTTGTCAAGATTAGGTATTGCCATCTGCCGTCAAACAGAAGAGTATTTAGGCACCTTGCTTGGCCCTTTCTCTCTATTCTCATGGAATTATATGATTAAAATATTTTCCGTTCTCACAGGGAGGAAGGGAGAGCCAGTATTTTTTATGAAATTGAAAATTGGGATCACTATTAACTAAAAGCCAAGAAATAGAAGTAGTGTGGACAGTCTTGGGGTCAGGTTGTTGGGGTGTGGGGAGCAACTAGTTCAGTAGGAAAACTTTTATTACCATTTTCCTTTATTATCATCTGTGATGTTAGCTGCAGACTTGTGTACTTCCATTTCTGTGTTTCATCTAGATACATCTAGTTGGAGGTTCCCCTTCTCAGGAGAATATTGAAAGTCTCGGTAATTGAACAGTATCTGGCAGTCCTAGTGCTTGACAGAAACTGAAAATGTATTGATTGCTACAGCATATAGTAATCTCCCATATTTTATCAGTCCGTGTCTGCACCCTGGTTGAACATACAGGATCTGACATATTTGAGCCTGAACACCTAAAAAAATTTCTGCAAAACCCAAGAGAAAGCCAGCTTCCCAGCGAGGAACTTGGGAGTGTATTTTTCGTAGTGTCTTGTAAAAATTTCTTCCCCAAAAGGAGAAGCTGGATTGTTTCTGTTGGTGGTGTTCAGATCGCTGTTAAACTTGTCTCCAGACTGCTGTAAAAGCATAGTGGTTGGAAACAACCTCTTCTTTGAGTTAACTGAAAGGCTGAAGAAGTAGCTAAGAAGTCTTGTATAGAAATCTTCCCAGGAGGAAGTGAACTCTGAACTACCGTGTGGTGTCTTCACCCCCGCTGCCATATTTAAAATGAAATAAGCTGAACCCTCTGTTGTATTTTTGATGTTCCTGACTGAATTTTTAGGAAAAAAGTTCCCTATGTGTCTTCCACATGTGAATCAATATGAAGTGTTTGCCTGCTGGTTTTCTGATGTAATTGTTTGTATTTAGAAGAAAATGTTCTTGTTGAAACAGGAGACAAATGGATTGATTTTTCTGAAGCTTTTCCCTCTGTAATCAGAGAGCATCACATACTTAGGTTTTGCCATAAGCTAAGGATAATCTGTGTGTGGCAGCATGTTTTCCTAGGAAATACTGGACGGATCACACAGAACATGCAAAATGCATGATGTTGATCCAGTGAATTTCAGGCCTCTCTGATTTATCGGAGTTGTTATTATTTAATGCTACTACTACTAATTATACTCATTAACCTCTCCCCAGCCACTCACTGTCAAGTATTGTAGGCTTGCTGAGGCGTTCTTAATTTGTTAAGAGCCCTGATTTATGTTGCTGCTCTGGGAATGTAGGAGAATATTGGTAGGTGGGAAGGAAGCTAACCACTTAACATTTTCATGAGATAATTATTTCAATGACACTTTCCCACTATAGGATATGTGCATTTTAAGTGCAAAGCACTGGACAGGAGAGGATATAAGCATGTGCTTAATTTGAGCGTGCATTTAAGTGGTTTCATTTAGGGAGAAGTCTGATGAATTTGACTATGAGAAATGATTACAGAACTTACTTACCCAGTTCAATGTTACTGAGTTTCAATTATTGCGTTACAGTTATGGTACCATAAAACTGGAGTCACGCATTGCTGTATCAGGACTAACATGCTCAAGGGGTCCAATGCTCAAATTTGTGTTCAGAGGAGTGTTTATTGTAGCAAAAGTGTCTTTTGTTAAGTAAATGTAAACCCTTTTTTGGTGGTTCATTCTCACACTTTTTCACATTACTAAAATTCTTACAGTGTTGGTTTTGTTTTGCTAAACGTGGCCTATCCTTTCAAGTGTTGAGGTAGCATCTGTTACTCGTTGTGTAAAGATTGACACTTAGCTAGTGATCTTTGTGTGTTTGTATCTATATGTTTGCATTTATATTGAAGTATATCACTATTTGAGAAAGATTTTTTTTTTAGCATTTAATACATTAATAGTGCTAAAAAATATGTGCTTGAGTGTCTGTAAATCTGCTACAAATTAGGGAGCACAGTTCAGATTTCCCCACACTGTGCTGCCAAGTGGCCTCAATCAGAAGTAATTTTCTCCATGAAGGCACATGCAGCTCACTCATCAGCCTCTCCGCAGTAGATATTGTTATTTGTATCAAATTATATGTGGTGATTTTTCGAAGTGGACTACTGTGTCCACTAAGCCATACAGCCATACAGATTTCTGCCACATTGACTCCTTCGTTGCTGTCACTAATCGTACTGTTTTCTACTGCTTCTTGTTTATCTATGTTATTTGAAAAAATATTTGAGATTTATGGTCATATCAATAAATATTAATGAAATAGAGTAAGTACCAAGTGAATACGTAAACTACCAAACCACTCAAAATCTCCTGTGTTGTGTACAAGACAAGCATTTACTTGTTTTATAAAGGAAATAATAGTTTTTTCAGAGCTTCATGTAAAATCTAGAATGAAGTAATGGAGACTTCATTTGCCTTCAGTACTCCCATTTAAGATTAGAAATTGAGTTTTTACCTAGTGCATTTGGGAATTCTTAACTGTTTATCATGTAGCTAATCTGAAGCATTTCAGAATCACCTCTCCGTAGATTACATCACATTATTTTATAAAGTGCTAATAGGAAAAGAACTTGCTGAAATGAGAAGACAAACATCTAGACTCTCTCTCTGGAATTAACTATTCAACTAAATTCTTAAACCATTTCAGTTTGAAATTTTACTGGTTTATTTAAGAGCCTAATCATATCTCAGAGCTGTTTACTGTCAGCTCACTGTGACACTCAGATGAATTTCAGTAGTGGGAATTATTTGGATTTGCATTGCTGTGTCATTATGGCAGTTGTTGGTTGTAATGTCACACTTAATCAGCAGTTATTGAAAAGCATTTCTCGGCAGAACAGGGGTGGGACCTTGACCCTGTTCCAGTTGAAATAAAAGCAGACATAGTACATGTGCCATAGGTGCTTAATAACATGATCAGTATAAGTAATGAGTGTAATACTATTAAATTGAATCAAAAATTTTTAAAGAAATGCAGAAGGTAAAAGCATAGTACTAAAGTAACTGATTAAACTGTTTTCGGGCTGTTGAAGGTGATATATCAACATAACAACTGGGAAACAAACCCCACTGTCAGAGAAAACAGTTGAAAGAAACTCTGTTATTTTAAAATGCTTATTTATTTTTGTCTGTATGACTCTGTATTTTTAAGTATTTCAAATCAGGGAAGAAGTTGAGTAGATGCTATGTAGGTTGTTCCCTAGATAGAGGAGCCAGGAAACTTTGAAAACTTTGAAAAATGTTTTTGAACCAGGTAAGTTCTTAGTTCTCTAGCTGACTTGATTTACTGATATCAGGGAGAGGTTGTTGGATGCACGTGGCCAAATTAGGCAAACATAAACCTGCAGAGTTCATGGGTTTGCATTAGTCAAGAATATGTCATTCCATACAATCTTTATTGTGAGATTGTGAAAATTTATTTTTGTTCATTGTCTATTTATGTCCCAGTAATTAGATGGAGTAGTCAAGAATAGAGTTTAATCTGCTTATACTTACTAGTAAGTGGCTTTTTACTGTTTTAACACACTCTGCGTTTGAGTGATAATTAAAAATTGCCGCAGAAATCAGGCATCGATATCTCAGTTCACATGAAACTAGCAACCAAGAAATACTTAATTTTGCTGTTGTTCTTGTGGGCTGGTCTTACTCATGTTGAACATGCCTTACTCTTTAGTTAAAGTTCTCAGTTAAAGTTACAATTTTATAGCTCTGGGCATGAGCTGAATGTATTTGAACACTTAGAAAATAAAAGACAACTCAACATGAATAAGACAGAATTTGTCCCAAGGATCAGGTTGTAGATGGGTGAATTAGACAAGGCAGCAGCAGCATGAAACCTAGAAAAATAGTTATGCACTGATCCATCAATTTCAACAAAAATCATGCTGTTTTTTGGAGTGCAACATCTGACGTCAGCCCCTGAGGTGAAGTGTTGCGTAAAGCTCTGATGCATGCCCATATGCGACTGGATAAACATCACTAGTTTTTATATGTGGGTTGGCATACACCAAGCAAAACCCAGTGTAGATGTGTGCATACCTCTGATCTCATTTGGATGTGACAACATTTACATTTATGTTTTCAAATGCTTGGACATGTAACTTCAGGAAATGCCATATACCTGTTCATACATAGGATGTACCTATGCAAGCATTTGTCAAGAAATTTTTTTAGTCTGAGTTTTATTTAAAAAATGAAGTCCCAACCCACAAAATGACAGGGGTTTGAACCCGTGCTGTGGAACTGGTGTGTACGTTCTTTTCCTTCTGCCTTCTTGGAAACAGTGTCAATGGAAATTATAAGGTGTGTGTTTCCATGACTGCTGCAAATGGAAGCATACCAACTGCACTTCTGTTCTTTTCTTAATTAATGTACAGTGATTATTAGCTTGCTGATTACATACTGGTGACCTGATCAAACAAACCAGTTTAACAACTACAAACAGACCTAAATGTCATGTACACGTGCCAATTGGATTACTCGCAGGTATATTGCTTTTGCTGTATTTTGCAAGACACTTACTGAAAAAGTCAAATGACAAAGAAAAAAAAAAGGAAATCGATTTCACTGAAATGTTGGCTGAAGTTTAAATTTTTTTCCCCAAATTTAAAATATTTGGAAAATTTATTAAAGGCATATGCCTACTTTTGAAATGATGCAAAACATGGTATTTATCCATCTTTATACATGGCAGAAATTTACATTTCCCTAAAATAATGTATTTTTTGTTTCATTGTGTTTTTCCTTCCTAGTTTATTTATCCAGATGTTACCAGGAGTACACACCAATAAATGGCTCTACAGAAAACGTCACATATTGATAATATTATGAAATCTGAAAGGTATTTTTGGACAGTTTGTGCAGAACCCCTTGTGCTTTCATTTCTGCCATGAAACAGGACTCACGTAAGGTGCCCAAGCTGCCCATGTTTAGCTGCAGTGCACTGCCCCAGTGTGTGCCAGTGCTTTGTTCTCTGTTCCATACAGTGCGATACCCACTCTTCATTCCCTGTGCATATGCAGTTGCTGGATTTTTTCCCAACATGGCTTGAAGGTGCCATTAACAGTAATGGATACTTTGATAGTGAGAATCTATTTCTTCAGCCATAATAATAGCCCTTTATTTTAGGAGATATATTGTTGAATGACAGCTAGTGTTGGCGAGTATGGGTCCACAAAAGTGGGTTCATTTGGTCAGATTCTCAGCTGGCACAAATAGCCGTATTTCCATGAAAGTTAGTAAGCTATATTAATTTATGGAATCCCAGCTGGGAATCTCAATCAATTTCAATAAAAAGTAACCATATTCCTCTGAAGCAAGAATTACACAACCTAGCCTAAAATGAATTTTGCTGTTTTAATAAATGTAGGTAGTCACTGGTTCATAATAAATTACATAAAATTAGAGTGTAGTCAATATTTGATTTCTTTTAAAAATTTATCCCTTCCTTTTCATCGAATGCAACAGAATCATTTATGTATTGTATCTCAGCATGATAGATTATATAGGAATAGTGTATTTAATACTGGAAAACTATCATATAAATACAAATTACATTTTTTTTCATTAGCTAGCTAGCTTTCATTTCAAGGAAGAAATAGTCAGTTATGAATGAGGCTGTGCTTTCATTGGAGAGTGAAATATGTAGTTTTTTTCAAGCCTCAACCATGTATAATGAAATCTCTCCTTTGAAATCCAGTCTTAAGATGGATTTTGAAACATACTGACATTTAATAAAATCTTAGTTAAAATATGTTAGTTATTTCAAATCTCTATTTAAATCTAGGGTAAAATTCTACACCTGCACAAGAAATGTCTTTAGCAAATCGTTACTATTAACCAATGATTGTGAAGTGTGTGTATATAAGAAAGAAGAAATTTTAATTTTTGAGTACATTCCAATTGGTAACCTGGGCGTTATGTATTCTAGATCTGTCAGGCACTGGCTCTTCAAGAGGATCTGTAGCAATAGTTTGTGTAGGTAACTAGAAGAAGAATCAAAGACCTCAGGCTGCCGTTTCAAATTCAGGCTCGTGCCCTGCTTCTGTAACTGCCGTATGTTTCTGTAGCCCTCGGCTATTAGTTTACCACAATGGTTGGTTGGCCCTTGTAAAATGAAGTGATAGTCTGTCCGAGTCCCATCCATTGACTGGGAGTCCATTAAAGAGTCTAGCAAATAAATGATCATGGATACCGTCAGGTGCTGGATGAAGCAAAATAGCAGAATAAGCTCAAGTTTATGCTGTCAATACCTTTGTAGTAATTCACTGTCGTCAGTACTGGTAACTTGAGAAATGAAGCCTGTAAAGGGAACCTATTAAGTACTGTAATTCAGCATCAAAAAACAATGACTAACAAACAATAGAAGACTCTTCACTGTTTATGTGGTTTTACAAATATAGCTTTGATTTCCATTGTTAAAACTGTCTGCGTTTAATACTAGAATACGAATAATGAAAAAAACCCCATGTGTGAGTATTATTAATACATAGTATTAATAACACTTCGCATATTCTGATTTGAAGTCATCAGGAAAACAGTCACTTTCAATTTCAATTTCCATAAAATGTTATTTGTCCAATTCTAATAAATGCTGAACATAGCTGTGGAAGGAAAAACTAGCTAAAGACCTCCAGTTATAAGTTCACAAAGGTTTTATTTCACATTGTCCTGTTAGATGGTTTTGCCACAGTGTTCCTGATTCTTTTTAAAGGGCCCCTTGAGGATGCCATTGAGGATGAAGAAGAAGAGTGCCTGTCTGAGGAAAATGATACTATCTCAAAAGAAGACTTTCCATTGGAGGAAAGCTTTTCTGCAGAGTTTGAGCCTGAAAACCTGAGCTGTGAAGAAGTGGAATACTTTTGTAATAAAGGTAATCATTGTAGCCCACCTCTTGAGGGAATACTGGCCAAACTGTGTCCAATTGGTCAAAAAGAGGTTTTGGTTTAAAATGTACAAAGAGTCCTATTAATATAGTACCTTGAAAATAGGAAAATGAGTCATTTGTGGAGTTAAGTCTGGTAAGGGGTAAGGGGTAAATATTTAAATGTGTTGGAAGATGTACTTTTCAGGGAGGTGAATCGTCTTGCCTTTAATGTTTTCTTCCAAGAATGTTATTTTCTACGTATTTAACTGTAGAGAACAGGCCTCAGAAGTCAATTATTATCAGATCCGAAGCTAGCAATGCAGCATGTCTCTTCATTGCTTCTTTGCCTAGGAAACATGGCTAGAAAAACAGATTGTGTCTGTAGATTCTAGGATTAAAATAGAGCTTATTATAGAGCTTATTATGCATGGTAGAAAACTAGTGATTTTTGAAAGGATAACTTTTAAAGTTGCAGATGCCTATTTGATGCATTCGTTACTTGCAAATTATTGAAGATAGAGGTATTTTAGCATAAGCCACACCAATTCATTCTCACCCAGTGTTCAGTCTGCAAGGTTGTGCTGTTTCCCATTCAGCTGACAGAAAAAGCGCACTATCATGTACTGTTGCTTAGAACATTGATTTAACCTTCTTCCTGCCAGATTTCCACTTGATTGCTTTATTGTTTGTCTTCTGCAGGTAAGGATGCCTATCAAATAGCTGGAATTGTTGTGGTGATGATCTTCTGTTAGTCCACAGTCCCCTCAGGCATTTGGATATCAATGATTTCTCTGTCTTTCTGTTCTTTTCCAGATTTTGACATATATTTTCTCATGATAGCTTGATATGCTCCCGTTTCTGTATTATTTTCATCTGTCTTGGACAAAGTAGAATAAATCCGTTTGAATAGTCAAATGTTATGACTGCAGAATACTAGTCTTTCCTGCAGAGTCTTCAGTCATCCGTGGGGAAGGCATGAAAATGTATTTTCTACATGTCCTCTATGTAGCTTACAAACTTTTGAAAAAATAATTTACTTTTTGCGCTACAGGTTCTTGATACTTAGTAAGCCATCCTAAGAGATCAAAACAGTCTAGTCAATAGTTTAGAGTTTAGCTGCTACAAATCTTACTGTGAAGGAAGAGAGACCGGATTATGAATGGAAATGCTTTACAAACAGGGGGAGTTAAGTGCTATTATAACTGTGCTGTAAACAAATACTACAATTACTGTGCGTTCACTTGTTCACGTGCCTCTCAGACACCATTTTCCTTAGCTGAAAAAAAGTACTGTTCCTGTTACTGGCATTACTAAATAATTATTTAAACCACTATTTGCATAATTGTTATACTGGCAGCTCTTGAGTTCCTTCTGTCAGCAATGGAAGGCTATGCATCACTATCAGTTCATATCAGTTTGATTTAGTTCTTTCTCTGTACTTCTTGCTGCATTTACAGGGCTCACCAATGGAAATGCTACTGTTTTGGGTGGAATTCAGAAAAATACATGATTTTTTTTTTGTTTGTTTATAGCAATCAATATTGCAAATTCATGTTGAATTTTAAGTTATCTTGGCACTTCCCTTTAATGAACACATCTTTCAGGGAAAACACTGAATCCAGGCCAGTGTATTAAACAAGATCAGGAATTAAATGGGAATACATTTAAATCTGAATCTTGATTATCACGTTTTATTAAGGACATCTGCTGATTCTTCAAGCTGAATACCTTTTGACTCCCCAGCAGTTTTTTTTCTAAGTGTGTTGTAGTTGTAAAAGAATCTTAAACCTATCCACTGCAACAGCTGCAGAAGAAGAGTTGAAAAGGAAATTTCTGAGGATGAAGGGGCACATAAAACCCCTCATCTACTTCCAGCTGAGGCAGTGTGACAGAAAGTCCCACTTTGAAGTAAGTTGAGAATATCCCTGGAAAAGGATGGAATGGGAGACTAGAAATGTATTGTTTTTTGTTGATGTCAACTTCTGTTGAATGTCCTGCTTCTTCAGTGTCACATCTTAAGTGTCGTTAGCATGAGGCCATGTATGTTTTTCTGAGGGTAAAACCTAAGAAGACAAAACTAATCTGGAAAGCAAATAAATTTCTTTTGTGCCCTTTTCTTAGTGGAAGGGTTTGTGACTGTGTATATAGTAAATACTAAAAGTGAGACTAATTCTCATGATTTTTGTCATGAATCTGTTAATCATTCATAACCTTTTTTTTTCTTTGTAGTGCTTCAGTATTGAAATTAAAAGATGGTATTTTTTTCTTTAACATCATGAATAAAAGCTTGAAAATGAGATATGTACCAAATAGGTTAGAGAGCAAATAAATGCATTCTAATTTCTCTTTTGAGGGCCTGACTTTCTGATTTGTGTTTTGCTCTTTGACAGTATTGGCAGCCTGTAAACCACAGATAGCTTCAAAGGAGGGAAAAATAAGTGTCGATCTGTGTTTTCTCATGTGAGAGGTTTCCTTTTCCTGGAAAATATCAGAATTGGCATGGGAATCCTTTATGCTGTCTCTGCATTCTCTTCTTGCTAGCATGGGCCATTAAAGGTTCTAGAAAGTAAGGGGATTTTACTGGTTATAAATATTCATCTGTCCTGGCTCCCCATTTCCCTCCCCCGGGGTTTCTTCCTAGCTGACCCAGAACCACAGGACAAATGAGTAGTGGGGCTTCCTGCAGGAATCAAGAGACGTGGGCAGCAAATGGCACAACTGTTGGGGAGGAGGTGCTAGTGAGGCTTCAAACCATTGTATGTTTTTCGTACTTCCCCAGCTATATAAATCCAAGCATCACCTAAAACCAGAGGCTTTTAACTATCCAAACTAGGCACTGAAGGCAAAAATTTATGGAACTAACAATTCATTCAGATGAATGAAAGTTGAGGACTTACAGGTTCACAACTTGATAACTTTGGCTTTTTGACTGACGAGGTTTTCCTGTCAAACTATGCCTGATCGTATTATAAGCAGAGAGTGGTCTCTTACTGTCTAAATTGCAAACAGCTAACCTTTATAAAGCCATACTTGTCATTCCCACCTTATTAATTTGGGTTTGTGAGATTGATTCAGCAGAATAGTTGCCAGAATTAGAAGGCGAAGGCGAAAGCCTCTGCAAAGTGTGAAGCAAATTAATCACACTGATTGAGCTACATGTCATTTTACAACTTCTCCGTTTTCAAAATTACGACTTTTGGCTATTATTTTTCCCTTCTCCTTTTGCTCATTAATGGCTTTTATGACAAGGAATCTGGAAAATTCCACCTCCCCCCACACTTTTGCAACACCACAAAACCACAATTAACTTTGCTACATGTGAATAATTATTCCTATGTAGTTTTCATTTACACTCAAATGTGAAGAAGTGAACAGTGTTTAAGCATGTAAATATTAAAAGCAAAAATGGAAATTGGCAACCTACTATTTATCAGGGATAGGTTTAAGCTTGCAACTGTGAATTTTTAACCTTTTGGTTGAACTTTCCCATCCAAGAATGAATATTTTGGAAGAGCCTCAGAATAGATGGCAGTTCGAAGTTTGATTTGTTTGCAGTTTTGGCAGTGAGATTAGGGGAAAGGGAATATTTTGGAAACAGCAATAATAATAACAACACAGTCATAGTGTTCTTCCACTACAAAGCTGCACTGGTCTCAAATCTTTGGAGTAGAAACAAAAAATTTGGTAGGAGGTAGCCTTGGTGATAATGCATTGTGTTTTGTCAGTTTGTGGCCTTTGAAAATTGCTGTTTATGCTTAGCTACTACAAATTTCTGCACTGCAAATAAAGAGGGTATCTGATGATGCTGTCCACGCAAAGCCTGTATTGCCTGGAACCTCCGTTGCTGAAGATTTTTTTAGTGTCCAGTTAGTGGGTATCTGGAATCAGTCTCTGTATCAGATTAAGATTAATTCAGATTAAATTCAGATCTAGAAGATTTATTAGATAAGCACCTGTATTTAGATAGTCTGAATAAGGAGAAAGTAGCCTGTCTCCTATGCAGAAGAGTGATAGACTAGATGGCTGAAAGCCTACTACGGATGCTAGGAGATAGTACATACAGATTAACTTTTGTCTTTTGTAGGTAGGAATAAGAAAATGAGGTGATGCGAACAGAGACAAGAGAAGAAATGAGCTGGAGGCATGATGGGGCTAATAAAAGCAGGAGGGCAAATACAAGAAGCGGGCACAAACAGCAGGACGATACAAAAGCCAAGAAGTTGGAGGGGATGGGATAAAAAGCAAAGTACTAAATCAAGTTCATTTGGGCTGTGAAGTAGTTCATCATTGGCTTTTTAGTCTCTCATTGCTGTCATCCTGCCTAGATACCGTCAGGACAACTAAAAAAATATTCTCATCTGTTATTTAGAAAGTTTGCCATACTCATATGGAGGTGACACATCTTCCTCTCTGTAAACAGCAAGGAGAATAGGAGCCTTGTCTACTTCACAAGGGTGGGAACTGGCTAAACAAATTACAGTTCCTTGTGACCTTCTTAGCAGAAGTGTTCAATGAGGGATTAACTTTCAAAGAAAAAGTTATCTTGAGCAATGAGAGAGATCACTTGAGATTAGTAGATAGTTAAGTAGCTGTATTCAGAGAAGGAAAGAGGCAAGAGAAGGAAATGGAGGAAGGACTATAATCAAGAGAGAAAATGTGGGACTGTTTCCAGAAGAAAGAGGCAAATGGAGGAATGTACATATCTGATAATTAGAGAAAGAAATATCAATTTCTTGCTGCCATGCTTACCAGGACAATTTTGTTGAATTTTTCCTTTCTTTCTTTGTAGTACGGCTATTGTGCTTGTTCCTCATGTTGTAGGCTTCCCATAGTTACTCCATCACAAGGCAGCATTGGCACCAGCCCTCAGTGGAAGGAGATTCAGTGGCCTTAACACTGCTGGTGGCAGATTGGCAAGCAAATGGCTTGTTTCCCACTCTTAACTGTGCTTCAGTTGGTGACATAGGAAGATATGGGGGATACATAACGTGCGATGAAGGTTGAAGATTTTCATGATGTAATGCTTTTAGAATCTGTAGCAAAAACTGCTATGTATGCCGTAGCAAATCAGAATGTTGATGCGTGGCTGCCGTTCCTGGTACATTGCTTATCTTTATTTGTGGGGGAAGAGGGGGATGAGGGCAATCCAGTGCTGTCTTGAAACGCATATACAGTTCTAAGTCAGCAAGAAGAGAACTCAGGGAATACGTGGGCTTCTGCATACTGTGTGTATACCTGCTGCTGTATTCTCGTATTCTGCTTGGGCAGGAGGGGATGAGCTCAGAACCTGATCCAAGTTTTCTGCTCGTGTACAGTATTTTGTCACTAGCCTGCCAGACCAGCTTAGGGCTGGAATTTTTTATGTTAAACCATGTGACCTGATTGTGCAGCGAGGCTTGAGATTCAGGGAAACAGCTGCAGTGTGATTCTCTATATAAGAAAAAGCATATACAAAGCTAAGTTCTTCTGTGCGTTAATCTTCCCCTTCATACTTCATGTGCAAAGCTATCGTACTACCATCTGTAATACCAGCCAAATTCTTAACACCCTGAAAATGATTTCTGTGTGTCCCTTTTTCCTCTGGAGTATGACTTTGTGTGTGTATGCCTGTGTGCATCTGTGTAAATATTCTTTGCTTCTTTCATGTTAGGCATGTAATGACTAACAGTATGCTTGCTATTTTCTGTTTCTGGATCAAAAAGTAGATTTATGCCTTTTTTTCTTCCCTTTTTTTTTTTTAACCAGAAATCTTTTAATCAATAATGTTTCTTTCCTTTTCAGTAATGGATTTCATGACAAATTTCTACCTCTTTTGCTATAGCAAGTGGAAGTAGGATCAGCATAAGGCAGCTATACCATAATCACTTTGAGCTCAATAAGGAGATCTTTACAGGCAACTTTGTTCTTATTTCTTAACAGGATTAAGAAGCTCAGCTCTTTAAATTCTTGCATATAACACTGACATTTCCAGGGTGTGTTTGGACCAGGGAGTTCAAAGAGAAGGAATAAAAAAGAAAAGCCAATATGACTTTGTTTTTTACCTTGCTGGAGGAGCTGTTTGTGCAAATCGCCTATAAGCTTATTGACCTGAATCTTTGACTCCTTGTTTTCTCTGGATTTGGCTGGAGTGTAGACACTGATAGAGCACTGATAGAGGTGATTGCACAGCCCTCGGCTTTGCTTGGCACCAGACGCCCCCACCCCAACCCCCCGACATTATCTTTCCCTGGCAATACTTCTTTCTGTTCTCCTGGAGCTCATATTCCTCTTTTTTTTTTTAAATATATTTTAATTAATTGCATTTTCTTTATGTAGGCTTTCCGAGTAAAAGAAGGACACATTAATTCTTTTTGGTAAGCAGAGACAGGAGAGGGCATGTATGCGTGATGATGTATTTTCATCTCCTAGGATAACAAGAATCTGCATAAGAACTTACAGTGCTACTCCTTCCAAAAACACAATAGTTACCTCCTATTGACTTGTGTGCATGTTTGTGAACCTGTGTTGGATTCTCGTGTTCGTCAGAGTGAGGGTTCCCATACATTTATCTGTTTTCCGTTCAGCTGAAACAACTGAATCCTGTGCATCTTCCATACTTCTTGTCAGATGCTGAATATGGACAAAGAAAGGAGGGGGGTTCTCTGATAATAGCCTTCAAAAGGTGATAAGTCAGAATTAGATTGGATCCTGGCAGGGTGAAAGGAGACCTTTTTCTTCTGAACATCAGCATTTGCCTTGTGCTTTACCTCTCATGCTTTACCTCTTGTGCTTTCTCATTTTTCCTGTTACTGGCGCTCAGAGGACCACCTGTTTTCTTGCTAGAAGAAAAAGGAGATATCTGAAAAGGTTGGAGTGTTTTTTTTCACCATTCACTTGAGAGCACGGAAAGGCTTCCAGAATAACAAGTATGAGATTATCTACGTATACTCTTTTCCATTTACTGCTAACCCATATGTAAACCTCTCAGGCCATATTTTCAGTCCAACTGAAATCCATGTCAGTATTAACATCAACTTTAGTGGGATAAAAATTTGACCTGAGTCAGACAAGCAAACCCTTCTTCTAATTAAGAAATTAAATAATTGGTCATCAAGCAGAAAACGGTATCTCAAAAAGAAACTAGATAGATATGTATTTACTTCAAGAAGTAAATACATAGATCCAAATAGAAAACATTATTTTAACTGTACAGAATTATAGAGTGAGAGAAACACTTAAACAGCTTACTCAACTTTAAGCAGTTTATCAAAGCAACTCCAGCCTTTTCAGTCAGCACATTTTGGTTTTCTTAAGAACAATGAAATTGTGAATTCTATCACAGCTATGAGGAAAGGGATTATTTGGTTACAACAAGTGTAATGTCCCCTTTCTAGAAAGTCACAAAACTTGAACTTGGATTGACTTAAATTTGAGCTCAAATTTGACAGAATAGGAATTGCAAATTAATAAAGGTAATCTTCTTTAAAATATGAAATGCACAAATGACAAATTTCACCACATGTTTTTAGTTCATGTGTACTATACATCTGTTAATAATTTTATTTATAATGAAGGTCCATTTTGCCTTTTTTTGTCTAATTTGGTGTTCTTGACACAAAAATTCTGAATACTTTTGAAGAGTTCTGAGACATTCTCTGAAAAACTGTTGTCAATCCAGGTCCAAAAGCGGAGTTGCTCACAGGCTGTATACTATGCAAGTTACCAGTGGGGATATTGGCAGTGATTTAACTCTCAAAGGGTCAGAAAAAATAAATGAAGCAAATGCCACATTTATGACATCATTGGATAAATATTGATAAGACAAATATTATTGCTGGATAGATTCTTGTGGATAAGAGAAAAAGAAGCGTTTCTTTATGACTGCTATGTCTTTTTTGTTGGGTTTGACACATAGAACCCTAGACTGTTTTTGAAACCATGTATAATACAGCACGTATTATATTATATATACAATACATATAATACATACTATACAATATTATATATATAATACAGACCTCCAACGATAGGGAATTGGCTGCTTTTGATATTGAAGCACCTGAAGTGTTGATTATTTCAAATAAAAGCATCAAACTGTTTACAACAAGGTAAATTAAAATTTCACTTTGTAAGAACAGTTATATATTGCTACTAATTATGTAGCAGTGTGTGGAAATCACATGAAAACAGGATGTGTATATGGTAATGATTTCAGCTGCATGTTATAAAATGAGATTTTCTTGGTTGGATGAAAAATTCTCGTAAAAGATGTAGTATTTCTGCAGTGGGGAAGGAACAGAATTGTTATTTAATTAAGTGGAAATATGAACTTGCAGAAGAATCTTCAAACTTAGAGTTTGAAACTTGCTAGAGTGTCTCTGAAGTCATCTCTCTGTTCCGCTGCAGGGTGTTTTAGAATCTCATGGATCGTCGATTTCCATTGAAATAATTTTTGAAAATCATACTAAGCAACATTCTTTGTTTGGGGCGTCTAAATGTCTTTAAAAATGTGCTTCTGCTGCTTTTCTAATCAAGTGCCTAGAGCTATGTAAGTTTGAACCCCAGGTTGGTACTTGAATATGTCTAATAAGAGTTCTTGTATTTGAAATTTTAATGGGGAAAGATTGAAAAGATGCAAGACTTTCTCCTTTTTTTCCTTTAAATCTACGGAAGCTTTTGGGTAGCCAGTGTATCTGAATGATACTCATTTGTAGTACTGGTGCCACAAGAGTCGCTTCCTAAAAATTAGGATAAATATAAAACTCATTAATAGAAGGAAAGTCTGGAATACAATTTAGGGAACACTTTTACTGTTCTGCAGGAAATACATTTGAATGAGTGATCCTTGTCTTGAAAGGACTTCAAAAGCAAACAGCGCGATAATGAGAACATATCAAACATTTAGAGAAAGAGGAAGGCCAGACTCAGTCTAGATGAACTCGCTACACAGCAGTGTCTTATCCCAGGAGAAAAATGCCATAGCTGAAATGGTTAGAAATAATTGACGCTGTTTTTTAACGTGATCACTGTGCTGAAATGTCATTGTGTCAAGATGTCATTTTGTTAAACAAAGTGGTGATTTTAATATGAACCAAAACAGTTTCCGTGCCGTTATTCTGGAGAGTTAACAGCTTGCACACATGTAGGTACTCACCGACGCGGATATTCATAGACCTTTCCTAAAAGTTAGGATAATAGTGCATTATTTCTGAAATTTGCTGGATAAATAATTTTAAGAGTGCTTAGGGCAACTAGAAACATACAGTTATTTCAAATGAGATTTATCCAAGTAGAAATTATGATTGTTAATCAGCATGACAGAAAACAGTAATTGCTTGCAAAGAAGCAAAGTATTGAGATGATTAATATAATCTGAAATAAAATGCAGTGGATTAACATGTGAAAGTCCTGGTTTCTTTCAGGTACGTTAGCAAATGAATCATCTGAGGGCCAGATTTTGCTCAAACTTGCTGTATTTGTAGAGTAGGATGTCTCAGCTGACTTTGGTGGGCTTCACTGAAATTATTTCGATACACATCAGATGAAGTGATAACAGCATCTGGTAGTGATAGCACCAGATCTCTCTCTCTGTCTCTGTGTCTCTGTCCTTGCAAGGCTTGTAGAATAAACCCATTTGCATGACACTGTAGCCACTATAGTTGTTTACCTTGTCCTCACACCAGATGCCAAATAAGGCCAAGTATGGAAACATCCCTCCCAATTTATTTAGAATCTTTATTCTCAGACTTCTATTTCCATACCAAAATCTTATTTAAAGATTTTTTTTTGCATTATTTACATGTATTTTGTACCCGCTGAAAACTTGCATTGCCATTAAAATTAGAGACTTCTGCTTGTTAAATATATACATAGAATCCTTTAAAAAGCGCTAATACACAAGAAGGACAATTAAGTCCTGTTAGATGTCATTTACCAATGTCCAAGAAGGACCAATTGTCCTTCTTAAGAATAATATGTGCTGCCAAAAAGTAAGTTACATTAAATTAAGTACATTGCATTTGTATTTTAAGTTGTATGTGGTTTGTTTCCAAGTTACATGAGTGTTGTTTCTGAAGAGAGGTTCCTGGCAAGGATTCTGGGCTTACAGTGTGTTTTTTAGGATTCAAGAGCAAGATTATCTGTGTGTGTAAGCTGCGTTACTGGTCCTAGGTACTGTGATAAAGCAAATAACAAAGGATAGGTTTTGTATGCTAATTTATAGTTTCTGAGGCTCTGTTCATATAGTTCATATGTACAGCCCCAGAATCCTCCTTTGGTTGGATCTGGAATTACTGCTACTGCAGTTGTGGCAGAAAGAAGGAAAGGGCCCCTTCCCCCATGTCCCTAAGAAATCCTGCCCCTTCATGACCAGTCGCACTGGCCTGTTAACATACGTAAGGTTATGTACCTTGCCGAATTAAAGTCTCAGTGAGTGACTCCCCAAGTCTCTGAATCACGTCTGTTTTCTCTTTTGGGAGTGCAGAATGCTACAGGCTTCGTAACAATTTATTTCTGAATTGATTTATTATAATTGAGAAGTGATGTTTCACTCTGAACAGCTATATTAGGATGTTAACAATTTAAGTTTACATTTATGCTGCCAGGAAGAATGAGCACAAACTGAATTGCAAACTTTTAATGTTCTCTCACTCTAATATAAGCTGCCATGTGCTGTTTGTGAATGGTACAGTCCTTCACCCAGAGCTATTTTGTCTGATGATAAAACCATGAGTGTATGAAGCTTGCACATTTTTCATCTCTTTTATGACCTTATCTTTTGTGAGCGGCTTCTGTGAAGGTATCCTAACTATAGGAAGCACCTGGCAAACATATATGATATCTATGCTGTGATAAGCAGTTGTGAACAAGAAAGTAGATCTGTCAGTTCTGAACTGTTCATTGTTAAAAATACTTTGTTGATTTAGCTGATTGCAAAATACATTATAGAGTGACTAACAGCTGCTATAACATTCCTCGTCAAGAAAGTTCAATTGTACGAGACTTTCTGTAAGAGTCTAATATTGATAGGAACAACATGGATTAAACCAGCAGGGTTGAGAAGAACTGCTAACCCATGTGCTTCTTTAAAATAGCGCAACTACTTGTGGTACAAGCTGATTAAGTACAAATTGGGAAGTCTTTAATTTGTTAAAAAGATTAAAGTGAAATTACTTGTTAATATTCAAGTCTCTCTTTTCCTCCTTGGCAGTGTTGTCAGAGATGTTAGAGTTCTCCTTCTCATGTTTCTGGTAATACGCCTCTTTCACAGTCTTCAGATTCCCTGACCAACTGTATCACCTTGAATTACAGTGGTTTAGTGTGTTCACTTGCATCTATTGGATAAACACTAGGATATTAAAAACCACATTAAAAAACTTTGGACTGTTTTTGAAGAGCAACAGAAACAGTCAATGCTGGTAAGAAATAGTAAGGTCAAGATGAAAATTCTATTCATATTACAGTACTGAAGTTGTTTGAATAAGACTTTTTTTTCTCTTAGTTAAGCAGTGTTTTGTGTATTCAGCATTTTATCGTAGGCAGAGATTTGTTTCACCTAACTTTAGCTGGCTAAAGATAGGTTCCTAGTCTAAGCTGTGTGTTTCAGAGGATGATTCATTTCAGCTATCTCAGACACGAAGAGGGGTCTCGTATCTCAGGTCTCCTCGAATAGGATGAGTCACTGTGGAAGTTTCTCTCTTCCCTGTCTACAAGAGTGCCTGCATCATTAGTCTGGACTAGCTTAACTTTCAGACATTAGCTTAACTTTCAGACATCTAAGGCAGAGAATTCTGCCCAAAGTGTAGCTTTAATAACAAATACAGAGAAAGAGCTGAAAGTCCAGTAGGCTTAATTGACTCATGACTAAACGTACTTTATGATATTGTAGATTCTTGCTCGTGTGAGTCTTTTTTTCATGCAATAATGTTCTTTTAAAGGACAGAATTCAGTTAGTGATCTTAGTTGCCAGAAGGAAAAACTTAAACAGAGGCAGGTTTGCTTCATTTTAGGGCATTTATCATTGCTGATACTCCTATACCACTCTTTGGTGTTGATGGTAAAAAGTTATTTCTCCTTTAACTTAAATATAAAATGTAATTGAGCAGCAAAGCGAGGAAATAAGCATGAGAAAAAAACAAAACAATGCGATTAGGAAGGAATCAACAGGTTAGGAGCAAAGTGAGTAGTATATATAAAGCAATAAGCACTTGATTTGACTTGGAAGAAAGAAAAAAAAATGTCCTGGGTCCAATTAAATGTTTACACCTGTAAATTGAACAAAAATGTAATCAGTTTTAAAATAAATATAAAAAAATAGTGTTATTGAGACTGGAAAATAGTGAATGAACAAAAAGAGTAAACAATGGAAAGAAAAATTCTGTAAGGAACTAAACTCCTTTGTGCTAAACAAATGTTAGCTGCTAAAGTAGCATTAAGTAAGGGGAGAGAAAAGAAAAAAGCTTAAGAGATGTGTTTTGTTATCAGCTCTTGTGCTAAGCCTCCTTTTGGCTTCTTAAAGTTGCAGTGTCTCCAGCACATTGGTTCACTTGGTTGTCCATTTTCCTCTGACCTTGACGCTCAGCTGAGCCTGGGGTAGACTTGCTTCACTGATGGATTCTGAAGCCCACAGTCATGTACCATTTGTTGGTTTCACAAGCAGATTGCTTCAGTACGGAGGGAGAGTCGTATGGGGGAACAGGAGAAATCAGTGTGGTATTTCAGGTGTGTAGTGCATGGACTTGGTAGTTGGTGAATAGTAGAAAATATCAATGAAAATAATTAAAAATACTTCTGGATGCAAAACAAAGTTTTCCTTAATGTAAATTCTACACATTTTGTTCTACTCTATTTGCAAAGGACATGCATTAGTTCATGAAAACTTGATTATGAAAAACGTGTAACACCATACTTCATGAAACACTGAAAAAGCAAGTTAACGAAAAGTTAAGCCATCTGCTAACAGATTTTCAGATCTTTCCTCATCTTCCAAATACTTAATTACTGTGTGCTGTAAGTTGTATACCTTAGCTGTAATTCTGTCCTTCTTTTGCCCTTCAGCCCAATCTTTTCACATAAGTTTCTCCTCCTCTTTCAATTCTGATAGTTTTGTTTGTTTGATGTTCTGGTTGGTTGCATTGATTGAAAGAATGCTCAAATTTGCATGCTAACGCCAGGTTTGCATATATTATAACCTGGAAAAACTTTTGTATTTTAGAGCTAAAATTTTCCATGCTTGGGCTCTGTCTAGAATAATTCTTATTATTTCTAAATTTTTTTTTTTTGTTGTTCTCATGTAAGTCCATAGAGATCTATTGTTTACAGTGGAAGAAAAACATTTTCTTTAGTACAAAATTTCCATGCAAAGAGCATTTTAAGAGCTTTCAATGGTGATTATACAGCTTGAGTTAGAAACTCATAATCAGAATTGCCCTTGCTGTGAAGTGCTTTCCAACATTTTGGAGAAAACTGGAGTTGATCTTGCCAGGTTTGAACCTTGGAAAATTGTCTTTTGTGTCTCTCCAATAGAGAACAATTTGTTGCAGCTGTAAGTAGCTATGAAGGTAGAAATATGAAGGTAAAAGTATCTGATAGATTCTTCAGGCCACCCAAAAAAAGCAGAATTCTGTTTGGTTACGACAAAGTAGCTATACAAATGCTAATTCAAAATAGGGTAGTTGGTTAAAAACAAATAATTGCTAAAACTACTTATAGGAAACTTGATAGCTTTTTCAGCATGTGAGTATTTAGGACGGTCTTCTGAAGCTAACTTCAGATTGAACTGAAGCACATGAACTTCAGATGCCTGGGTAAAATTATACAGTGTGTTTAATAGAAAAATCATACTAGAAATTCGTGATGTCTTCTAGCTTTAAGTGCCTATGAATACACTGGATTATATTTTTAGTACTACAAATACACCGTACTATATTTTTGTTATCGGAGTCTGGAGTGAATATAGTATTGTGTTTGTGTGAGAAGTAGTTTACCAGGCTCTTATACTTAGGATTTGAAAACCTGTTTGTTTTATGAATGCAAGGAAGAATGTGTTATTACAAGACATTACATGTGCACATGAAGTTAATACTTTATAGTGTTTGTATATAATCATGTACTTGAAAACTCTGGGTCACAAGCTTATCTGGTATAAATATAGCTCCAGTGATAACGTATGGGGATCTGGCATGGTTTGTTGTAATCACATTTCTTTACCTATGTTGCTAATAAAAGCTTTTGTTATCATGAGTGGGGAAAAAATTACAAGTTACTGCTTAATTGCTGTGCCTTTTGCTCCTTCTTGCTCTGCTATTGTTAAATCAACAAACAGTCTGATTTTCAGATTCTAAAATACACGGCATTTGTTTTTTAGTGCTGCCACTTTTCTGTGGGACACAGTTTTCTAAAAAGTTTGCTTCGAGCTTGCTAAAAAAAATTAAACCGTAATTCAGTCCTATTTGACTGATGTAGTTAATTGTGTAGGTTTGATTTTTCCATTCTTCATAGTATCTCCTTACGCAAGGGTTTCTCGGATTGATTGTAGTGAAAAAAAAATCGACCAATGCAGTAAAGTGCCGTCCTGGATAAGCACCCAGAGATGTCATTTAACACATTACTGTGGCCAGACTATTTTGTGTTAATACCTGAACCCCTCACCTTCGATGTATTTTTTTGTAGTCATTATTTCAATGTATTTTTGCATGGAGCTTGCCTAGAATCTTTGTTGAAGTGAAATAACTGCACTTTCAACAAGGAATTTTTCAAATAATAATTAAACGGTCATCTCTAAAAATTTAGCCTTATCATAATGTTCAGTGTGTCCTGTACAACCTTATAGTGGATAGTTACTGGAGGCTGGCAGACTTTCTCAGGTACTTTCGGATGGTGAAAATTCTAAAATTCATCAGAAATGTTGCATTTCTTTAGCTAAAGCTTGATAGGGAGAAAATTATCATAGGGACTTGCTGGTAGCTTATAACCTTTAAGGGCAAGTTCCTTAAATGCCTAAATACCACAGAGTAGGTCTCCACTAGTTGCCTGAAAAGCCAGAATGTTTAGTGGACCATATTTTTGTACTGAGTGTCATTAATCTGCAATGCATAAGAAACAGTTAGGTGTCAATTCAAGAAAACACATAACTGAAAGCATATGTCCTGGGGAGTAACAAGCTGATTTCTTTCTTTCATTTGTGCATACAAACTTGATGACTTCTTGTGCATTGGTTTACAGAATTAGGTGCAAGTTGTGGTTCTGTTTTTTAAGCATATGGAGTAAACACTGATTTCCAAGATTTGCCTGTCCACGGAACTGGAAGGATTGGATACTCAGGGCTTGTTTGAGTCACTGGGAACTCACAGATGTTTATGTGTCTAATAATATTTTTTTCATTTTCTCTCTGTTTATAGACATGCATATGTTTTCACTTACACATGTAAGCAGTTGTTTGGATATTGTAGGAGCTCTGCCTAAAAGTCACTACTGAAATATGTCAATACTGTATTTCTTTGATTATTTTTTCAGGCAATGAAGAAGGCATCCAGGAGGCAGCAGAATCTGACGGTGATGCAAGGTCAGAGAAACCAGGGCAGGTTGCTGTGGAGACTGAAGATTGGGATGGGCCAGGTAGGAAAAAACAACCGAAAGCCAAGAGAAGTTTCTTAAACTAGATTCCAATATTTTTTAATGTTATTATTTTAGTAGATGTGTTATGCTTTGCATTGATTTTTAATGGACTATTTCTTTTATGATCCTTTGGAGTCCAGGATATTGACGGATGAGTACTAAGATAAAGTTATTGAGTAAAAAATCGTTTTGGCTATACCATTTTGTGAATTGTTCAACATAAAATGCCTTATGTACCTACTTGATATAAAGGAAAATGTTACTGCTGCTTAGAATTTTAGGATTAAAATTTATCCGTAAGTTCTCAGTTCCATGGTTGTATTAAGGTACAAGCTTTTCTGCTGTGTTTTCTGAGGCCGGAAGACCAACCGAACGCCTGTGTCTCAAGCTTTGTGCCTACATTTAGCAACATGTTGAGCTTAACAAATAGGTATGGTATCTACTGGCATTTTCAAGGACTTTGTTTACCTGTTTTAGCCTGATAGAAATCATTTAGCGCGCCTGGTCATTGATTTCAGTTGGAAGAGAAACTCTTAGATTGCAGTCAATGAAGTGTTAGAACTTCACATTCAAACAGTAACTCACAGTAACATTTTCTATTATGCACAGTGAAGATGGTGCAAGCGTAACATTGCTAAGATTAAGATGTGATGGTAGCATGGGAATACTTTCCAAGTATCTGTTCAATATAAATATGTAAAACCTCTGTTGTACTGTAAAAGTACCTAAGACAAAGGGGTAAATTGTATTTCTCAATTAGGCAATTCTGCAGTTGAATTCAATGCAATGTTTTAATGGATATGGACTCTGGAATGGGCCTTAAAAATCCATTATATTGTCTATATGTTAATAGTGCTGTTGGAAAATGTGCATCTGAAGCCAAACATACTCTCAGAATAGCTGTCTCTCTTACGGAGATTTTCCCTAAAAAGGATTAGCATATCAGAAAAGAGTTCCAGAAGTGTTCTGTCAATAATTTATAATGCAATAATAATATTTCATTAGAAAAATTCCTATATTTCAATCACATTTTCATCCTTGCTTGATATTACAAATTACTGTATGCTCTTCATGAAGAGAAGAACAAAACTAATGGTAATTTTCTGAAACCAGTAGCTGGAAAATATAATGTAAACAAAAATGAAGACATAGTATATCTAATTACTACAATGTCATTTAAAATGTTTTTAATGATAATACACAAGTAAGTTGATATTCTCTATAAAGCAGTACGGTGAAAACAAGATTTAGTATGAAAATACACTACAATACATTTAAAATAATACAAAAGACATCTTTGGATGTAGCAGAATGGCCTTTTCCAGCTTCATAGTAGACTTAAAGGCTGTTAGCGATTAACATGACTTGGTTTTAATTTCATTCTAAATAAACTCTACCTGAAATTGGTAATTTTTTTGTTGCTTTCTTTTTTTTAGTGTATTTCAACATAGTTGAATATGCATTTTGTGGGCTGTTACTGCTTTTTATATGAGCTATCTTATATAAAAGTTTCAGAGATAGATACCTTTTATGACAGTATGGAGTAAAAGGAGTATGTTTTATTTTGTTGGGAAAAAAAATTCAGTTAAACAGTAAGATGTGTGCATTTCTTGTAACATTTACTGGTGGCTTTGACATGGGATGAGATGGAAATGAAATCTTGAGTGTGAGAAAATTCCTTTTGACTTCAGAAAACTGATGACCACCGACATGAAATAAGCAGCTCTGTTTTATTTAAATGTTGGTTCTTTAAAAGAGTATAATATGTATGAAGAAAGGAATGGATACGTACCACATGCCATACTCTCCATCATGCATGCTTTCTGAAATTAATTTGGTTACTTATTGATACTGAAAAAGAAACAATCAACAGAAGATCATTTTCAACCACGCAGTACAAAGATAACTTCGTTCAGATCTTTGAAAAAAACCCCAAAGTATGAAATATTTTGCTTATTTAGGCACATATTTTAGCACAGCACAAACAGAACCATTAAAAACTTTTCTTCAACTTTACCAACTCATAGTAGAGATGCTACCTCAAAGAGTAGATGACCGTACATTCTTTGTTACCTGGTCTGCCTCTGGTCTCCTTACTGAGATGGAGCTCTCTCAGAATCCAACAGTGACTCTATTCTGCATGATACAAGTTGCTGTCAACTGATAATGTGAACTGTGACAACTCAAGGATTCATATAAACAGTAGAGCTGTTTTGTTATTTTTTTTTCTTTTTTTAGCACTAAGAGAACATATTGTTATTTTCAGAGCCAGTACTTGCGAGGGACTGAAGTTCTGTGAGTTATTCATTAGCAATAACTTACTCACGAATGAGTCAAAATTAAGCTTCCGGCATTAATTAGAGTTTTATTTTGTTTGAAAATTTGCATTGTTAAATGGTTTGCATGCGTTCCCAAGCCTTTGTAATTAGAATATTTTTATGAAGAAAAATCTAAAGTTAAATGTGCTGTAGCTTCAAAGAGTTTCTGCTGAAGCAGTCTTTCAGATTACATAGTCTTATGACCTTCACTGACCGTCAAGGAATTGCAGAGATAATGCCTACTCTATGTAGTCACTTTGAGTGTTACCTGAATGTTTTTTAAACTATCAACAATTTTCATTGTTTCTGTCCTCATTTTTTAGAAATTCTTTTTAATGAGAAGGCTACTCTGAAATAATGGAAACTGAGGTCAATAGACTGTATATGGACACACAGTAAAGGACCTGATTCTTTTTCTGTTATAGCCAACAGCAAAAGTCCAAGGAATCGAAAGAGTCTGCAAAGCAAGACTGGGCTTAAACAAATTTTATGTGAAAAGACCTATTGGAAGCAGAGGTCATTTTACAGCCTTAAATACATTGTTTGCTATCAGATGGATGCCTTGATACATGTAGATGTATATAGTTCTATAGCCTTTGTGTTATTGCTAGGATATCTGTGCATGTGAGGCCAGTGATTAGTGTTTTAACACGTAATGAACAAAAGGCAGATCTCCTGTGTGTCTTCTGCAGACATCACACGAGGGAATAGGATCATTCCCTTTTCTACTGGATATCTGTTCTATGTAAGAACAAAAACCTCCTAAACTTGGGCAACTATGAATGATATATCCTAGAGGTTCCATGCTTCCATACCAGAACTTTCTTAAAATCTCTGGAAATTTTAGATATCAGGCTCCTTGACTAAATATTGTTGAACCCAATATAAGGAAATTATGTATTATATGCCGTCTTGACAGATAAAGAAAAATTGTTCAAAGAATTAGGAATTAGTTCTTGTTTATCATCCAGTGGTCATGGCTGTATTGGTGAATACAAGTTCAGTCCACTGTACTTGTTATTTTAAGACACAGCAAATATGAACTGTATCAAAAGGGAGAAAAGATTTGAATGAAAAAGTATGGATCATAACTTGGAAGTGTTTAAAAAGAATTTTTTAGATTTTCCAAAATCTATAATAAAAGTGAAGGCTATGTTGGCTTTACCTAGAAAGGAATTTAAAAAAAAAGAAAAATCCAAGTTTAAAATGAATGGGAAAACAGTGGATGTAACCAGATGCTAGGAACTGTAATACCTGGCTGAAAGAAAAAAAGAAAAAAGTAACTAAAAATCTATTAGTAGCTTCATTAATAACAATAAGATGACATTTTAAAATGTGGTAAGAAAAAAGTCATTAGAAAATTGGTATTGATCTATTACAAGTCAGGACTCTTACTGTTATAGGGGAGCGGAAAAAGGGTAGAGTAATTTCAATATTTCTGTTCTGCTTAAAACATACTTGTGCTGGAAAACCGATTTGTCTGTAAGTGATGCCTGTACTTCTGTTCCATCAACAACTGATCAACGTGTTAAACCTGCTAAATCCTAACTAATTTAAGCAGTTTGAATTTAACTTTTTTAGGAGCTAGGTGACCCACTGTCCCACATCAGTCTTCAGTTTTCAAAAAGTTTTGAGTTGATTTGGAAATTCTAGAACACTAGAGGAAACAGATGTGTTCGAAAACAGTAAGTCAAGGTTGGTCTGGATAATGACAGACTTGTCCATATGACAGTGGTCCCATTGAAAATAATGGGATAAGTGATGTAAGACCCTTTTATTAAAGGGGGATTAGTAAGAATGCCAATCCATACAGGTTTATGGAAAAAATAGATCCTGTAAAACCAACTTGATATGTAATGGTGAGCTGAAGTATATTAGTTCTTTGCAATATGTTTACAATCCAAAGAAAATACTGAATAATGGATAGGTATTGCTATTGTGGGATCTGAATAACTTGACATGTTAATTGCAGCAAAAATTTAGTTTCAATATAATTAAATATGAAGTCATGTTCTTACGAGAAGGTAATAGAAGTTTTACTGCAGAAAGCAGTGTGTCTGAAAAAGTCTTGGGATTTAGTGAACCAGGGTTGAGCCCAAAAGATAGAGTTGTGGCTAAAGGATATGTGTAGGTTCTCAAATTATCTTGCTTGTCTGGTTAGCAGTCTTGTTTCATGCTGAAACAGGGATCTGTCTCCTGCATTCACACTTCAAGAATGATGTTAAAATTTGAAACAGATTTAGAGAAGAGCCACTAGAATGTTGAAAGGACTAGTATTATGAAAAAGTCTAGGTCCTTTTCCTATTTATTTTATCAAATAAAATATTAAAGGACAACCTGATTACAAACTGCTTTAAATTCAGAGTGAAAATCTGATAACAATGGGCACCTCTTTCTAGCAAAAGTATCAGAAGATTAAATGGACATTGAAGTTCCACAATTTTCAGACACAAAGAACAGTTTTTAGTGCTTAAAAAGTTAATTATTGGAACATTTTATGAGAAGTCATTTATCTGTTAGTAGAAATATTTACATTCAGGCTGGCATACTTTCCTAGAGAACATGATCCAGTTCTGTGGTAAACACTGGACTTTTTAAATGGGGTAGATTCCACTGGGGCAGAAGTTAGACTGGCTGACCGTGATAATTCCTTGTAACTAAAATGGAATGAATAAATGAATAAACTATATATTGCTTTTATAAATATTGTACTGTTTGGATGCATTTATAATTAATAAGTGCTAGCAGTCCTCCACATAAGCAACTCCCAATTTTTATTTCTCCAGTAATTGTGTATTCAAGCTATGTTAAGAATGGTAACTTCTCTGTGCTCTTCTAAATTCTGTAGTGATGGAATAAAACAATGCAGTAGAAGACATCCCATACCTATTCTGTGACTAATATACAAGGGAAGGTTCTTTCACTGTAGGCAGATGAGACACAATTTTCTAGTTGTGACTAACCAAGCCAAAAGGATTTTCAAAGCGCACTCCACCATCCTATGTGCTCAGTTCTTTTGACTTTCTTCCCACAGAGGTCCAATAACCAGTGAGCGTTTCAGCCATCAGTGAAGTTGTATGTGCCTTTAAGACAGAGAAATACTCTCTGTGTTAGCAGTTGGGGAACTGAGCATAGGGCGTTGACGAAGGTGAAATTAATGCCACTCAGAAAATCTTGGTCCTAAGGAGGAATTGGATCTCTCTTTTCCTAATTCACATGTAGTATACTGTCAACTAGATCATCCTTATTCCCTATGTGAGCTCTTACTTTCATAGCTGTAAAGGAGCACAGCTTTCTTGCAGAACGTGCTGATTTTGCGAGTTAGGTAGTCTTGAAAGTCAGTCTCAGAAGTTCTTTTGAAATTTATCTGAATTTTTCTTAGAAAGTGAGAAAATGTGATTTGTCCACATATCCAAAATGAAAAAAAAAGTGCAGTGGAAAATAAGACCTAAAACTCTCATTTTCATTTTATGCTAATTTTTTATGTATTGTTTTCATTAATCTCCAAATAAAGTGAAAGTTTCCCATGTGTAAAATTCTGCCTCCAGTAAATCAACAGAACTTCTGCTATTGATAATAGTGAAGCAGGATGAAGTCACAACTCACGTTACATCTCAGAAGACTCATCATAACTCATACACATATATCAGGGAACTGTTGAAAAAAGTACGAAGGATAGTTAAATATAGCACAGTATAGTTTCTTTTAATTACTATTACAGGTTGGTGGTTTTTTTAAAATGTATCAGAAAGGGTAAGAAAAAACAGAAAATTAAATAGTGCTTTAAAATAATGATATACTGAGCTCTGCTGCTATTAGTGTTTAATAAAAGATAGAGAGAAACAGGCTTTCGTGTGAATTCTGGTGTATTGCTTTAGCGGGATGTGAATCAGAAAGGTTCTAGTAAACATCTGACATGCCAGGTTCACATTTTTACCTCCTATGAAAGGTAGTTTGAAGAGCTTTTCTGAATAGATTTCCTGTAACCATTCATAAGAATCACTGTAAATATGTATTGATTGTTGGGTTTACTCTGCATTATTTAGTAATACTATAAACAGTTTGGGTTACAAAGCAAAAGTGTATAATATATATTGGAATGGTTGGTAGACCACTGCAAGATGGAAACAGACATTAACGATAGTCTTTTTTTTCCCCCTTTTTACTTCTTTTTCTTTTTTTTTTTTCTTTTTTTCTTTCTTTCTTTTTAAACCAGTCCTAAGAAGGACTTGGAGATTACTGTCCTGATTTCGTTTCTTTTTTGATTGGGGAAATGTGGTAGATATAAGATCTTGGAAATGCTATTTGATGTAAATTAACAAAAATCCATGAAACATAGTTAACCATAGATATAGTCTGACAGTAAGAAGAATATTGTGAAGAAGCAGAGGAAATCATAGAACGACTGTGTGTTACTCTGACAGTGAATCGGTATTATCTCTGCTATCAGATAATGCAGTTATCATTAATTTTCACATTTGCATTTCAATCTTTGGAAGGAAATGACTCTTGCCGGATGAAGATAAGAGCTCTGTACCACTATAATGAACCATCATTTTATCCCGATGCTTTGTATCCATATGAAAATGAGGCTGGGTGGTGGTGTGGTATGTGAGGAGGGGGTGGGGGGGGTCATAGAAACATTATAACAAAGTGTCAAAAATCACTACAGACTTTTGGAGCCCTTTATGAAAGGAGGCAGTCTAAATAAATCTTCGGTAGTGAAGTGGATATTGAGAGAGAGAGAGACGGGCTCCCATACTGGGGGTTGGGAGGGGACCTTGGAGGAGCAGGGAAAGATTTCTGTGGATCTTGATCCGGTTTCCATCACTGGTTTGGAACTAGGAGGAGGCCATACAGACACAGAATAGCAAAAGGAAGGGGGTAATGGTCATCAAGTTAACCTTTGCACTGCAGGTCTTGTTTTGACACTTGAATACTATATTAAGGTAGGTGAAGTAAATGCTAGTGGACCACTGGCTTCATGGTTTGGGTTCTGATACTGGAGCTGTTTTAAGAGGTCACCACACCTGTGTGTTAAATGCAGGATTTCAAATAATTTTCAGTCTTGTATATAGAACTGATCCAAGCCTTCAAGGACTGTAGCGTTCCCAGTCCTTTTCCATGCGTAGCCCAGATTTGTGTTGATGACCTGAAACTCTTACTTGCAGAACTCTGCAAAGGCATCATTCCATTTTAGGTCTGATTGACTAAAACCACTGTTCCCCAAGTACTCTTGCACTATATTCAACTTGTTTGATCTTATGGTGTACTTGTTGCCTGTAACTTACAGACTTCATCCATACATCATTGGGACTCACTGCCAAATGTCTGCTAAAAGCATGAACTCTTGAGGTTTGCCATCCTGCCCCATTTTTTATAACAAAAGCTGAGATTCTTATATCATCAAACGATTTTAAGAACTGATATTTAAATACATGATATTTTAAAAGTCCTTCTTAGTGTATAACCTGGGACCATTTATAGGAGCACCAGGGTATCCATCTTGCCGTGACTAGCTGGGATTGATGAATTATTCTGCTGGCTATAGCAGCTGCTTCCTCCTGCAGATCTTTCTCAGGCCCTCACCTTTCTGCTGTTACGTGATGAGCACATTCCTGTCTCTTAATGAGAAATACAGGGCTAAGAGCTATAAGGAAAAATAGGCTACACCTGTGTTAGTAAATTCAGTAGTGACAGAAGCTGAGTAGTATATACTTGTGAAGTGTTAAAATGGTCCCTAGCATGATTTTGGTTGAGGCCAGCTGACACTCTTCCCAAGTAGATCCCAAGGTTCAGGAGTTAAAGCGTTGCAGGGAGCATTCTCCAGAGGTAGTTTGTGTGCAGTCACCTGTTTAAAGGCTAAGGAAGTCTCCCAGCACATAAATATGGCCCTATTTGGCCTCAGTGCCCAGAACCATTCTTTGGCACATGTAATTAACCTTCCTTTAACAGACATACTTAGTACAGAAACTGGCTGTTCTTCAAGGCAATTGATCTTGTTGGCGGACTGCTCCCTGTACAGGCCTGATAGATGAGAAAGTGAGAGTAGCTGTGTGAACTTAAATGGAAGTAGCAACCAAACCTTTGCTGTCATCTTCCCCACGTGCAAATTTGACTTTTGGGAAACAGGCTGTTGCGTGACCTACTGAGCATGTGTAATAGATGAAATCAAGTCATGGGGAGAATTTTCATTTGTGGTCACACCTGACAAAATGAAATGATGCTCACTAGCCAGAAATAGTGGTCAGCAAGGCCCATTAAGAGAAAATTGAGGTATAATACAATTCCTCTAAAATCATGTGAATAGGCAGTACTAGATTTTGAAAACTAAGAGATATTTCCCATCTTGACGTCACTTCTGTAGCATCCCTTTCATGATTCAAGGTGCAAATATAGTAGGATTCTGTTAACTTGGAAATAAGCATTACCTCATTTGAATTGCAACTTAAAATTTCAAAAAGCAGCGAGTTCATCACTGAATACTGGAGCCCTTGTCAAGCATTCCAACTGTTTTGTCAGTTGGGATGCCATTTCCTTATCATTGTTTCACGCAGTTAACATATACATGTGAATTTAAATTTAATTTCAAAATTAGTCGCTATAGAAATGAACCTAGTTTAGAAGTAACATTTTCTCATATGTACATTTCACATTTGGAGAACTTTAATTTTATTTAATCAAGTAGCCTTTTAGAATATTTCCAAGTGCAAAACTTCATTTTTATCCCAGTCAAAATGCTTCAGAAAAGTGAAACTATCTAAAACATTCAAGTCTATTAGTTTTTAGTTTGATGGTATTCATTTACTATTCCTGGGCCTTTATTTACCCGTTTGTGAAATATTTACTTGACATAGCAAGGCTTCTAATTTTTAGTGTGTTAGTTGTAAATTGTTCTTTGGGAACCATCTTAATCTGCAAGTGGACAAGTTTCTAGACTAGGTAGACTTGAAATTGATCCGGTATCTTCCTAAATTCTTTTGTACTGTGTATGTCCAGCATGAGGCAAGAACATTGGCCTGACTCGTAAAAGGCACTGAACTCTGAGTGAAAGGTGATACACATTAGAAATGTATTTCAATTTGATTGGCATTTATGTTTCAAGCACAAAAGACTTCTTGTTCTCTGAAAAAAGTTGATAGCTGGGAAAGGCATGTGCAAGGGACGAATGATCAGATTCACTAGGTACTTCTCTTTCGACATGATACGCTATATAGTATGTATGTAAAGTACAAATCCCTGTAGGTCACACAGTGAAGGACTCCTACTCTGTGAAATTCTGCAGGGAATCAATGAACATCTGCATTACAATACATTGTTTCTTGTAGTTTCATGCACCAAGGGACCTGCAGAGGCTGGCAGAAAGCTTTGCACTTTTCAGCTGTCTCCACTGTACTTTGGTCATAAAGGCAATATAACACCGTGGTAATTGCAGAGGACTAGGAAACAATGTCTGGTTTTGGAAACAGATGGGATGAGAATCAAAAGGGACATGTAATCGGTCCACAACTATTTTGTTCTTTGTTGTGTCTTTCTCATTCATTCATCTAAGATTATTGCATATGGAATACTGCATAGCAACAGCAGCTTGAACAACTGAAGGATGGATGTGTTACTATATTGAACTTTATACACAACATAGTATTATTTACCACGCAAAGCTGTAGTCCAGCAGTTGGATGCAAACACCTAGGGAGAGATGCTAGTAACTTTATTTCTTAAATTGGCAGGTTTCAGTTGGTTTCAGTGATGTATCCTGTGTTCAGTATATCATTAAAGAAAATATTTTAATTTTCAAAATATGTTTTCCTCCTACCCCTTTGAAAACTGCTTTATTTACTCTCTCCTAAGACATCATAACATCAAAGTTGGAATAATATAACTAAAACAACAACAACATTATCACCAGGAACCATTGTACCTCCATTCGAAAGAACCAGCTTTTGCTGAGAGTAAAAATTTAATGTGACATGTAAGTGACAAACTGGATACTAGTATTTACCCCCAAAATTACACAGTTCAGTATGGTTCAGAGTCAGAAAAGGAAACTGGACATTGTGGTCATGGGTCTGCGACAGAGTCCTAAGGGCAAAATTCCTCTCTCAATTCTGGCCTTGACTTTCTCAGTATCTGTGTTTAGCTCAGTGAGACCAGCTCAGCACACATTTGGGTTTAGGTTTTTAATTACCACACTTCATTTTTTAGGGTGCTTTACCATCACGTGCTCAAAAGAAGGATATGGATTGAATAATATATCTTATTTTCTCTCCTTGAAGTAGGCTTCAGACAAGGGTGTGTGTAAACGATCTTTGTAAAATGCAGTAATGGTCATCATACAGAAAAGCTACAATAAACTCTTTTACACAATCACTCAGTACTTATTGAACAACATGGCAAAAGTAAGCATGGTTGTCTTAATAGCATCAGACCGCATTTTTGTTTAGTTACAAAATTTTTAGTTATTTAAACATGTTCTAATGGAATCAGTGAGAAACCCCAGAACCAAATATTCAGAAGCATGGCCCAGAGTTAAAACTAGTAATATACCTATGCAGATATTTGGGTAGGCAGAATTAATAAGGATTAAAGCCTATGTTTGGAAAGCTGCAACTAGACAATGGCCACTGTTCCTAGTTTTTCCTGCAGTCAGCTGATTAGCTTAGACCTTCTAAAACAGCTGTGTAGAGGACATCTGAGCTCCTGGTTTGTTTTGGGCGCTTTTTTTCCCCCTCAAAGATTTCAGAGCTTTCCAAATGTGCTTTTTAATAATCAGGGCTGATTCCAAAAACTTTTTTTAATCTATAGCATATTAAATGGCATTCGTGGAGAAGGTGCTTGTGTATGCCTCGTTTGCCAATGTGGGCAATCAGTCCAGTGTATCTGTTCCATCTTTTATGATATGTTACAGAAAAAATGAATCAAAGTGTCCCATCATAGCTTTCTCTTTCTCTTTGCTTCTCTTTGTCTTCCTCAAGACCATTAAGCAGTGTGTTCAAGCTGGAAAACTTGAACAGCCATACTCGAATTCACAACATATTTTTGGGGATTACAGATAGAAAAATTTTCCAGTATTTTAGATAATTTTGTTTTACGTGAGTATTGCATGATTATGCGTTGGCATATTGTTTGTTACAAAAAAATATTGGCTGATATATTTCAAAGACTGAGGATAAAGCTGTAAAAATCATATTTTCCTTAGAGAAAATACTCAAAGTGGGCTTGTTTAGGTCTGTGCTTCTTTGATTTTATGGCAATATAGTTGTGTTGATTTTAAAGATGCTTCATCAGCATAAAACCACAATGATGGATTATTGTGGATAATTTAGAAAGACAGTACAATGTACACTACGGACATACTGATCCAGAGTGGTCCATATATGCATTTTGGGCTGGGTGGTTCTTAAAGGAGACTGAATTTCAAATTACATCATTGTGTGAAAAAAACTCTTCATTAAGTTATCTGAAGTTTGATACTTATACTGTGGTGCCAAAACTACTAATCAGTTCATAAATCTTTGGCTTGCATATATAAACAAACACTGGTTCTCATAAAAAAAATGAGACTATCTGGACAGCACTCATCATAAGCATTCAGTGAGGGTTTTGTAGGTGTAATACAGTCCCGTTTTCAAGGTTTGTGTGATGCAACATTGTAAATGCTTCATATTACTTGTTTCGATCTGATAAAGTATGTATAATTTTAAACTTTATTTACTTAATACTTTTACTATTGTGATTTGTACTTTATGACTTTTATTGACTTATTCTCAGAAAAAACCTTTTTCCCCAATTACATAACTGCTTAGCATTTGATATTGACTACTTTTCAAAGTATGTAGTGGATCTCAAATTTTCATGGGAATTTTCTTTAAGAGGTGCTCTCTAAATATATGACTATTTCTAGCAGCAGAAAAAGAAAAAAACCTACAACAAAACAACAGATACTTTGGTGTGTTACAGTCCGATAAGAGCTAGCATTTAGTTTAATTACTATATCCATAACATTTTAGCCATCAAATTTTGAGCCTCTTCCAAGGAAATTATTTTTCTCTCATCTTGTCCTGCTAATCCTTGTTTTAGTAGTTACAACTTACTTAATTTTCTTTTCTGTATCTTCATGCCACAATGCATGAATCATCTGGAATCGAAGAACGGTGTGATAAGGTTGTTGACAGGGATGTGAATGGGAGAGGAACAATGTAGAATTTAAAATGGTGTATACGTGCCAGAGGACATCTTCAGGGGACACTGGAGAAATGTTCTTGCATATTGCTATGGTACCTTTAAACATGTGATCTGACAGTGCAACGGACAATGAAGGAGCATTGGACTCTGTCCTACATGGCGCACGAAGTAAGTTTCAGGTTCCTTTAACACTTTTCTGTAGGAATACATCTGATTGCAGAAAACCTGTTCTCCTTTAATTCTGCCTCTTGTCAATATATTCTACAATGTCAGATGCATATTGACAAGAATGATGCAATAGATTAGTTGTTCTACTGGTTCACTGGTCTCACTTTGTTCAGTGTTCTACATACTGGGAAACTCAGTCAAGAAATCAAATAATACTCTAATAGTACTTAGAAACTGTGATCCTCCCTATTAAAAAGCCTGTTGCCATCTGCTTGCTTTTTAATTTTTCTCGTAAGAGGGACAAAAAGTCGCTTGAATATGTAGCAAAGCATCTCACATTACTTTCACCATTTCTCAGCTTCTGGGATCATTGCCCTATAAAAATGCTATGTGCATTTCCCCAAAGCTTGGACATATCATGACGCTTATCTAAAGAGAAAAATGATATATTTTTAAAAGAAAAATGCTGACCTAGTTAGTGAGGCTGAAACCATTCATTAATTAGAAGTCATAATTGCAATTACATGGTAAAATTAATTTATCACGAAAATAATCCTATCAGTTTTCCGTTTTGGAAAAATGGAACCAAATGATTTTAGCAGCCCGTATTGCTTAAGGCTGATATTACAGTGATACTGGTTTAGAGTGAATAAAGTAATCAAATTCTATTTTCAAGATCTGAAATTCTGAGACTGCGTCAATGATAGTTTATATATTATATGAGATTCACTTGAGTTGTAATTTTGTAATTACATATAATATATAAAGCATATATGCACAGATAAATGCATAAAAGGAAAATAGGGTGCTGAAATTTAAAAAGAGTGAATTGAAGATAACACAGCACATACATAACATATAGAAAAATTCATGTAATATGGCAAGTGTGCTACAGTGTATGAAACTCAGAATGCCTTTTCTACCCTCAGGCTGTTTAGACTTCCTTGATATTCAAATCTTAACGTACATTAAATGGAATTTAAGGAGGTCCACCTTGCTGGACCTCAGGCAGACTTAGCAAGTAGTGCTCCTTGGGGATACCACTTTATGTATGTATTTGCAAAGATGTTATAGCCATGAAATACAGTCCTTTGATGACATCATAACTGTGAAATATGACTTTATTTTGCTCACCAGCAGTCAGAGCTTTGCTTTATCTATATTAAGCAGTCTGTATGCATAAATAAAGAATACCAAATACTGAAGCTGACTGCTGTAACCTAACATGGCCACCTTCAGTTGGAGTACTCATCACTCCCTGTGATGCCCTATGGATGTCAGGGGACTGTTTGTAGAGTAACATGCTGTCAAATATCGCTAAGTTTAACATTGTTTTCTCTCCAGAAGTGTGGTAATAAGCACTGTGGATACCGTTAGACAGCTATATGCCCAAATTCAGCAATTACTTATGCCTATTTAAATTTTGACAGAGGGCAGAAATTTTATTATTTTATGTCAAGATAGTCAAACTTGGTCTTTAAATTTAAGGATCTCAAAATATATCATTAAAATTTCTGGTTCTAGAAATAGAAAAGAACACATTGATGCCAATGGAGTTAATACCTAGTCTATTAATGACTAGTTAATGTACGAATGCATATATCGTTTGCATAAGACTCACAAATGCACTTACTTTTTAGGAGAAAGACTGTTAGCCACAGTCACCAGGGGAGTGTTCATCTGCCTGGACTTAGTTATTAATGGGAGATAGGAACAAGTATGCTTTTGAGCATCTGAAAATACCTTAAGTCTCCAAGAAAAAGGCTTCCTAGAACAGTGCAAGAAATACATGCTTAAATCTATTTTTCCAGACTAACCTGGCATTGCAAGATAGGATCAGTAAGTCTTTCTTTCTTTTTTTTCTCTCCAGATAGTAAGAAAAATATCTACATTTAGAAGAATGTTTTTGGTCTTCTAGACTCCCATCTTGCAAAGCATTTACAAACTTTTAATTTAATGCATATAAGCATGCCATTAAACAAAGAAAGAACTACTTGCATGCATTAAGTTAAGCACACATATAAGTGTTTGTCGGACTGCGGCCTTAGGTCATAAGCTCTTCCAGGAAGGAGTTGCCTTTATCATTGTACTTTCTACGTACTCAGCAAACTGTTAGCTTGCACCAATTAATAAGGATACAAATCGAAGCAATGCTAAAGGCCCCTTCCACTCCTCTGACAATGTAAAAGGGCCTTAAAGGTTGAGTAAATCACTTCAGTAAGACCCAGAATTCTGAATACAATAAATAAGGACTTCAAATTTTAACTTCTTGAGTTTCTGTTAATTACAGAACATTGTTTCATGGAGTTGCTTGATTTTCTAACTTCCTATTTTGAAACATTTTTAATGAAAATACTTATCTTAATATACAGGATGTTTTGACTCAAATATACTTTTTAAAATGAATTGTTTTTTCTTTTGAGAAGTAGGAGCTAAATCGTGAGGCTGCTGTTCAGTTTCATCTCACGGTGACTTCATTGTCAGTGGTGGGATAGTAAGGTCTTGCATAACATGTTAATTTTTTAAATGACAACTCATTTGGATTCTGCAGTTTTAAACTTCTGCAAATTTAAAACCCCCATCATATTTCATGGCTCCGATTACAGTTGTGAATGTCTTGTGGTGGCATAATGCACATGAGTCTTGATCTTATTTTATTTCCTAGTAGTAAGATTTTTGCTGTAACTGTATATAGGAATATACTAATATTATGAATTGAGAGGAGAAGATGTTAAAATATTGCCCAGGGATAGAAAACGATTGTGATATCTAATGTCCAAAATGTTCCTAAGGACAAATCTTTTCTTAAAGAAAACAGTTAATAGATTTTTTATTATCTTTTACGTTTTTTTTTTAATAAAAAGTGCCATAAATTTGACTGAAAGGGTATTCTGAAATACCCTGTGCGAAGCATCAGTGGCTCTTAAGTTTCTTCTTCTGAAAATCAGTTGAATCTATTGCCTATTGTTTTAATTATTAGCTAAGTCCAAGCAGTATTTTAGAATTATGACTGTTGCGTGATGATTTTCTCAAGCATCAGCTGATAAACTAAACCTTATCTTAGCAGTTAAGGGGAATAAAATAAAATTTACTCGTTTAAAGCTCTTATTTTCTCTATGCGAGTTTCTTAATTGTGGCCCATCCTGTTTATATTTTTCATTGACTTTATTTCTTCAGTTTTTCTTTTGTACAGACACTACCTACTGTTCACGTTTTGCTTTCCTTATGCAATATTTGTAATAATAAAACAAGTCCATATATACTGTTTTTAATTAACCTCATAGGTATGCATTGTGAGATAGAGGGCGTGAGATTATTTATCTGAATGAATTTTCATGTGAAAACTGTAGCACCTAAGCTTATATGTGGTTCTCTCTTGTAATTGTGGCCCAATGGTCCTTACCTGTATTTGTCATCCCCACCTTCCTGCCTGCACTTGTGTCCCCCTTCACACATGCAGACGGTCACAGCACCGTGGCTATCGAGGTGACAGTCCAGCGGCGCTTAGCGGAGCAAATGTCTTTACATTTTGGTTGCTTAACAAATGATTCACACAAAACGCGTGCAGCAAAGAGGCAGTTTCCCCAATGTACTCGTACACACGTGCTGAAAAAATGTCATTTTTCTCATCAAGTTTCGTTTCCTTAAAAAAAAAAGAAGGAAAGCTTTTTGTTCTTTTTACTCCCTTTTGATCATTCGTAATTTCTGATCATCTCCTTTTATATTCCTGGTCTGATTTTGTTCATGCTCTTCATTTTTACTCTGCTCTGTATTCATTCTGTTTCTGTCATTTATTTCCTTTGATTCTGTTAAAGTCCTTTTTCCATGTGGTGTCTGTCTTTCATACATTATAATTATAAAATATTTCCGTTTTCTCTTCAAGCACTCAAAATTTATTTACCTAGCTTTCTAAGTTTGGATACAGTGTTTCCTCTGGTATTTATCAAGGAGAGTATAGTGAGAAATGAACATGCTATTACTATTCTTGGCTTTGCTGTATTTTCAAAGAGCATCTGCTGGTGTTCATTCGATTTTTTTTTCCTCAGCTATGTATATAACACACGCATATGTATCATCAATTCAATGAAAACACCACAGAGAAAATGAATTTTATGAAATTGGGAGGAAGTTTGCAGCAAACAGTGGATTATATTGGTGTTATGTAGCTATCTCATCAAAAGGTAGCAAATGCACAAGACCTTTTGCGCTTTTCAATTTGAAAGAAAATGATTTCATTAGAAAAAAAAGAACCATCACTCTGGATGTTGGAGAATGCCAGAGCCTGATGAAACCAGCTGAAGAGACAAACTGAGTGTACGGATGCAGATTAGCCTTCAGAAGATGAGGGTGTAAAAGGGATTTAATGGTAGGATGGATTATAGAAATCCTTGTAACAATGTTAAATAATTATAGTTCCAGCCGAGATCAAAGCAGTGCTGATTGAACCCCCTCAAGCTGTTAACACAGAGTATCTTGAAGAAAAAAAAAAAAGCGGAAAAAAAAAAAGCCTCTGAGATTGGTCAGCCTGCGCTGACAGTGTCCTCTGATCTGGGAAGTTCTGGCTGTATTGAAGGTACAACTTGTGGGGGAGGTAAGGATGGAGGGAAGAATTTATCAGTCCGAGTAGCCTGTTTGGGTGGGGGTTTTGTTTGTTTTTTTTTAAAGGAGGAGGAAGGGTTGTTATAGTCAATGTTACTGGAGTTCACACACTGACTGAAATTGCAGTAAACTTGTACACAGTTGGCTTCTTTCCATATTGGAAAAAAGGATTAAATTTCTTTAGCAGAACTCTGGTCTGTAACAGAAAATGATTAGACTCTTTTTTTTTTTTTTCCCTCCCTGTTAAACTACGGTTCCTATATACATACCTGCCCAGCAACAGCTATTAGTAGCGGTAACTGGAAGAACGCCTTTGTAGTAGTGATATTTAGCTGCAGGCAGGGAGTACAGTTGCTATGCCCATTCAACAGCCTTAAACATTTATTCTCATTGCCTTGCCTTCCTGGCATTCATGCCTGGAGGATTATGCTTATGCCTCTATTAATAAAAAAAGAGAAGTCAAAGTTAAATCCTTATGGTTTGGTGGTGTAGTAACTTGCGGCATAGCCAAAGCTTTTCCTTTTATACAGCTGTCTGTAAAGTGCAGCATATCTAGTTTGTTTCAAAGGAAAATTTCTAACTTTGGCTGTGTTGAGGTGTATTTCCAGTGATGGCGTGTACGGTATGTTCAGTTCCAAATGGAAAGCTAGACGGTACAACAGATGAGTAATAAAAAACAAGGGTGGAAATGACACCTTATGGACTAGATCTGTCTGAAGGAATGATTTAATCTAGCCCAGTATTAGTTTGCTCTCCAGCTTTGTGCTGGGACTGCAGGTGAGCGAGAACAACCATCATTGAATGGACCCAGAGCGTAACCTGTTGGACGTCTCCTCTTGGGCACAGCCACATAGGGGAGAAGGTGCTTCGATGAGGCGTTATCATTCACATGGCAGGAAGACTTCACCATCGCATAGATTTTGCCAATGAGTGGCCTGCAACTGACCTTAGACCTGTAGCTTTGGAAAGCTTAAATGATATTTTTTAAGAAAAATGACTGCAAATTTTTAGGTTCCCGGAAATGCCAACATACATAGAATCTCTGTCTCTCTCTAGTTCTGTGAATACATGCATATGGCTGTATGTTTGAACAAATATGAGTACTTTGTTTTCTGTGTACACCCAGTATACTAAATGCCAATCAGAGAGTATATCAAAGAACTGCTTTATATTTCAGAGCATAATGACGCGTGACCAAACCCCAAACCTGTTATCTGATCCCTGTGTAAGAAGCTGTAGTTATATTTTCCAAATGTTTTAGGTAAAGAATGAAAACATTTAAATGGCATCATCTCCAAGGGATTTTGTGGCTATTTTCTTTAAAAGTCTGACAGTCTTTGCAGGCGTCTCAAAGTGTCTGTAGATGTCCAAGTTACAGGTACAGGTTCTGTGGCTCTCTTGTCCTGGCCAAGTCCTATGGAAAACATGAAAGTCTTCTGATGATCCTCTGGAACGTTGTCTCACCATGTGGGGTTAAATCGTGCAGAAGATGCTGTGGCTGCCCTGAGCTTTACTGTTGAAGGTGTGATCTAAGACAAGATAGAGATGATTTTGCAGTAATTGCTGAGAGATCTTGGCCGAGATCTGCAAAGTTATTTAGATATCTAACTCTATTTGATATGTAGTAGTTTGTAAAGTTAAACATGTCTGCAGGAGCAGGGTGTAATTTTTAATCAAACAGGTATTTACATTGCTGGGTAGAAACAGACAATATCATTAAGTGAGCTTTAAGGTAGTGGTGTGCTAGTTCAAAACTGCCTGGCATCAATTAAGCAGGGGTTTTAAAAGACAGTAATTTTAAGTGTGAGCTTACCTGGGATTGTGGACAGTATTGAAGTCCTGGCCAGGGATCTCACAATTCCATTTTATAAGGAGAGAATTTGAAGGAAGGAGTTGATGCTGTTTGCACATACAGATATGTTATTTTTATTGTATAATTTTGGATGTAGTGAAAACTGATGTGATAAATGCTTTGGAGAAGAAATGACTGTGCCAGCCTGTGCTAACAACAGTTGAACTGCCAGCATGAGTTTTTTTATATACTGGAAATAGGGTAGAATAGTTGCTTTTTGCAGATGGAATATAGCAAGTTTTATGAATCAGTAGCAAAACTAATTAAGACTATGTATTTAGTCTGGTTTAATTTTGGGAGTGATTATGTGCAGGGCTAGTACGAAGAGAGGAAAAAGGGAGAGCTTCTGAAACAGTGCTTTTAAGGACAATAATTGAAGGCAGGAGGGGAGGAGAAAGGAAACCGTAAGGAATGTTTCTTAACTTGAGGAAGAGTTTCATGGTCAAAAGGAATGTGGGCTTCAGAGAATGTGCAGAATCCTTTTTTTTTTTTTTTTTTTTTCTTTTCCCCACTGTCTAGGGTTCTGCAGCTGCTATCAAAAATGAATAGTAAAACTGGGAATCAACAAGAAGTCTAAGATATTCCATCATCAGTCTCTTCTGCCTGACACAGTCATTCTCTGTGATTCTGTCTCTTTTTCTTTCCTGTTTCAGGTTACCAACAAAGAATTGAAAAAGTACAGTTTTTCCTCTCCTGCCACCACCCTTCCCTGTTGCTTTCTAACCCTTCCTGAAATTGCAGAGAAAGAGTTAATAATGGAACTAGCTCTAGTGCATGTTACCTACCTATTCTCACTTCTTCTTCACACTTAAAACCCCTTCACAGAGGATTTTAGAATGGGAAAATGCTAAATCA
>NW_008824676.1:5686877-5708802 GCF_000699105.1 Pygoscelis adeliae
TTTAAGCTTTTTTTGTCATTGTGCTATGGAAAAAAGGATCAGACTCCAAACCTTTAAGCAGTATCTGCATTTGGAAATAATCTAAAGTAAAGAGATGTCTTTGTGCAATAAGGAACATCATTCTTCCCCTTTGTGTTCCGAAATGACAAATTATTGCCCCTTGACAGTGAGTTTGAAATCAGATAACTGAGACTCACTGGATGATTTTTATCTCTAGAGTCCATGTAAATTTGTTGTATGCTGTGTGTTGTGCATACTGTTTGTAATAGGATGGTACAAGCTCAGAGATATATCCAGCTGTATGTGGATGACTCAAAGATCTGGCATTTTATATGTTACCAGAGGGGAAAAAAGCCTAATTAGACTTACAAATTTCCTAGGTATTTCCAATTGGCATTACTATTTTTAAACCTAAATTGTTCTCCTTTTTAACATAACTTTCTGCATTTTTATTTAGATGGTGTTTACAATATGAATGGTTCTAGCGGTAAGTTAAAATATATATGATAAAGAGGACAACCTTCCCCCTCTTTAGTGTCCTCCCTCTCCAGCCAGTCTTTGTACTTCCAGTTATGAATACAGTGTAAAGATTCCAGTTGCCGCTCACCGGCTGTGAAGACACTGGAAAAATGAACTGTTGGTGTTGCTGTCCCTTTTGTCATTTTTTTCCTCTTTATTTATCTTTTATTGAGACATGTATATGGAGAGGAAACAAACATTTTAGGCCTTGGTTAAATAAGTGTATTGGAGATAGTTATGGCTAGTGTGTCTCATCCATTGAACTTAGAGATAAATACATGTAATATTTTTTGGATTTGATACTTTTTAAGTGCAAGGTTTATCACACACATTAGAAGAAGTAGAAGGGAAAGCAGTTACTTATAAATTCCAGCTTTCTGGATGTTTTAGTTTGTTTCTGAAATTTTGCTAGAAAAAAAATTGGTTTCCTGAAGAATTAGTTTCCTTTTAAATTGATATTACATAACTTTGATAACATCTGAAATCTTTATTTGATTCTTTTGCATTGTGCAGTGTCACACACCATATGGTAGTTTATATATGGCTATAAACTAGCAAATCTCTCTCTTATCCAGATTTAAAGATTTTTTGTTATCTGATGAATTATAATAAAAATTGCACAAAATTGATTGGAATACAAGCCAAAATATACTTTCCAGTTTCAAAAATAGGATTTAAAGCTATTATTTGAAGATGGGGTTTCGGCCACTGGCCTTCCTTTGAAGACTTTTTTTTTTAAACTAATATTTGTTTACATTTCTGAGACAGGCACCAATCTAAACCTTTCTGTGCACAAATACTAGAATTTACTTTCACAAATTCCCCTGAATAGTTTACTGAGTGCTAATTGTAGTAATTTCAGATGCTCAGCTGTTAAAACTGGTCCCATGCACATGTGGGTATTTGCACTTTGAAAGGACAGAGCATGCATCGATCTTTATTGTTTTCCATATGTACCAGAAGAGGGCAAATCGTAAGATGTAACCTTATCTGATTTTTCATACCTGTTTCCAGTAATATGTTAACAACACTCTAAATATCTGTCTTGTGTATGTATCATAAAATATATTCACAACCAACCACTCATTCTTTCTATCATATCATGTTAAAACATTCTTTTTAGGTCACCTGTTAGGTTTATGAATTCTCAGTAAGTGAACCAGGACAGATGCTCAGCCAAAAAATAAAACCAAACAAAGGCAAATCTGAAGACTTAGTCCTCAAGCCTAACGTGTAGTTTTCAGTGGCTATACTGTGGTATACTGACAACCATGAAATCCTACAGTACTTAGCACAGGTATAGTTCCTTTAATCTTCATAATGCTGTACTTTATTAATAATCAATGTATATAGACTCAGTTTTAATATAGAAACAAATCACCAAACCTCCTTTTTTCTGTACCAAACTCCCATGTTTGAAAAGCAGAATATAGAGAATAGCTGTGGCTTATAATTATGAATTTAACTTCAAAGTCAAGCCTAGCTATATGTCAGGTACTTCTCTTCAGTGAAGTTCTGCACCTGTGTGGAACACCGCCCCCTCCCCACCCCAGTCTTCACCTTGAGTTTAATGAGGCTTTTAAGTCAAGTTAGATGGTCTCCTGAAATTTTAGATTATAATTGAGCTAGCCTAACTCAGGTAATAATACGGTTTGCTCTGCGGTATGGTTGCAAGCTAACTTCACTCAAATAACTAGTCCTCAAATACTTGCCCAGACACTGAGCTAGGGAGGAATTTGTGGGGGCTTATTTACAGCCATGCACAAAACACCAGGACATCTCGCTGCCTCCTGCAAACGAGTGTCGTGGTGCCATTGGCTCAACAGGGAATTTAGGTCCTGACTTAGGATTTCAGTTACAGTTAAGTAGTATGTATTTCATGTAGTCTAAAGCTGTGATAACTTGGACATAGATAACTGAAGGTGGTAGTTAAGACAAAACCTATAGGTGCCCCTTTTCTCCTGGCAGACTCTTCACTGTAGCCCTCTTCATAAGTGAAAGGGGAAGATTAATGGGGAAGCAGTTGTGGTGTAGGTTCTTCAGGAGGAAGCTCTCATCCTTTTTATTATTGCCACTAGGAATAGCATCTTCCAAGCATTGAAAAGAGGATTTGGAGATTGGGATGTTATGTAAAACAGCAAACGCTCCTGAGGTACCAGAGCAAGGTCTAAGGGACTACTGGAAGCAACTTCTGGTCTTCTGAAGCTGGTGAACCAGAAGGCTCTTCATGGTGGAAGTCTGTTGTAGCCTTTCTTGTTCTTCTGAATCTACTTTGCCGCTGCTGCATCTTAGGAAAGATGCTGCAGACTAGAATGTGGTGGAGTGGGATTTACAGAGGACAAAGTGTCTAAATTGAGTGCAGGCTCTAGAGGTATAACGGGAGGGATTTGGCCCTAACTGGCACATGCAGTATTCAGAACTGTGTACAATAATTGCAGCATGTAGCCTCTGTGGTGTTATACTTTCTGTATCTCTCCTTTGGACACATTCTAAATCGTCTCTAGACCGCCTTAGCAGTCTTAACTACCTGGTTTTTAAATTTGCCTTGCTCAGTGGCTTGCTTTGGCTCAGGAGAGACTAACTGGGGGGGATGGCAGTACTATGGGTACACACATTTCTTTTCATGATTCAGAGGTCTGCAGCAACTCAGTCAAAATATAAGCATATAAAATGTGAATTGAATACAAGGTTCCTGATTTATCTAAAAACATTTGCTAAAAGTACTTCATTCCTTTTACTGCTGCAATAAAATAATTTTACAGTTAGTAACATATAACTTACAGGAGTGACAAATTTGGTACTTAAAAAATATTTAGGTTAAAAAAACCTGTCACTTCTAGTAAGTCATTTTTAGAGTGTAATCACTTTAATTCTCCTCTCTAATTTTATCACCAGGAGACAAGCTCCGAGCCCCCTAACCTCCTGTAAAAATCTTCGTGCTGCTGCTCATTGCGGCTCTCAGTCGGAATGACAGAATAGGGATCAAGGCTGGCTTGGCTGATCTAGGAACGAGGGAAACATTTCTTAGTATCTAGCAGCCTAAGTGGTAGATAAACATCGTTAATGTCAGGTCACTTGAAGTCTAAGTTTAACATAAAACACTAACTTGTCAGGAAATAGAGCATGAAACGTATGACATGTTCTACTTGAGCTGGAAAAACTGTAAGCATATAGTGACAGTAATATTGCACTGGCACAGTTACTGATTTAAAGAGTTGTTTACAGCCCTGCAGAAGACAGGCTATTTGAGCTATACTCGGAGTATCTGTTCTCTCAGAGTAGTCTTGCATAGTTATAGTATACCGATGCATGATTTACATTGTAAAGTTACGGGTTAGCGTCACTGAGGCAATAGGGCCCTGTGAGGAGGGGAGTACAAAGTCTCAGTTGCAGGCTAATCCTGCATCACTGGAGTCCAAAACCAACATGTCCTGCTTCTCTTTGCTTCCCCCCATGATTTTCATGCATTAAGAAGCTACCAAAACTGAGAAGCTTTTTAGTCCACCATTCATATGTTTGTTTGAGTGTCATACATTTCTTGGGTTAATCATTTGATATTTTATTGGAAACTTTATCAGAAAACTCAGCATGTGCTGGGAAAAATGTGTAGGAAGTAAAAAGGATAGAATAGTTAAGACAGAATTTTATAATAGGATCTCTATTGGAAAATACAAGAACATCTTTTTTAGTTCAAGAAGACTCCTGGCTCATATTTCAAGGATGTAATTTTTTCTAGTTTTTAAACACCCTTCTCTCCCTCCCTCCATTATATTAGTCTTGGGTTTTGTAGTCCTGAGATTAGGGCATCCAGTTAGAAAGGGAGAGAGCTGAGTTCATGTCTGTACTTCCAGAATTGATTCTACTTCGAATTGACTGATTGGCTGTTAAAAAAATACGCAAAATTCTGGGGGAAGACACAGAAATCCACATCTCTGTCCTTAGATGATGACCATAGCAAAGGTGCCACGTACATCATGCATTCTTGGCTAACAAATCATTAGTATCAACACAAAGGGTGGATAGAGAATTTCCCCCTCCCTTTTAAGAAGTATTTTTGGAGGCAAGAGATGTGGGTTGGAGTCTCCTAAGGGTGAACCAAAATGGGAGCCAAGTGTCCTGGTTCCTAGACCAGCGTTTTTATGAAATTATGGTCACTATCACGAGTTCCATCCTGAAAGCAAATGTGCCAGCTGTGCTCTGTGCTCTACTCTGCACTGTTCAGGTATGTTCAGTTTGCTCTGAGGGTAGAGAACCTCTTTGCTTTGTCTCTTTGCATTTTGATAGATTTAGAGGGATATTAATCTACCACCCCAGAATGCAACTGCATTTGAGTTTAGACACCTATGGAATCAGAATAGAGTTCTAGATATATGTAATGATAAGCAGCTGCTGAAGTGAGATTTTCTACATCCTTTTCTTTGACGTTGTTACCTATATTCCACTGAACTTCAATTAAGAACTAAATTATCAAGTCTTGACCCTGTCTTTAGTTCTGATTTGTATTGAAAATGTGTTTTACATATCGGAAAGAGAAAGCATGAATAACTGACATGAGCTATGAATAAGAGGAAAGCTGTGCTTTTTATTTAGATTACTATGCAAGACATTTTCCTTTCACTGATAATGTTTTTAAAATGTAATCAGACTTTTTCATCCAGGAGAGCCTTGATTCAGGGAGACATTAAGTATTAATGTATCAATTATTAATTAATAGTTATTAATTAAATAACTCTGAATAATACCACTATTTAGAATCATTGAATAATTTAGATTGGAAGGCACCTCCAGAGGTCATCTAGTCTAACCTCAGCTCAAAGCTGGGCTAACTTAAATGAGGTTGCTCAGGGCCTTACCCAGTCAAGGTTTGAAGATCACCAAGGATGGAGATTCTACAGACCTTCTCAGCAGTGTTCAATGTTTGATTTGCTTGCTTAGCTGTTCCAATGTTTGCCTACCTTTTGTTGTGGGAGTTGTTAAAATTTTCCCTTGTTGCAACTTGTGTCTGCTTCTTCTTGTCTTCTCCCTGAGCACCTCCAATAGGAGAGTGGCTTTGTATTGTCTTTACCCTCCCATTATATATTTGAATACAGCAGTTAGAACCCCGTAGCCTTCCTGTCCTAAAACTGATCTTCCCAGCTCTCTCAGCCATGCCTTGCTGCAGCCCCCGGCAGTCTTGTGGTCCTCCACCAGACTCTTTCCACTACGTGTGTGTTTGTCCTGCTCAGTAGACTCATACAGAGAGCCCAGGATGCAACAGGCCCTCATTGCTGCAAGAGCACACTGAGAATATGTGTCCAAATTGTCTATTCACAGATTCTTTTTAGCAAAGCTGCTTTCCAGTTGGTCAGTACCCAACCTGTACCGTTGCATGGGGCTAACCTGTCCCAGATACAGGACTCGGCATTTGCCTTGGTTGAAGTTCATGCGGTTTCTATCAGCCCATTTCTCCAGGTTGTTGTGGTCCCTCTGAGTAGCAGCCTTGCCCTCCAGTGGTTCACAGCTGCTCCCACCAATTCGATATCATCTGCAAACCTGAAGGGCATTCTTTCTTATCGTCCAGACCATTAATAATTATGTTAAAAAGCATTGGCCCCAGATTGACCCTTGAGAGATGCCACTAGTAACTGGCCACCAGCTGGACTTCGTACCTCTGTTCACAGTCCTTTGATTCAGTGGTTCAGCCAGTTGTTTACCCACTTTGTAATCTATCCATCCATCCAATTCATATTTCACCAATATGCCTATGAGAATACTCTGTGGAAAGCCTTTCTTAAGTCCAACAATATCCACTGCTGTCCCCTCAGCTAGTCATCTCATCATAGGATGTAGTGAAGTTGGGCAGCCATGATTTGCCTTTAGTAAATCCATGCCAGGTGTTCCCAACCACCTTCTTGTCCTATATATGCCTGGTCATGACATTGAGGAGGATTTGCTTCATACTATTCCCAGGGATGTAGTTTGGGTTGAAAAAAACATAGTTCCCTGGAACCTCCTCCTTGTCTTTCTTGATGGTTGTTGTAACGTTTGCCTATTTCTAGTCATAGGGGAGCTTCCTTCCTCACAGTCGCCACAGCATTTCAAAGGTGATGGAGAACGGATTTATAGTGACATTGGCCAGCTCCGTCATCATCCTTGGATGCAGCCCATCTGGTCCCATGGACTTGTGTGTGTCCAATTTGCTTAAGTGCTCCCTTACTTGATCTTCCAGTCCTGTGGATAATGGCCTAGACTCTTATCACTAGGCTGAGGAACCTGGGAAACCTGATGGCACACCTTAGAAGTAAAAACTGAACCAAAGAAGGCAGTTAGTGCCTCAGCCTTTTTCATGCCCATTGTCACTATGGTCTCTGTCCCACTGAGTACCAAGCCCACATTTTTCTTCATTTTAATTTTGCTGCCTGTGTTCCTGCAGAAGTATATCTTGCTGCCCTTCAAATCTCTCCCTATTTTCAACTCCAGGTTAGAATAGCATTTCAAGAAATACTTAGATAGACCTTTTAATTTTGTCTTATCTAAACGTAGTCATCTATAAGTTAGTTTAAGGTGGTCTTTAGTCAATGGAGCGAGATAAGCACCTTTACTCATTCCATTTTAAGACAGTTATCTACAAGAAAGGGATAATTTTATCTCTTGGAACATGTCTCAGTTTACTGCTGACAGAACCTGGATGTGTAGCTTATACTTGACATCAAGTTTTTAGACAGTTGAAGTTAGTGTTAACCTATTAACAACAGTTTAAACATCTAACTTTGGAATTCTACTCATAATTCAAATAAAATATGTGCTCAAGTTCTCTCCTGAATTGGCTTGGTTCCTCAGTAATGTCAGAGTAACAACTGTAGGTTTTCCCATTTGGTCTTTCATGATAATAGTTATGCTGTTATTTCTGTTTAATTTGCAGGATCATGAAATAAGAGTAATTAAATACAAGAAAAGATAATTGGGGCCAAATTCTGCTTCTCAGATTTCAAAATTGACTAATGTATTTAAATATATGTTTATTTTAATATTTTGTGTAAAATGTATTTGAATGCACACTGAATGACCAACTCTAATAATATCAGGAAACACTTTCAACAAAGTCATCCTTGTTCTGAGAGTACAGAGAAACACTACGAAAATGTTTTTGAATGTTTATAGGGAGGTTATTTTTAGTGAATTTACAAAGAAGAAAAAAACCAAAATGTCATAAGATTTCTTTCAGTGCAGCAAAAAAATGTTATGATTATCTGTAGGGTTAAGATGTCCTAAATATTTTTTTCTTCTTTTGCACAGAACTGCTTCATGACCAAGTCACATAGGGGAAAGTCTTCTCTCAATTTGAATAGCAAAGTTCTTTCTACTGAGCTTATAATGTCTACAGCTTGATTATTTTTTTCTTTCCTCACATTGAGCAACTGCAATTACAGTTGTAGTCTTTGGGGATGATAGGTTATCAAAAGGCTGGAAATCATGTTCATATCCATAGGAAATCTAAAGAAAAATAAAACAGTAGATAAATTTTTCTTATTTTTTGCAGATTCACATCCCACTCTGTGTGTAAATGCATCACTCCCTGGGGCTTTTGAGACTATGTAATTAATGTTTGTAACATGATTATTGTTTATTAAAAAAATAATAATGCACCCTGAACCTCACTAGTTGTACAAAGTCATCAGGGACATAGGAAATAGCTATTCCAACAGCTTTTATATCTTGTTGGAGCCCTATTCAGTTAAAACAACCAGGGAACAGATCTTGAGATGAAAACAATGAAGTGGTTTGATGCTGAACCTTTGATGATATTGTCTCTATAGGGCTTAAATATGTAAAGTGGAACATGTTTTCAAAAACCACCACAAGTGTCTGAGTCAGAAGCTCTAGGGAATGACATCCAGTGAGCTGTTTCCATTATGACATTAATATATGGTACAATGCAGTCCACTTTACTATATATTGGATGCTATGTGATTATGTTAGTCTCATTTTCTCCTGGACCTTCTTTTATTAAGTTGCATAAATCATGAGAGCACAGTAGCCATGAGTCACTTACAATCCTGTTTGTTCACCAAATTCATTGCAGGTAACCACAAGCTGTACGCTCACTTACTATAGGAGTAATCTTTGAAAGATGCAGTAGAGGATTTTTTTTGTTGTCTGTGATTTGCCTTAAATGTAAAGGCATTTGCTTCATTAGGCTGATGCAAATACCAAGCTAGTGCTTCATGCTCTGTTAAAAACTCACATTTGAGGGAGTCTAAAATGAGGTTACTCTATTCTTCAATCTCTTTTATGGTTTTGCAGAGAAAAAGAAGGAAACCTTAAAGTGTTGTGTTAGTGTTTGATATTTTTCCCATCATCTCCCTTCTCTTAGGGCTGTTGTTTCAACTTGAAATCGGTGCATTGATAAATGTAAATTCTGCTTTAATAACAACTGCATATGCAACTGCTTGTGCCTCAGGATGACAAAATATGGTGCATACTGTCCTATCCGGTTTACCTTTTATGTTAAGATTAAAATCAGTATCTTTGATATAGCAACTAGTTTAATAATAAGGTTGCTTTGTACGGTGACATTAATGAGAAATCTAACTTGTCTTTTTTTACTGAAAGTTGACTTAAGTTCCTAGACTATTTAAAACTAAGTCTGCTAAGTAACACATGTAAAAAAAATAATAAAATTTATAAATTAAAAGGCCAGGAAATAACATCCAATTTGACTAGCTGTAAAGCAAAAGGTACATTTTAGGCAGAATTTAGTTATGGTTTGAAGCACAGTGTACCCTTAAAACAATATCCTATCCTATAATAATTCAGGTTGGAAGGGACCTCAGGAGGTCTAGTCACCTTCTCAAAGCATGGTTGGCTCTGAGATCAGACCAGGTAGATTGGGCCTTTATCCTGTTGGATCTTGAAAATCTCCAAGGGTGGAGACTTCATGTGCTTTCTGGACAACCTGTTCCAATGCTTTGCTGTTCTGACAGGGTAAAAAGTTTCTCCTCATATCCAGTCTGAACCTTTCTTGATCCAGTTCATGTCCAGTGTTTCTTGTCCTGCTGGCATGCATCACTGTTAAGAGCCTGGCTCCACCTTCTTGATGACCTCCTCTTAATATTGCAAGGCTGCTGTTAATTCCCCCTTGAAGTCTTCTCTTCTCCAGGCTGAACAAGCCCAATTACCTCTCCATCTTCTGCAGGGTAAGTGCTCCAGCACCCTGACCATCTTGATGGTACTCCGCTCAACTTTGCTTCAGTTTGTCAGTATCTTATAATGGAATGCCCAAGACTGGGTGTAGTATTCCAGGTATGGTCTAACAAGTAGAGGGGGATAATCACTTCCCTCAGTCTGCTGGCTGTGCTCCTGTTAATACAGCCCAGGACACTGTTGACCTTCTTCGCTGTTGGCTTTGCATGTTGGCTCATGTTCAGCTTTCTGTCAATAAACACCCCCAGGTCCTTTCCAGCAGAGCTGTTCTCCAACCAGGCAGTGCCTGTACCATTGCAAGGGTTCCTTCCTTTGCAAACCTGGGACATTGCATTTGTCCTTGTTGAGTTTCATGAGGTTCCTGTAAGCCTGTTCCTCCAGACTGTCTTGGTCACTCTGAACGGCAGTGCTGCCTTTGCGTGGGTTCCCTCCCAATTTGGCATCGTCTGCAAATTTGATGACGGTGCATTCCAACCTCGCTTCCAGGTCATTGATAAAGATACGAAACAACACAGTTCCTAGCAAAGATCCTGCAGTACTCCACTTCTTATCAGACTCCAGGATTAGTAAGACCCAATATCGACTACCAGTTGAGCCCAACTATCACAGAATCACAGAGTCACAGAATGGTTAAGGTTGGAAGGAACCTCTGGAGGTCATCTAGTCCAACCCCCCTGCTCAAGCAGAGCCACCTAGAACCGCTCAAGATTATGTCCAGATGGCTTTTGAGTATCTCCAAGGATGGAGACTCCACAACCTCTCTTGGCAAACTCTTCCAGTGTTCAGTCACCCTCACAATGAAAAGTGTTTCCTGATGTTCAGACAGAACCTCCTATGTTTCAGTTAGTGCCCATTGCCTCTGGTCCTGTCACTGGGCACCAATGAAAAGAGCCCAGTTCCATCTTCTTTGCACCCTCTCTTCAGGTACTTGTATACACTGATGAGATTCCCCCTGAGTCATCTCTTCTCTAGGCTAAACAGTCCCAGCTCTCTCAGCCTTTCCTCATTTGAGAGATGCTCCAGTCCTTTAATCATCTTTGTGGCTCTTTGCTGGACTCTCTCCAGTATGTCTATGTCTCTCTTGTACTGGGGAGCCCAGGGATGGACACAATACTCCAGGTGTAGCTGTACCAGTGCTGAGCAGAGGAATTTAAATTTTGAATTTAAATTTTCTATAAATAATCTATTGTATTTTTGATAGTTTGATTTGATGTTGGAGAATTCTTTTAAAAATGTCCAGCCTAATTGAGTCTAAATTTGCCTACTGGCAGTTTCCAGCCATTTTCTTACATCTTTGCTGTATCTCTGGTTACTCAATCAAGAACTCTAGCTTTCTTTTCACCTTTTAGGTATGTGCACATCCAAGTCAAACCATAACATTCTTTCTGATAAGCTAAGGAGACTTAAGTTCTTGACTCTTAACATCTTTTCTGGCCTTTTAATTATTTTAATGTATTTCCACTAAACCTCCTTAAAGTTTTCAGCTTTCTTCTGGGAACCGGGGCAAGAGAACTAGTCACAGAATTACGGTAGACCCATGCCAGTGCCATCTTACCCAGTTAATATAGCCTTTCTACTGGTGCACAGTACTACTAGCAGTTGCTACTGTGCATTTCCACTTTTGGCTACAGTGTTCAACTGGGAAATCCTGATAACAGGCCTGAATCCCCAAACATCTTTTCATAGACGGTGCTTCTCAGAAGAGAGTCCCCTGCCCTGTGGGTATGTCCTGCATTGTTTGGTCCTCTGGGCACTTTGTTTTTCTGTATTACCACACACATGCAGTGAGCCCAGATCTGCCAGCTCATTATGCTGTCCTGTACCAGACTTCTTCATTATTTAGTCCTCTCCAATTGTTTTATTTTCCTCAGACTTTATCATTAAATGATTTGATTCTTTGTTCTTGGTCATTCATAAGGATGCTAAGTACTGAAGGGTCAAGAACCAGTGCTTTCGAGGCTTCACTAGAAATATATCCAATCAGTGACTAACAATGTTCGTATTTGTCATTTGTCCAGTTTCTACTAAGCTTTATTTTTTGACTATTGATATCTTACCTCTAACTGAAATGGAATATTGTATTAAGTCAAATACCTTAAAGAAGTGTAAATATAATAGTGGTAACATATGATTTTTATCAGCTAAGCATGATCTTGTTCATAGAAAATACAAAGTTACTATTTTGAGATATTTTCCCTAAGCATATGTTGATTGGCACTAATTTTATTACTTCTATTTAGTTCTTTATTAATTAAGCTCTATATCATCTGTTCAAATTGCTTTGCCATGTATCAATATCGGACTAACAGTCCTATTATCCAGGTCATTGCCTTTCTGCTTTTAAAATATTGGCACAACATTAGCCTTCTTTAGAACAGTTGTAAGAATGAGCCCTATAGTGGCAAGGAAATAATTTCTTTTTAAAGTAAGTCTTTAAAAAACAGCGTATGGAATTAATAGAAGAAAACATTATAAAATAAAGAAGAACATGCAAGGAGATACTAGAAATAGATAGCATTCACAAACATGGTAATATGCATCATAATTGTCAAATAATTGAACAGATTAATAAAGTAATTTATTTTATTAACCTGACCTACAGTTCAGCTTGTATTCCAGGAAAGGTGGCAAACAAAATATTTGAAAGAAAAGTCCAGAAACCAGTAAGGCTACATAACGAGTCCCTCACTGATTTGGTGAGCAGCGATTCAGAAAGTGGTCCTTTTTAAGTCACTGAAACTCCCATGTCCACATGGTTCACAGTCTGTTCTCTAGATGAAGGTAGTATCATAAATGATAAACACACATCTCTAATAAGAGACCTTATGTGATATATTGGATATTTAAAGACTGAATTACATATTAGTAAAGAAGAAATCTGATATCTGTATTTTAATAAAACATCTGATCCTCATGAAACCATACTCCCAAACTGATTAATTCAAACTGGCGTATATGTGAACACAATCACATGGAGTGAACCTGGCTCAAGAATCATAAACAAAAGGTTTTCATAAAATAATAGAGTATTGAATTTTTAGGGCACCATCTGGCAGTGATGTAAAGAGATCTGTTCTTGGTAAGGATTTATTTCTTTGGCTTTACTTAATAACATCATTAATTATTTGAATAAGGTATTAACATAACACTAAGTTGAGAAAGAGTTTTAGAAACTTCTAGGAAAAAAAAGTATGTTCCTTTTGATTGTCCAAAACCTACTCAGGAATTAAAATCTAGATCTGACATTGCAATGAGACCGAACCAGTTACATTCTAGTTTTCATGTGTCTCAATAGCAGAAAAACACAAATTTGAAAAAAATCAGGGAAAAAGAAATAATGATTGGAGGCTGTAGAGGAAAAATTTGTGGAAAACATTAAAAGGTCTAGTATGTTGAATTTGCATAAGAAATATCTTAAGGCTCTACTGGGCAGTCATGAACTATTTAGAACCATATCTATCTGCGTCAGTGGCCAGTAATGGATAAACTGGGAAAGATGATAAGCACATGGCAGTCAGATAGTGGTATTTCCCTTGTTATACCTAGCCATCTTCTGGTATTCTGCACTCTGCAGCTTCCTTCATCAGCAGTCATATCTCTACATTTACATTTGATACTCTTGATGAACTTTTCTTGTATGAATTTCTGTTATTGCTATAACTTTGGTCTTCACACTCTTGCCCTGGTGTTGGGTAGAAAAATAACCTTCTTTTGGTGTATTTTCAATCTTCTGTTTGATTGTTTCATTTGATGATCTCTGGTTCCTTAAGTGTAAGAAAGAGGAATGTTTATTACTACACTTGCTGTTCATGCTTTTACATACCTCTGTCTTATCACCTCTACTTACTTCTTTTGCAACCCTACAGAAGGCTTACAGTACTTAGGAAGGACTCTGAGAACTAAAAATGTATAATATTTTATTTACTTCAAAAGTAAGGTAAATTAAAAGTCAACGAAATGAAACAAACTTCATAGCTGTAGAGCGGGACATTGTTAGGGTTTTTTATATACATTTTTAATATAAAATTTTAGAAGAAAAAACCTGTTAAATTTATGCCTAGAAAGGTCCAGGACAGCAGGCATGGTCTGCAGTTAAGCAAATTGCAGTGTGTGCCTCTACAATCTACAGAGTAATATGAACAGTGATATTTATCATAACTTACAGTTTGAATCTGCTGATACCACAACTTGAACGTGTTTAGAAAACAGTCAAGTTTCAAGATTATAATATCAGAGAAATTGAAAAGATTGATCTGTTTGTGAGTCCCCATGGTGAACAGTGTAGTATTTTCCCCAGCAGGTTTTTGGATAGGGCTGAGTCCATGCTTGTTTAGATGTTGCGCAGGGTGAGGGGCCTTAGCACTTCCAGCTGCTTCACTGTTTCCTAGATCATGCTCCTGAGAAGTTTTACTTTCCTTAAAAGCTGGAGGAATTCCTCAGTGATTGCTATTACCAGGGACTTATGCCTAAGAACGAGTTTTTCTTCAGTTTAGATCTTATGTTGTCTAACTTGTTTGGATTTTGATCAAATGTTTTTTTTTCATATCATTTCATTTACAATGTTTGTATCTTTTCAGCTACCAAATATTTCCCAGGTGAATTTTTTTTTTTTCAGTTGGACAGGTTTTCAGTAGCTATAATTCTCTGCCCCTAATTAATACGATAGTTTGTATTTTTTCATAGTTCTGATCATAGAATCATTATAGAATCATTAAGGTTGGAACAGACCTCTAAGATCATCGAGTCCAACCGTGATGTCCCCCCATAGGGTAAAGGGCCTTTTTTTAGTTATACTGAGAAGGCAGGGTGAGGAAATAGAGTGGCTCCTTTGTGGCTCTTCAAAACCAAAAATTTCATCTTGTTTTCCCTGCCAGTACTTTCCGAATACCGAGTTGCACATGTGGGCATACAGGAGCTTAAATAACCTCCCAAGTTAAACTGCAGACTGGAAAATCGGTATCTCCCAAAGGCACAGGCAAGCTGGGCGAAGCCCTTGCTGGGCCCCTTGCTTAGAAATCCTGTGAGTTTTGTGTGCCTCCAATGTGCTTACAAAAGACCTTTCTTCAAAAATATATTCATTTCAAAGCAAAGTATTGAGGAATCTATGCTTGGAGCATAGAAGAGAATGAATGGCCTTGGAGGATGAAGCAGGAGGATGGATGTCCTTCACTCGCTGCACCGTCATGCTTTTCCAGGCTGTGTTATCTACTCAGCTGAGCTCTCACTACTTGTGCTCAGGATCAGGTTAAACCTGGGGGTTGTTGAGAGGCACACAGTACCTTAGACCCACAGAAGTCATTAAAGGTTGCAGCTGGAGCACACAATCCTTTCCTGTGGGAGTTTTTCTTCTTCCTTTTCCCCCTCATCCCTCTAACAACAATGTGGGAGGATCCTTGAAAAGCAATTCTTGCAGAAATCTTACTACTTGTGCTGCTTTTTGTAGAAAGAAATAAGTGGGAATCTTTCTTTGCTGTTTTATTTGATTATAGCAAAGGTGCAGCAGTATTTGCTTTGTGTTATCCTGTGCAAGTGTTTATTAATCTAAATAATGGAACTTCAGTTATCAGAAAATTCTTGTGCCTGCTTAAAACGCTGAAGAAAGTATGAAGTCAGTATGTAGATGCTAATTTTGGGGGAGAAGTCTGGAAAGACTTCTGGCTTCCCTTAGCTCAAAAAATGTCAATTTTACTATTAGATTATTTCCAAAATAGCTAAGGTATTTACAGAACTATTATATATCCTGTTGAATTGGTATGCAAATCTGAACTCAGTTTTGTAAAGAAAAGGGATCTTCCTGCCCCTTAAAAGTTAGTTAGTCTTTGCATGAGATTAGATGTTAAATTACATTAACATCTGCTTTAAGTTGGACAGTAAGGATAAGTAAATAGAGGAAAACCAAACAAATAAATGGTATAGATAAAATGAAACCTGGTCCATACCTTAATTGGCACTGTTGTGCCAGTCATAACATGGATTTAACCAGATGAATATGTTAACAAATTGCGGTTAGGACAGTTGTTCAGGTGAAGTTCTGGAAAGGGATGGCACTTTAGTTTTCCTATTTTTTGTACTTTGTTAGTGTAATACATTGGTGCTTTTAGAGTAAAAGTTCCTTATCATTTCTGTTGCTTAAAAATTTCCTCTGCTTCCCATATACTAATTCTTATGATATTGGATGTATTGTTTGGATTTTTCATATGTCTTTTCTTTTTGTCATATGGTCATTGCCGTTTTTATTTTTCTTGTTTGTGTTCACGCTTTTTGTTATAGCTTGTTACTTTTCCTGTATTTTCTTTCTCTGAGGTCGTGTTGCTTCTATTTTGAGTTTGGAAAAATGGCTGCTTGACCAAGGAACTATTTCTGCATGATTAAATTGCATTGTATCTTTTTTCTTGCCCACGGAAGATCCTGCACTTAACCTGGCTTTTCCTTACCTCTCGGTCAAAAACTGCATCATTTCATAGTGAGAAGAGTACATTAAAACACACAATAATAATAATAATAATAACTGTTAATCAAAAAACTGCATGTGTCTTTCTGATTGTGCCAGTGTTGTGGTATTCAATTATGCAATTTTCATTGGCATATTAATCATCTTTTCAACAAACAAGCCGGCGTTAATTAAAGCAAACCATGGATAAAGACATGTTGCCGGATCATCATTCCGTTTATCACAGCGCACAGGCTGGCCGTTAAGTAAATTCTGGACTGTGAGATGAATTTCAATGTTGGCTTCATCTTTTTTGTTGGAGTTTGAATGCAACTCATCTAACAACAACAACAAACTTCAGGCTTCACAAGAGAAAGATGAATTTATTTGTAATTAATGGCAAAAGAAAAACATAAAGTAGTTGTATGCTTCTAATGGGAATTACAGTATTTGGAACCAAACCATTTTGGATGATTTCTTCCCCCTTCCACTGCTCCCCCTCTTACCCTACTTCAAGTGTCAGAGCCCTGAGAGCAAGGAATAAATGAACCCTCATCTACCTGTATAAATATAGGTTTCGTTTAAGCTTTGAAGTAATTAGTAAACTGATTGGCATTAAATATGCAATCTGTGCAAAGAGAGAAAATGAGACAATCTGGTTTACTGATACATGCAAGAAGGAGGTGGGAGGGAAATGCACTTGTATCTTTGAAGTGAAAATGGCCAACTATTTTTTGACGAACAATAGTTGCATGATAAATTTTTCAGACACCCCCCCTTAGAAATTGCTTCAGTGCTGCAAGCGTGTACAGTCAAGAACACTTGAATATATTTGTAGGTCTGTTAAAACAAGTATTTGTAGGTTTTTCAAGTGTTTATAAGACCATGAGCTTATGGAGGGAAGCACTGTATGCTGCTACATGAATAGGTACTGCTTAGCATAATAATACTGGTTATTGTGCTTTTTAAGAGTTATTATAGAGACTGTTGAGAGAGCAGCTGGAGGTTTAAAGGTTCCATTCTTCATTTAGTTTGTGTATTGTTTTATTTGAACAGAAATACAGTTTAATGCTTCTATTGTGCAAAGTATATGCTTCATCCAACAGAGACCACTGACAGTGGCACGAGTGGCTTGTTTGTTCCTTGTTTCTGTCTGTTTCTATCCTGAACTCCAGGCTGATGGGCTGTCTTCAGCACTATTTATCATAAGTACTTTAGTCTAGATTCCTTCAAACACAGGTTTACAAAGATGTTGAATGAGTTCTGTTTTAACAGAAGAGTTTATTTAGTATGCCTGCTATGAAAACTACATGGAAGCGCTAGTGGGGTGTATGGTCATGTCTCAAATCAGCTTAAGAGGGTCTTGGGTGGTAGCAGTTAAAAGTGTGCCTTCCTGGATGTTCATAATAATCTGTCATTTTACCTACCTGAGTCTTCCTATGCTTTTCTGATAATCAGTTCTCTAAGCTGCTTTGCATTAGACTGTCTATACTTGAAACTTAATCAGTATACACGTGCTTCCTAAGAAATGCAGAGAAATTTGATTTGGAAAGAAGAACTGTTAATTAGCTAAATAACAATGGTGTTAATGTAATTAGGGATGCCTAAGTTGGGGGGGGGGGGGGAAGAGAGAAAAGAAAAAAAGAAATTAGTAAGGCTAATTTGACTGCATAGCTCTGTGATGCCCCAGTTAGACTATATCTGCAACTTAGGATACTTCATGTTCATACTACCTCAACTACCTCTGTGCCACACAAAGAATATACAAAGTTGACATACATTCTGAATGGTAAAACCCAGTTGTCACTTTGGCACAAGAACTTAAGACAGACAACCTAGGGTAAAAATTCTGCCTTCTCTTAAGTTGCTGCATGTGTTGCTGATTTAAACATATGAACTTACATAGTCTATCAAACTTGATCATCCTGCACATACTTAGTGTATTAGTGATAACAGTTTGCGGTCTCTTACTTGGACCAGCTTTGCTTCAGCAAAATCAGATCTGCAGTATAGGAACAGAGTTCAATACACTGTGACTATTTTACAATTCTACTTTAAATATATCAAATCCTGTTTAAAATCTCAACCTAAGCTTGTTAGAAAAATAACACTGTATTTCAGATAAAACACGTATGTTGCAAGGTATTGTAAAGATATTCAGTGTATAACGCATTCAGTTGTCTTTCACTGTGGTGTTTTTGTTTGGAAGCGCATGAGTCAGTTTAAATCTGCTTTACTATATAAATCAATGAAATTAAGCTCATGACTTTTAATAGTTCAATTCTTATTATAAACGTGTTGTAATATTGTCTGTAGCTCTAATAAGATATTGTTAAGGAATAGCAAAAGTTTCGTAGGGTTAAAGTGGATTCTGGTTAGACTGGCTAAATCATTAAATTGTTTCATAATTGGTTAGAGGTACATACTTAAAAGTTACTTCTACCTTAAGTACTATATTGGAGTATAAGTGCATATGGCATCTTGTGGACTCTGAAGTGTGAACTCCAGGCTTGCTCTTCACTCATCTTGACAATGACCTGCTACTGACCCAGTTGTAAACTTGTACCTGCCTGTTGAAACTGGGAGTCAACATGGTTGGATATAATACTGACTGCGTCACGTCACTCACTTGCATTGTGCTGATTACAGAAAATTGAATGTCAGTGTCATCTTGATGGCTGACGTAACCAGCATAGATCTTCGCCTTTCTTTGGTGTACTAGATTATCGGAGAAAATTTATGTTTGCGTTGCAGATGCCCATGGCTTTGAGGATCTCTCATCAGAAGTTTTGTACTAGGTAATACACTTATAAAACAGAAAGTATTTTGTATTTTCAGAAGCCATTAATCTGTGGAGTTCATTTTAACATACGAGATCCATAAGCATTCTGAAAACTTCCTCACTGCTTTTGAATGTTGTGAGAACGGAACAGAAGAAGAATTTAAAATGATGGCGGTGGTCAAAGGTCCATTTCATGGTAAAAAATTGGAAAACTGTATAATGTTGTTGTTGGTTTGTTGATAGAGGCCACCAGACTAAAACGCCATCTATTATCTCGCATTTATGCCTAAGCAGGGTCATATTACATTTTAGTGTTTACCATACTTAATACTGACTAGTAAGGATCATCGAAAGTACGGATGAATCTAGAACTGCTGCAGCTCCTTTGTTTTTTTAGGAAGAATCTGAATAGCAGTTAATCAGCACTGTAATTAATCAGAAATGATTTCATACAGTTGTCACTTATTATCATTTAATGTCATTAATTTCCATATAATTTATTACAACAGTATCCTGTACTAGGTCATACACAGCTCAAAGAGTCTGGTTTGCACGTGTCGTGCAGAAGGACTGTCAAGTTTGAAAATGTTATTGGAAATGCCAGCAGTTACAGCTTTTAAAGGAACTTATGCAAAATTGTGTTACATAATACAGTACATTATTGAATAAAAAGTAACTTTTCTTTTATGCATCAAATACTTGCAGTTTTAGTGTAGTGTGAAACAGTTTTGAATCTTTCTGATAAGAGATAACAAAAATTTGTCCTAAGAGTTTTATGAGCCTGGTACAAAAATAGGAGCAGAATAAACATTGTGTAAACGTGTCACCTTCTCATAGTATTAATAAATAGGAAAATAAAGCATGCCCCTTATCTTTTTTTGGCATAATTTAAGTTAGTTTATTATTTGAAAGCAGCAAGCAATGAGTGCTTGTTAGATATCATCAATTGGTCACAGATGTGTAAATATATCACTTCTCTGCACAGAGGAGAATTATATTACCTCAGTTCACTGAGAATAATTTTGGGGTAAAAATATAAATACTTTATTCTTCCTTTGACCCATACCCTTTGTAGATTTGTGCAAACAGCAAAATTAATGTAAATAAATGAGTGCAAAACATTGGTAGATCACAGTCGTGTTTTACAGTGCCTTCACATTTCACTGGCATATGCCTCCAAAAAGAGCAGCAGCTGCAAGTCAGGTGTGTTAATCTCACACAGAGAGCTTGGATACTTTTACCTTTTGGATGATTCATTCATACATAATGCAGACAGAATAAGACACTCGCTTATAATTTTTCATCATGGTTTCATCGTATGTGTCAGCATAAGATACTGCACTGATGCAGTTTTGCAGTGTGTATTTTCAAAGGTAAATAAGAAGGAGTGAAATGAGAACAGGCATTATTTTTAACATATAAACCAAAATTCATCTATCTCATTGGGAAGGAGGGGTTGTGGTTGAAAGTGCTGGGGACAGATGAAATTAGTCTTGACAGTTAGTGAGGAAAGAAATTTCATTTGCCTTTCCCTTGCCCAGACAGTCTCTTCAAAGGATAAAAGGTGCCTCCTGTGGGAGTGTTTCCGTGCATAATTTCATCCACCTGTCCTGTTTGTAACACTTACAGTTAGTTCGTGAGATCTTTGGGTGATAATATGGCACATTTTTCATTTTCATAGCAGCGAGTGATGCCTGGCTAATGAAAAGTCAGAGAAGCTGTCTTCAAAAAGAAAATAAACCCCCGATCCTCAAAACCTTATTGAGTGTGCAGTATACAAGGCAAGTAAGGGGATGTCACTGCTTCAGAGGAGTCTGAGTATAGGACTGGGAGGGGCAGGACCCAGCTCAGTTTGGTTGGGTTGAGCATTGTATGGAGCTGGAGACATTCTTACAAACGTCCAAAACATGCTGGAAGAGTGTAAGAGGTTTAGTGTGGTGTGAAAGGCTGGTGGAGAAAGCGCTCTGGGGTGAGGCGCAGTGCCTTCTGCCTGCCTTTTTTCATACGTTTAGAAAGATTTCCTGAAGCACCATTGATTTAGGGTCTGGCAGTTAAAGCCTGAAGGACAATTTCATACTTCCTGCTATCCTGCCCTACATTCTTTCTGGATTAGCTCAGTAAAATTATACTCTGCTTTCTGGGTCGTTTCTGTCTTACCCTTTGTGTATCAGGAACAAATACTCAGGTCTGTTTTAAAATATTCTCATTTGGTAAATAAGGGTGCCCGTACACCCTTTCTTTAGAGCTTTGAGGGTAAATTAGTGCTATCTTGATCTAGTACTAGTTTATGCTACTGTAATGGTGGGATGTTTTTTCTTCATTCTAGAGTTTCAGTTAATTAAAAAGCATTATACTACGTGTTTTCATCCTCGGAACGCACAGTATATACATTGTGCCTGGAATTAGAGAGCCTATAGGTCTATATAACCTATAGGTGATGTAAGACGTCTTTAAGGAGTGAAGTGTATTTTTTTTTTCTTTTTTATAGTGCTGTTTTGGTATCAAGACTGTGTATTTTTGTACACAAAAATACATTTTGTGTATTTTTCCAGTATTCACAAAGAGACCTAAAAGGTGGAAATTATAAAGCAAGCAGTAATTAGAAGTTGATTTGTTACTTCACTTCTTTTGAAGAAGGATTTGTACACATCCATCTATAAGTATGTGATATCTTTCATCTGCCTGCTTTCTTCTTATTAAATAACTGTGTTTGATTTCCACTGGGGTTCCTAGAGAACCCTTACTTTTGTTTAAGGTCTAGGACATGTCTTTGCACCCAGAACAATCATTGCATTTGTAGGATAGCGCACAACAGCAAAAGCAGGCGCGCATCCAGAGCAAGTTCATGACGCAGGGTGTTCCTATCCCAATTACAAGGTGTTGAGCACAGTGGGGTTGAGGTGTACGGAAACGGAGAGACTGTAATGACTGCCTTACCCCAGGAAACCCGGGACAGCCTGCCTTGGCGCAGTGCTGAAGCACTCCTGCAGCCCGCGGTGCTCCAGGGGTAG
>NW_008824676.1:5709005-5733179 GCF_000699105.1 Pygoscelis adeliae
GCTTCCTGCGGAAGGAAGGAAGGAAGGCCTCCAATTTGTAGAAGCTGAATGGCAGCTGATAAGAGGAGAGGGGCTGGTTTGCCGCGGCGGGAGCACCAGTTTAACCATTAGCTATGCAGACCTCTGAGCTCGGCCATCACTTCCAGCAGGAAAATGTCTAGCTGCATGCAGCACAAAATCCCATCTGATAACACAAGAGGCCCTTTTAGGTGCTGCTAGAGCACCAGTCCGACCAGTAACACACAGTTCGCTGAATCACTAATTCCAGTTGGAAAGTTATCTGCCGTCTCTAGCAGTGAAATCCTGACTGATAAGCGAAGAGGCTCATCTGCTGGTAGCAGAGCCTCCAGTTTATCAGTGTCTGACCAGCTCATAAATCAGACTAGTGTCTGTTTTTATTTTGTTTTATCAAAATTTATTTCTATCATTGTAACAGTTAATACTTTAATAAGAGAACTTAGCTGGGAACATTAGGAAGTTAGTTAGAGACATTTTGCAGGCGCTTTTTCCCTTGTCAGTGACAAGGTAAGGTAATCCTATACACAGGCTGCTATTGTGAGATGAGAAACTGGCCTCCTTCACTGCCAGAGACCAGATGCACCTCTCTCTATCCTAATCTGTAAACGACTTAAAGGAGCCTTATCTCGGGGCTCTTCTGCTTCATTTCATGCTTGATTTACTTTAATTTGTCTGATAGGGCACAAGGATTTGGAGACGGCCCATCTTTCTGCAGAAAATGTTCAGATTTTTTTTTCCTTGGCATTGTTGTGTTGGGGGTTTTGACTTTTTTTATGTGGAGGAAATCTTGCTCCAGTGCAGCAAGCCGCTTGAGTGTGTTTAGATTTAAGCTACCCCAGCAGAAAAGAGTTTGTGAAGTGGTATGATTGTGTGATGGGCCACATTTACATTGAAATCACATTATACGATGTATCTGGACTCCTGAAGGGAGCAGTGCAGTGGAGCGCTTGTGCCCACAAGATACTTTGAAAGGGCTATATATAGTGGCAACAATTGATACGAGATTTTACAGGAGACTTTATAAATATGTAAATGGGTGTTATCTGATTGGGTTCTTTGGCTACACATCTGTACCTCAAAGGAAGTGAAGCTGTGAGAACTACCAGGAAAACAGTAGTTTGCATTCTAAGTGAGGCTGAGAAATAGAAATGTCTCACAGGTTGACAGCAGGTCAGGGTGGAGGTGCTTTGCATACTTTGGAGGTAAGCCTCTTTGATGTGAAAGCGATCTCTTACTTCCACCAGAAAGGTAGAATTACCACGAACAATTTTCGTTTGTTTTATAACATGGCTTAGATCGGGAGCCATTGACCTTTAGCATTCCTTGTTATTTCTTTAAATTGCTTATGTGATATGGCACTGGGGGGAATTGCCTTTACGTTTTTTGCATTTTAAAAAATGTACTTTCAGTGACCCATGGGAGAGAAAATAAAGTCTCTGGTACATTGATCCCTTGATTAGTTATTTCCTAAATGAAAATGGAAATACTATTAAAGCAGTAATAATGCTATGTCTTAATAGTTGAGGAGTCAATAAATGGCTCCCATGTGCTTCATTAAAGTTCTTAATGAAGCCATTTTTGATAGCTGAACTTTACATTATCTCTGCTTTAGTCAGATACTTTTTAGGGGGAAGGAGGCAGTAATTTGATGGAAAATGGTTTTCTTGTTCACTCTAGTAACTATATTACTAAAATCCTGTGTATCGTAATATCTGTTTTATAGGGTTATGCAAAACCCATCAATCGTAAATACGGTTATTTGTAGCTGTACACAGAGAATATATTTTTTTCTGGTAGTTCATGTGTTTTATGTATTTATGTTATGGCATAACCATACATTAATAAAACGTAGCATTTTTTCATCAAAGTGTTTCCATATCGCTACTTGAAGGATGTTCTAAGTATTTCTGTGCAGCCCCACTGCAGTGGCAGCCTCCTCTTTCCTTTACACCCTTATTGCAGCAGTTCTTGGTCATTTAATTTCTCCCTCGTCCTCCTCACACTGGATTACCAGCCCTGACCGAACTCTTTATATTTTGACAGGAAGGATTTAGGGTCTCTGAGATGAACACACCATTCGGTGATGAGCTAAAAAAGGTTGTGAAAGGCTTGTGGGCTCCTCTTTTGCCTTTGAAGAACTCTTCTACAACCAGTAGGGTGGATTCCATGTATGTTCCCTTACATGATAAATACGAGGAATATTTAGGTCTTGCAGTTCTTCCTAATGGGGTCTTCACCATGGTGAAAGTTGTTTCCCTGGATTGCTTGGGCAATGTTATATTTATTGTGTTATCGTAGCCAAGTATAACGCTTATCATACAAGCAAAGAAATCATAAACACATTACAGCTATACATTTTGTATTAACACAAAGCTAACAAAATTCCCTATTCTTTTCAATTTTTGAAATGGATGATGTAAAAACCAGATGGTTCTGGAGTTGTAAAAGCATAATATAAAAAATGAGAATACTGAGTTATTTCCTCTGTGACACTGGCCAGCTCCCTGTTGCCTAAAATTTGACCTTGGTTTTCTGATGCCCTTTTCTGGGTGTCTAGGACCTGGTTTTCACAGGTAAAGGGCTTCACTGGTGAATTAGAAACACGTTGGAAATCGAGTTCTAAAGTCAAGCCTGACATGAGCTGCACAAAACTGAGAGGCTTTCAATTAGGTTTGATATATTGTTTTTATTAATCGTGAAAGAAGGCTAATATTACCTTGATATCTTAAATAGGTAGATGTGATGCTTTATTCACTTTTATGTTTCGAACACTTTGAAATCTTCTAGTAGAAAACATGGTTAATATATACATTATTGGAACTGTAAATACAGAATATAATCCAGCATGTGTACATCCTAGTTGACTGTTAGATAAGTATCTATATGTCCTAATGAAGGTAGTGTATTGAAACGCACGTATGTAAATTTCTATTTTAACAATTGGATTTCAGTAGGTGCATGCTTTTCCATAACATTTGCTTTGGTTGAACACATCTACAGTACTATAAAAGAGGATTTCAATTTATAGAAACATATTTTTAATCCAACTAATAATAATTGAGAAATAAGTGAATAGAAATAATAAACAGAAATAAGAAAAGGATACAAAAGAAGCTCAGAAGAACTTGAGTATCTAAAAGATGAAATTAACTATTAAAAAATCAATTCCACAGAGAACAGGCTTTTTTTTCTTTTTTGTCTTTTTCATAAAATAGACTATGTTGGAAATTCATAATAACCTAATATAAATCAAAATGGTCATTAAACTGGGTTTGAATTTTTGTATTAATAATGCTGTATGGTGCTTCCAATATAATCTCAAGGTCTGAACAAACTGAGTCTGGAAGAGAAGGCCAAAAGAGCTGGATATACCTAGTCCACCCTGAGGTAGGTACTCCACGTAGAGCTGTTGCATAAAACCATCCTTCTCCATTTAGGAGAAAGAATTACTGACACCATTTTAGAGAGTGGGAGATGGATGACTCCCAAAGGTAAATGCCTTATTGATGCTCTGTATGTTTCAGGTTACATAACAGAAAAAGGGATGCTGCTTCTCTAAGGATTTTGTGGATATTCTTCATGAACAATTTAAAACGCTGTTTTTACAGTGCTATATTGAATGTACTCTTTTCTTCTGAATAATGTTTCAGACTCAGATGCATTCTTAGTTGAAGTCAATTGGAAAACATCTGATCAGTTGGCTTAGTTCAGTAGGTTTTATTAATAGGTAAATGTGTATAGTAAATATGTTTAAAATATCAGTAAGAAAGGAGGAGAGATCTGGCTAACCTGAAAATTCTTTAAAAATACATAAATGGTGAATTAAAATTTTCATCAGATGGAAGCAGCTTCCCATATAAAATACTTTTCAAGGCTTTTTCTTTGAATCCCAGCCTCTGTCTCTACTGATATTTATGGTTTCACTAAAACGTTCAGGTAGAGAAATACCTGCCCTCATAAATCATTTGCAGATAGTACTGGTTCAGACGCTCTCTGTCCAAATTGATAATGGATATCTGATTCAAAAGAAATGTCTTGTTTCTCAAAAGTTCTATGGAGGATGCTGGAAGATGGTAAAGTAAAAAAAAAAAAACAAACCACCCCAAAACCCCAAACAAACAAAACAACCCTTTTTTTTAGTTACGCTAGTTGCAGAAGTTGGCAACAGAGTGAACCACATAATGATTGTCTGATTTGTGGTTTTATAATTCAGACCAGTTTCAGAAAGTTGAACTTGTGTCTATATTGAGATACTTTTGCCAAATTGAGAAATACAAATGCATTATAAACAGGAAAGAAACCATATAGGTCTCCCAGTGTGGAGCAGCGTGGAGTCCTCCCACTGCACTGTTTTGCTGTTAGAAATGGAAAGTGCACCTGGTTTCTCTTCTCCTCTTTTTTTTATGTGCGGAATTTTTTTAGTGTAACTTGCTAAATTGTTTATAATTTTGGGGGGAATTTTTTGGTTTTGTTTCTCTTATTCTGTGACTCAATGGATGTAAGACTGGAAACGGAATAAATTCAAATGCTTAATTAGCACAAAAGAGAGAGCATTTTGAGGAATTTTTACCTTACCTTATTGGGATCCCTGTTTTAGGAGAGGTTTGGGCTGAGTTTGAACTTTGTGGGTTTTGTTTTATTTCCTTAATTGCCAGTACTTTAGTTTCCAGTGTGACATCCGTAACCTCAGAAGAAGCAGTCAGGCAGGGCCACGCACAGGAGATTAGTAGCGTCTTTTGGGGACTGGGAGAAGGAAGGATGCTGGGAAGGGGGAGTGGAAGCATCGCTTGAACTGTGTGTCACGCCTCTGGAGCACAGGTTGGCCCCTATGGATGACAGTTACATGGTAATTCTTAGGACATCCAAGGACAAGTCTGGGATGTGGTCTGGTACCTTTAAAGTCCTTCCTGGTATTTGTGAATTCACTGTACAGCCTGTGTGTTAAAATTAGAGTTTAACTTCAGTTATGATTTAGATACAATGCTATTTTGCTTATTTTGTCCTCTGGAGGCCCAAACCTCTATAGTTTTACACATCTCTCATGCATAACAAATTGAAAGTATGTGTATTGATTTGCTGGAAATGAGTCATGCACTAAAATCATGCAGATTCCTTTGTATTCTTACAACCACAAAACTAGTGTGAGCAGAGATGAAAAAGTAGGTGGAGTTGGCCTTGAAAGAGATGCTCTAAATCTAAACAAGCTGTAGGAATAGCATTGTCACAAAGGAAAATTGAAAAATACAACAAAACCAACTTCATGCTTCAGAAGTGCTTCTGTTGCAGGTAAATGTTGCTGTATAGTCTAAAGTGTGCTTTAATTGCCACAGGTCTCCTGACAAAGATACTCTGGGACATTTTCAGAAATTTCCCTGTCTCTTAAGGTGCCTGTGTTCCAAAGCATCCTTATCACACAGATTTTTAAATCTTTCTGTTGGTCGGTATTTAGGGATTGACTCACAGGTATTGGACATTTCTTTGGTAGAAAGGACTATTGCTGAGCAAGATTTTAAGATGATGTAAATCAGCATAACACCTTTTGTCTGCCTTGGCTTTGATCTAGCTATAACTCTGATTTGTACCAGCTGATGATTTAATTCTGTACTTGCAAAAATAGTGGTTAAGAATAAACTTGTTGAACTACAAAGCAGTGGTGTATGGATGAACAGAACATGACACTGTTCGAAGAGAACAATCATATCCTGCAGTCTTGAATATTGAAAGGCAATAACAAGATAAATAGCCCTGTGTGTTTCCTGGCAGCATTTTATTCCATTTTATGTCTGAGTAATTCCTTTCACCTCACTGGACTTACGATTTGTATGAGTGAAAATGAGAAGGCCAGTTGTGTCACTGGTGGAAGTGCAGCATGTTGAGTGACTTACAGAAAAGCTCATTTTTTTTCCCCCATCCTTGTGCTATTTTATAATTTAAGCATATTCCCCTACTATAAAGTAATCCACGTTTATCAGACTATCTGCACTGCACAGGAAAAGTTTTTTTTTTTTTCAGGGTTTAAATTTGTTAATTGTTTTAATGATGGCTGAGGGCTCTTACCATTTGGTTAGGTGAATAAATATCACTTGGAATTCAATTTATGAAATAATGTCTTATTCCCAGTATGAAAGAAGAAAAGGTAATTTGTTTGACAACAGTCTTGCCAACCTGTTTCCATTTCAGGTGGTATCTTCCAGGTTTTTAGGTCTCATTCTTCACTTCAATGTTTGTTTGCTTTTTCATAGTAGAAGTAGTTTCACCAAGTAATATTAGAAACTTTCTAAAATTATAGGGTGCTATCTTCTTCAACTATCTCTGCAATTATGATACGGAAATATTGCATCAGCAACTTTCTAAACATAGTATGCAGTGGTGACACGAGTTAATTGAATAGTTAGGAGATAATGCAGTATCATTGACACGATTTACTATGTAATTACTATTGTTTCCAGTGGAGTTATCATGTCGCTACCACCTAATATCATATGTTATTTTGTGATAACTGTGAAATTAACTTATCATCCTGTTTTGAGGGACTGTTGGTCTTAGACCAACCACTCTCCACCGAAGTTAAATAGAAAAGCTTGGTAATAGACTGACCTGCCCACCAGCTTTGGAGTGTGGCAATTAAATCATAGGTCTTATATTAAAGTTTTGAAAGAGTATATTGCTATATTAATTTCATTCAGACTCCTGAATGGCTTAACTTCTAAATATTCTTTCTTGCTGCAAGCATCTATCCATCTGAATGAATCTGCAGTGTTTCTACAACATGAGGAGAAATACTATGCAATTCAGCAAAACATTTGAAATGTCTTACATTTAACATAAATATTTTTTCTGATTTTTTTTTTTAGGTGTGCAATGAGGAACAAAAATGTTTATATAATAATAGCATACTATATTTACCTTATTAATTTATTTCTTAAGTTTCATAATTTAGTTATGATCTGAACTTTCGCATTCGTTATTCAGGCAACGATTTGGTTGGAATTTAATCTCAGTGCAAATGTTCAGGATTTTTTGAAAGTTCCCAAAATAATGGAAATACCAGCAAAAACTTGAAGAACCGTGGCTGTCCCTTTTAATTTAAATAGAAAGGAATAAGAAATAAGAAAACAGAAATAAACGTTCTGTTTTATTTTACTTTGGTGGTTTTGATATTGGTTTTTGTGAATACCTGTCTCCAGATGAAAACTTTGATAAATAGTTCAAAATCTATAGCTTTCCTTCTCACTTTTTACTTGTGCAACTGAAACTTAAGGTGACAATTAATTCAGGTTCTGTTATCTGCTGCAGTATTTTGATAAGTATTTACATAAACAACATATATCCTGTGTTTGTACATCTAAAAATGATCTTGAAGCAGTCAGTTTTATTGTAATTAGGCTTGTCTCTTGTGTTTTTCTTTATTTTTTTGTTAGAATGAAATGTGGTACATTTCAATGTAAACAAATAACTTTCCATTTTATTTTCCTATTAGAGTTCATGTTGTTCACATAATCTGTCTCTTTCCTCATTGACTCAGCAAATGCATTAATATTAACAGTCAAGACAAACCATTTGAGCTGTTAAACACATTGTATGTAGGAGTAGCAGAATAACCTGAGGGGTCCGGTAAATTCATCTGCCATTTCTGGAAGCAAGCTTTTTATTCGTTTTCATGAAATAAGTTAAATTGGCTGCTTATGTCTGAATCTGACTTTTGAGTACAGGACAAATAAAATATGTGAGTACTATTGAGGGGGTCTCCAGAATATTGCACCCTGTTATCTTCTGCTGTGGTAACTTAGTGGCATGTACATTTAATTCTACTAAAACAGACATTTAATTCTACTAAACAGACATTGACTATACTAATTAGCACCAGACTTTGACTACAAATATTTTCTCTCTTATTCAACATAAATTAAAAGGGTATGTTTCTTATTTTCTATATTTACATTGTGAATTTGGTATATTGATATGGAAGTGTTGTGGAATTTTGTACATGTCTGTAAATGTGCCTCTACTTGAAGTCCCCTCTACTGAATGCTCTCTAGTACACAGTTCTGGTCCTCGTACACAATTGCATGTTTGAGTATAGGTTTGCTGAACGAGCATTGTACAGCTCATTGTACATTGTACGCATTGTACAACAACTGTGCTGCTGTGTTGGAGATTAATATTACAAAGCAAAACAAAACAGGGAGCAAGAATACCTAGGCAAGAGTACTAAATGTCAGGAGAGAGTCAGTGGCACTTTGTAGCTAGTAAGAGAAAAAATATTTTAGCAGTTTTGCGCTAACATGCTAACCTTTACTTTCCGTGTATATTAGGTAAGAAAAAGCTTTGAGGAGACTGTAGTGCCTTTCTTCCAAAGTGCAGGATTTTCTCTCCACATCAGTTTTAGATAGTATCTGTGATCAAAGGGACATATACTGTTCATATGCTTCCTCTGTACTTCAGAACGAGGGGTGACCTGGAGGGTGTATAAGTGCCCTTGTGTGGTTGCCTGGAAACTTTGGCCCACACAAGTGTCAACTTTCTTTCATGGTTATAAAGGAAGACTGAGCCTCACAGAGAGCTTTAGTCTTAGAGAAAAAAGGTCCTTGTGTGTTTTAAAACAAGTGTCTCACCAGGAGATAATGGTAGAGCAGTGGGTTATAAATGATGTATTTTGTTCACTTCGCCTTGATAATGGCACAAGGGAAAAAAAGTTCATCGCTCTCTTATCAAAATACTGTGACATTTCTCCTTCAACTGTAAAATTTCCTATCACATTCCTCTGCTGCAACAGCAACTAAATTTACTCGATTGTAGAGACTACATAATCTCTCATCAAAAGGTATCTTTTTTTCCCCTTCTTTTCTCCCTACTTATACTTCAGGAGAAGCACCAAGGTTGCTAAAATCACTGTTTTTACAATGAAGTAAATTTGCTTTTAAGGAGTTTATACATTAGCTAGTAACTACTATGCTATGCCATGCAGGCTCTTTCTCTATCTTGGCCAAAGGCAGTACGCCATTTTCTGCTGTCATGTCTTTTTACACTGATCACATTCATTCCTGATGACGTATTTTTAATGAAGCAAATCACAAATGAAGTTGACTACTAATTGTTGGAAGACCAAAAGCAATGAAAAACAGTTGAGCTTCTCTCGAGTGATGACTTATTTTCAGCAAACAAGTATCTTTCTGTAGCATTTCCAGCTTACAAAAGTGCAGATCTGTTATGTTCTTCTCAGGGAAACATGTCCATTTAAGTTCTGGTTTGCCATCTGCCCGAAGTATGGCTCTCAAACTGCACGTCTCCACAGTTTGTAAGGTTGCCGTTCCTTCCGATGGGAATGGCCGTGCCAACACAGTCATGCTGTTCAAGGCCTGTCTCCTAAATGCCTGTTCAAAGCTGGCTGAAGTAAATAAGAAGTGACACCAGCGGGTTTTGGATAAGTTATGCCTTTGTCCAATACAGAGGAGCAGTATACTACTACCACATGTAGCAGACTGTATTTCATCTGCAAAAGTTGGTGTGAAACAAAGGTACCATCACTTATAAAGCTATGGAAAACTATTATCACAGGGGACTTCTCTGTTTCCACAACTGTAATGGCAAACATTGTAAAATAAAGTGTTTAAAACCAAAGTTTATGTCCATTTACATTTTGGGTGTTATTACTATAATGATACTAAGGGTACTGAAGAATCAGTAATGAAATTTGTAGCTGTGTAAACCAGATTCCCATAGTGAAAGTTCAACTCTGCACCTTTGGCGCAATATTTTGCCCATATTAGTTTCTAATATGGATATATCAAAGAATATTATAGAACTAGCGTATTGCTGTAAGTAACTAAAATGTTAACAAAAATAAATAGTATTGATAAAATGCAGAGGTAAATCTCAAGATGGAAAGACAACTAAGAGAAAATACCAGCTTAGTGTGCATGTGGAGGGTAGCCTAGAATCCAGACCGCAGGCACAAAAGTATTTTGTTTCTTCCAACAGAGCAAATACTGAAGAACCGTTATAATGCTAATATAATGATTGACTCCTTAGAATGGATCCTGCTCAGAGTTATAATGTTCTCAGAATTAATCTCCAGAGACATCTAGAGGATATGTGACATTCCCTGCAGGACTTGGAGCTGTGTAGTTCAATAGTAGACTTCTAATTATAAGTAAAAAAAACCCCACACATTTATTTTGTGAAACTGCCCCAATACCAAATGATGATGTGGATAAAATATCTATATATGTGTAACTGTGTTCTGTGCCTGGCATGCAAATGTTCTGTTTCAACCAACTGTGATTTTTTTTTTATATTTTAGAGAAGAGTTTACTACTGACTGGATCATCCTTTGGGAGACATTACAAGTGAAGTAATACAGGGATACCGATGTTTTATGATATATGTGATGACTGGGGGTGAAATTGGGGATAAATGAAAGTTCATTTGATGTTACATACTTCTCTTTCATAGTCACATAGTAATCTATTGGAAGATATATTGTCTTTAATCATAGTCTTTTGAAACACAAGCTTATGGATGGACTGTTTGTGAAGTGTATGACATTGTTTTCATATTTTTCAAGAGAAGGCACAACCATCTGTTGCGTTTGAGAAACTGCAAAGGATATTTTTATGCAAACTGCACTTTTATTAACAGTACAACTCAAGAAAAGCACTTAGTTTAAAATTTTACATTTTTATTAGTTGAAACTGTGAGATTACATAGTAATTGAATTTTTATTTGCATTGGAGTGGTCAGTGAAAACAGTTGGCGTACCCAAGAAATCTCCCATGTCTTTGCACAAATAGGCTTTGTTTCACAGCACTAGGGTCAGTGGTGCAGTGCATTCACATATTAATCAATAAATGTATGCTTTAAATACTAATCTGTAAATGTATGCTGAGATCAGCCAGGAATTTTGTACACATGGCATCATGCTAAGTTAAAGCAAAATTACCAATGAGGAAAAGAGGCCTGCCGTAAGCGTACCGGTTTACCTACATTCCTAAGATATGGTACAAAAATCTACAAGTCATTTTTCACTTGAAAATCACCAAAAAACCCCCTTGAAATGAATTTACACTTCCTGCAAGTTGGGCAAAGTAACTTAACCACTACAGTTTCAATATTGGATTGCCATCTCCAGGCTGGATAGTGTGGGGTGCTGGGGGGCAAGGGGGGAATCTGAAATAATCACATTCTGGGATACTAAAAATATGAGCCTGGAATACAAAAACATTCATTGTGCTCTCTGAAGGCACATCATAAGCAGAAAAATAGGAAAATCTTAACATCAGAATTAAGAGACTGTGGTAGATGTAGCAGCCTCATATTCTCACTGTGTGACATTTCCAGATTGTACAACAGTTACTTGAGGGATCTTTGATTCCAGTTGCCAAAATTGAAACAGGGCCTAAATCTAAGTAAACTCTCACACTTGTGACAACTCAGTGGCCTTAAGCATGGTTCAAGGCTTTGGCAGACAACCCAAAATTTGTAATACAATAGACAGGATATTGGAATAACTTTGGTTTAGCGTGCCAAGTGCATAGCTGAATGAGAAAAGAAAAGCAGATGTCACCAAGAGGCAAGAGGTACTTTTGCACTTTTGCATGAACAGATATGCCTACACAGAGTAGACGTAGATTGATCAATATATTGCTTGATTGCATTTGGTGATGTTACGTATTTCATATGGTTGAGACCCAAAGAAAAGTAATCTACAGGACAGTCTGACCTGGGTCTGGTCAATCCACCACACATTCTTACCAGGGTAGCTGTGAACGATATCGATTTGCTTGGCAATGTGAGCTGTAGGAAACATTGTGCCAATCTTTCGAAGGCTACAGAGCCTCCTCGTTTGTTTAGAGGTTCAACACAAAGTGGCAACTTAAAGGTAGAATTCACTTTACTATTATTTGTCCCGAGAATATGAAAAATATGAGCTCTTTATAAAACACATTTCTTGGTTTTCATAGCAAGGCATTGAATAGCTACTTTGATGTGTTTTACAAAAATTATTTGGTTTAGGGCTTATACTGTTTTTTTTTCAGTAGTCTGTAAAAAGCGTACAATGGCTACAGACTATACTAGGGACACTTTTATGATGAAGAGATGGAAGGAAGGAAGATGACAAACCTTGCCAGGCAAAAATAATTATTTGTTTCTGAGAGCGCTATAAGATTCATGAGTGAATATTAAGAAATATAGATTATTTAGTTTTAGATCTAGAATCTTTAGATTTTAGTCAAATATCGATCAACTGTTACACAAAATTTTATTTCCAGACGCATCCAGTTTAACTGCTTGGACATGCTGTCAGACAGTCAAAACATGGTGTGGTGCTGTATATACATGGCAGTCTCTAAACTACAGTTTATTAAAATTGTTACGGACAAGCACGTTGGGTGTTGCCAGAATTGACTGACATTTTGAAGATTGGGATGAAGTGCATATGAATGAAAAAGTTGGAAGTATTGCAAACGTCATAGGGACAGAAGTCATGCAAAGATACATAGAAGGGCTAACTGTAAAAGGGAAGATGAATTTTGACTTGGGAAAAACATAAAATAATCCATCTAGAGAACTTTGAAAACATTTATGTTGAGAAGAAGAAATCAAACAGGTATTTGTTACGGATTTTGAGATGAGTAAGTCAAGATGCTTGTTGCTACTTGAGCTAGATACAGTTTTATTAGAATTTTTAGGTCTATTTGCTGTCAAGTGACCATGCTTGCTGTATTCCATTTTACCTACATATTTCAGTATCAAATAATAATACATTAGATGAAAGTAACAAAAAATAAGATCAAAAAAAGAATTTCTAAAGGATTTCCATGCAGTACACAGTATGTTGATGAAGTATGTTGATGAGTGCAAGGTCTATGGTACTGTATGGATAATTACAGTAACGCTGAATTTTAGGATTCTCTAACACTGTTTTTGCGGAAGCAAAGAGAAGGGTCTGAGGAGGTGAGACTGAAGATGAATGAGAAGAAAGAAGGAAACCAAAAGACACTTGTAAAAAAGGAATGACGTTCTGTGTAGTGGGAATAAACTTTTTGGTTTATTGTGTAAACAAAATTTTTGTGCTTGTAACAGTAAGGAGGTTTGGTAGCAAGAGGTGTGTTAGGTTGATAAACAAATAGCATCAGACAAGGTAAAAAGAGAGGGGATCATTGAAGGAAATGGAGACACACAGAGCTCTTACTCCTGCATTGCCTGTGTGCACACATTCTTGTGCGCACACACACTCCCAGGGAAGAGGAGGGGAAAAGTTACTGGGACCCCGAGTAAGTTGCTCCTTTTTTTTCTCCTACACTTTCATTTATATGTAATACATGAACGTGGAGCTGGGGCAGGGGTAAATAGCCCATATAACCCTTCTCCTCACCCCCCTTCTGGCCCACCATCTCCCAATTACTTTTCAAGTAGATAATCTGATTTACAACATAATTATGTTCTCTAATTAATAATGTGCAGCACAGGAGAAAGAAAATCACTCAGTATGGAAAAATTACGGTTTAGAATTAAGGGTTCGGTTATGTGAACATGCTATTGCGGGTTAGCAAGTTCCATACATTGTCTAACTGCTGGTAACTGTCTGTTAGCGTGCTTCAGATCATGAATTCAGAGTGATTTGACTCAGTCCCTTGACCAGCATTCATTTAACTAGCCTCTGTTTTCCCTTCTACAAGTTAGAAGCCTCAAACCCAGAACACATCTGCATTTAGTGCCTTTAGCAAAGAGATTTAAAGCCTCAAAAATGTCATTATGTACAAGAGGCATGCAGGGTTGGTGAGATAAAATAATTGGTAGCAACTTTTCTTCGTTGGGAAGCAAAGGCCAACACAGCAGTTTAAACCCCAGAGCCCTCGGGCAGAACCCTAGAAAATGTTCTGTTATTAGCAATGTCTTTTGGTAGGCGGGTTGTATAAATGAACTCCTGAATGGTCTTTTCTTGGTGTAACTGCTGTGAGTGTAAACATATGTGAAAGGAGAGAAAGCAATAATATAAAAACCATAATGACTGGAACTTGTCATTTCTTCTTTTAAAGTATTTCCACACATTGAATGCTGCTTTCTTGCACGGTAAAGTGGATCACAGGAAATACATTATTGATTATGTTATTGTAAACCATTTGCAGGTGAGAGATATTTTGTATTATTACTTGTGCAGAGTCCAACACTCATGAGATAAAAAGGCCAAACGGGAATTTCACTTGATGGAGCCCTGCACATCAGATACTCTTCTGTCGGGGGCTGCCGGTAGTGCAGCAGAAATGCCAAAATGAGAGGTATTAGGTAGCAAACTCACAGCAGCCTGCATTTCTGGAACTAGACAACATGAATCAGGTAATCATTTGTATATATGTCTATGTACAGTGTCAGCATTGTGGTGTTGAATGCAGGTGATGTGGCCTTCTTATGGATGGGAACTGATCTTTTTCCCTTGTTCTGTTTCATAGACCTAGTGCAAGAGAAGAGTCAAGCCTGCAAAAGCAGGTGCTGAAGATTTTCAGGTATGTGATGTTGAATGCCTGAATCACAAGACCATCGCTGTAACAGGGGCACTTCAAATGTTTTTACTGTCTCCAGAATTCCAAACACTTTTAGCATTGTTCTCCATTATAGATAGAGATTTTTATTTTTTTTTACTTCTCTCTTCAGGTTCTGCAAACATTTTACGATTCTCTCCTGTAAAAACAAAAAACAAAAGAAAAAGTGGAACAAGGGGACAAGGATAACTGTGAAGAGTTATCCTCAATTTATTCATTGTACATGCTTTTGTATCATTAACAGGACTATGATACAGCAACTGGCAGATTATGACTTCTCTTAGCTTCAAGCAGATAGTGCCAGAAAAGTGAACAGAGACATGATATACTGAGTCTAATTTATCATACTGTTTTTCTGCCCATGAAGCCTGAAACAGTGAAGTGTTTAGGTTGAAATACTGATCAAATTCACTGCTTCTAGAGGGTGGCTTTCAGGTTTAGTGGAATGGAGTGAGAATGAAAGAGCTGTTAAGCTGTCAGTAGCTGTTAAGCTGTTGGCATCCCGATCTCCTGGAGAAAAAAAACCCCACACTTTTTCTGCACAAACACCTTCCTCCAGAAAATTTTGATAAAAAAGGCTACAATGGAATCCTAATTTGGACAAATATTTTGTAGTTATGAAGTAATTCCAGAGATCTGAAAATCAAAGTGCAGCCTTGAACATTTTTTTTTTTAATATGCCCTCACTTCCGAAACAAATCTCTCAGCTGAAACTGAACTTTAAACAGGTCCACTGATGTCCTCCACCTCTTCCATCCCACTGTCATGCTGTGTGAGTGGTTCTCATTGTAAGGGTTGAAATGTTCTGGCGTAGTGAATGTTACGTGTGTGCTGGAAATTACCATTGATTTCCTCTTTGTATTTTTTTTTCCAGAGTCCACTGTTTGTCACCCTAAAATATTCCAAAGAAAATCACTGCCAAGTTTCCTATTCATCATGGCTTTCTTTTTTTAAGGAGGAACAGCAAATGTAAAAATTTACTTTTGCATATTCAAAAATGCCTTTGAAAACATGTTTGTGCAAAGAAGGAAGTAACTGCAGCGAGTAATTTCAGACACCTCAGTTTCAGTGGAAATCAAAAAACTACTGAAAGAAGGTGAAGTGGTGATGGGGTGAGCATACTGTGGGAACACTGCAAAATTACACAGAATCATCATGTTAAACATGCAGGGCCTAACTGAAACCTGCTGAGGTCAATTAAAATCTTGATATTAATTTTCATAGGTTTCAGATTAACCTCATCTTTATTTCGTGGAATTATATTATGATGGATTTTTTTTTATCCTCAGGCTTACATGCTTCTGTCTTCGCACTTCTTGTTAAGTCTCCTAATAAAGCTGGTTTTAATTTGGTGTTTAAGTTCTATTCCTCCCTGTGAGAAATACATTTATAATACAAATAGAAGCTAGGAAACGGTTACCTGAAGGTGATGTTCTCATATGCAAAATGTTCTTTCCAAAATGCTAAGTTTTGTCTGATGGAAATATTTAATAGTTTGACTATAAATTATTTAAATAAACATCCTTTGTTAAATGAAATTGCAAAAGTGGTTGGTGTGGTAGTCTGTAGTCATTTACTCGAATTACCCGTCCTCATAGATCTTTTTTTCATTGTTCTGTCTACCATTGTTGATAATCTTGAAAAGCTCTACATCTGCACTTCTGGATGCCAAACTATTTTTGGCTGTGTGTCTGAGAAAATAGTAATTAGTATTATCTGTGGCACATCATTACTGGGCGTTAAGTTTATCTTTGCTATGCATAGGTACAGGTTTAATATTACATCAGATGACTGTGACTACAGTCCTACAGCGGTGCAGCTGTATCTGCAAAGCTACATGGTCCCAAAAACTTGGGAAACTAATTTTCTGTGTTTCCCCACGAATCCACAAAGTAATGAAACAAATTGGTCTGAGGACAAGTTATGGGTATGGTTTTTTTCATAATATATCTGGCAAGATAGCTCTGAATCAAATGAATAAATCAAGACTGTTTTTAGCCCTCAAATTTCATGTGCTTAGATGTCTGGAGCTGATGAAGAGCAGTGTGCCAGGAAGCAGGATTCTCACTGTGCCATCTCCCAGTCGATGCAGTCTGTATCCCTTGAACAGTGAAAGGAAAATCACAACGAACCAATCACTCTCTTTCAAGCTCTGTCTATACAGGTTGGCATTAATGTGGCAGGAAAACGTGTGCCAAAAGCACACTGTGGTACAGTATTGTTAAACATGGAGTAAAGAAAGGTACGTGAACGAAGCCATAAACAAAAGGGGAACCTTTGTATTGGCGTCTCCAGTTAAAAGTCTTCCCTTAAAGTCAGGAATGTGGACTGGCCAACTGCCCTGGGGGCTAATTTAGATAATTTGGAATAGCTAATTCAAAATGTTTGAAATAATGTCACTGAGAATTGTCTGCTACTAGCGTTTCAATATTGTTCTACACAATAATTGTCCATTTAGTCAGATTACAAAAGAAAACATTGGCTGCCTGTCTACCTGTGTCCAGAGGAGTTTCTGTAACCCATTCTTATGTGCATCTTGTTCGTCATTCAGATTGTCATGTTATTTTGTAACCATGGAGAAGCAGGGAGGGATGCCTGTTGGTCGAATTTAGATTTCTCCGGCTGAGTGCAAACCAATTTTTGAGAAAAATGAGAAAACATTTCTTAATGTAAATTGTACTGTCACTTCCTTATATCATCAGTGCAAAATGGATTTCTTTCCAGATCATCTGAACTGTATAATTAGCATATTGTTAAAGTGTAGGTTTGAAAGTGCAAAATTGTATACATTTTTAGTGACTGAAGATAAATGCAATTACATCAAAGCAACTAATAATTGGTCAAACAATAAAAGTTAAAAATTTTTGATAGAACTGTGGCATTTTCTAACAACTTTACCACCATTTTATCTTAAAATTATTCTTTGCACTTTCTTTTTTTATATCTACCTGTGTTTTGAATAGGAATGATCGAAGGGAAATGTGAATAACCACTGCTTCTAAAATGTTATAGCCCTTCCAAATGGAACAAGCCATTTTTGGAAGAGGACAGCATTTTGAGTCAATCATCAACTCCAGACATAGTGTATGTGATTTTGGTGCTGTGCTCCCTTTTAACTTAATGAAGAATCTCTTTAACATTATTTTCTTACTCATATTCTCCTACTGTTTTGGTTTACAAAGGTAGGGGCTAATTTGACATAAATCATCTGGCAATCACAGTTTGCTTTTCATTGCTATTTTCTGAACGGTTTCTATGCTTTAGACTTCAGAATTATCCATATGCTATATTGCTCAATAACATTTTAAAAAAACGGTATGGTTGCTGGTTTTATTTAATTTATCTGTGTATTTAGAGCATGTATAAAATGTAACTTCTCCATCATGTCACAAAAAGTTATTGCACTCTTGGCTTCATGAATTCAAGAAACGTGACATAACAGACTGGCAAATATGGCCTTGTGTCTTCCGATGATGATCCAAATCCACCCACTTATCTTGATCTGCCTATATTGTTAACAACATGGGATGTCACACAACAAATTTTTCATTTTAGCTGTTCTTTATGTACAGTGCAGCATGGAATTTACTTTTTACTGCCTTTCGGAGGGAAGTATCATACCTCTCGGTGAAATAATGGTTTTGTCAGACACTGGTATCTTTATTGTGTAGTGCTTTTAAATTCTACACTATTTATACCAAGCTCTCTTGGCGTAGGACAGGTGAGATGTGATACCTCTGTTTTCCATGAGAATACTTAAAGCTTTGTGGACACAGAAGTGTATTGTTGATAGGATAATTGTGAGATCTGTGTTGTAGGTTTCAAACAGAACTATTTTGTTCTTCCAAGTGCTCTATGAATGTGCAAAATGTAAACAGCTACTAGAAATGACTGACAAACCTGAAGCTTCTACTCACTATCTTCACATTGATTTGCGTGCCTCTTCCTACCATAATTACACTCTTTACTAAGTGTAGACATTGATTTGCTGTTAGAGGTTTTATTACATTTGTTCATGACAGGGAGGAAGAGCAGTAATTTTATTGCATGCAGTGCCAGTGCTTAGTTGTCAGGAGGTGTCTAAATGGATGATTGTGAAAAAAGTTGAAGAATGGTGCATGATTGTGAAACTCGTGGGATCAAAGAAGAATCTAAAAACAGGTGACACATTTGTCCTGGAATGGCACTGAAGAGTGGGCTGCCACTCAAATTGAAATAATTTTAATTGGTCTAAATATTTCTAGCCAGATGACAATAAGTTAGAAAAGGAGATTTCTATATGCTTCAGTGGCAGGTAAGAAGGGTGTTGTGGAGTGAATGGTTTGCTTTCTTCTGTTATGTATAATATTTTGGAACAATTGAATTCAGTATTTCAAAGGGTATCATTAGCTATTTTGTGAGTGTATCTAAGAGTTAAAAAGCAGTGTATAAACAAATATTTTTCTACCTACATAAATTTGTTGATCATAATTATTTCAAGAGTAAAAACATGCAATGGTTGAATTTAGATAAATTCCAAAATTAAATGAAACCAATACCTCAAACTTCAAATACTCTATGTATGACAGCAGTCTTCTGTCTCTTTCTCTCTGGCTGTCTTTTCACTTTATTCAGAAGATACGGGGATTGAGCTTTGTTTAAATATTCTAAAAAATGATAGAGTATATATCAGAAACATAATCAAAGCCCCCTTGCAAGCCTACTTGCCAGAGACAAAAGAGATGCAGCATATTTGAAAAGGGCATTCCTTTCAGAATGCCAAGAAATACTATTTTTTGCTGTGTGTATTACAGTATCACCTAAAAGCTGTTGGTTTCTATTGACACAGAGTTCCTTTTGTCCTAGATACTATACTTTATAGATAAATAAAAATGTGTGTGGATACATACATATCTATCTATCTATAATGTATATCTATGTATCTGGTTTACATTTTTTTATATGTGTATCTATACATGCAAACACAATTACAGTCCCCGCTCTGGATTGCTTGCTATCTAAAAAGGCAGGTCAATAAAAGGTGAGAGAAAGGAAGTATTATTACTTCCAGAGCTACAGAGAGATTATGAGTGATTTTGGAGGTCCCATAGGAGGTAGGTTTAGGTCCAGTTCACCAAGCACAGATCTTACGAGGTCATGACTAAAATGTTTGCTGCAAGACTGGTCTTCTCTAAAATGCATTTGTATCTCCTTTATTTGATAGTTTCTTGGAACTGTTTATTGTGATATGTGTGAGAAAGTACTACATGGGAGCTAGCAAAGGTTTGAGTTACCTGTTTATAGGAGTTTCTTTCGTACTGCCTTTCAAATATCTGTCTATCTCTCATTTTAGAAAGCAAATTCCAGTATTTTTTATTGGTTGCCAAAAGGAGAAGACAGCATAAGCATACAGAAAGTACTTAAACATACTATGGCCATATTTGGCACAGTGGAAGACTTTGTAAGCTGCATATGTTTATTTATACATGTATTCTCACATATGTGGTACAACCCAGCCATAGATGAGACTTATTTTTTCTATAAAATTATCATATTGATTTCAAGTACTAGCATATTTATACTTGCTTACAAAAAGTGTGAAAAAATATAAAACTTGTATGGAGTGTAGTATGATATTTTTCTCCAAGCATTATTAATATTTTCTTCTTTATTTGCTTTAAGTCAGTATGAAGTTTATGAACATGGAATTTCCTTTTATTTCATTATGACCTTGATGCTTCTACTGTAATTTGAAAGGTCATGCTGCTCTTAGTCTACATGCTTTCTAGTTTCAGCTTTATAAGAGTGAAGTACAGTATCAGATCCACTGCTAAACAAATCTGCACCATCAGATCCCACAAATCTCCTCTGATATCATCCAGAGAACACTCGATCTTTCTTGGGAACCTGAATTGTTCACAATTCAGTCTTAATTTAATCTTTCTGTTAGGATGTATCCTTAGTTTATTTCAATTTTATTACTATTTGTCTAATCTAGACAGTGTTCTTGGTACTTTTAGGAATAGGTGAAATATGGTCCCTGCCTTCTTGGAGGCTGCAGCCTAATTCAGGGGCAGTACCACAAGACTTGCTAGCATTACTTGGAGATAATTTAGGAATCTCTTCGTGGTGTTTGAGTAGAGACTTCAAAGCTGATACCTGTCTGAAAAAATATTTGAGAAGAGAGAAATGTGCATTTATTTGAACAAGGGCAGCTGATTAAAAAGCAAAAATAAACATTTCCCTCCATTTTATTAAGCTTCTACTCATGATAAAAAATTTGGACTTTTTATTTCCACACGAGAACTGCTCCCTGGCTGTTACTTCTTCATTACTTAGCTGTAACATTCTCCTCATGGACATCTACTTTCACACCTGGATACTGGTGCTGTTGTAGAAATCATTCAGTTAGTAGCTCTCCTGACTCCTGGTGGTGCGAAGTTAGCAGCAGGTCATTGAGGAGGTTCTGTCTCTGGACTGGAAAATAAGATCCTTTGTATTATCTATTGACTGTGTAAAGTGTAGAGTTTACAGAGGTGCAAGGAGAAGACGTAATAATAAGCATATGCAGTAAGATGCTAGTAACACAACTATTGCTAAGTCTGCCCAGTATGTTGGGGGTGTCCATACTGGGTCATAAACAGTTTTTTGGTAGAATAAATTAATCTTCTTTGGAGTATTGTGCTTCTGTGATGAGTACAGTCAAGAGAATAGAAAAGTTTAGACTCGGGACAGTATCTGATGACTGAGACAGTATATAGATGTCAGTGAAAAGACTGTCAGCTTCTGAATTGCATCTGATGAGGGTAGGAAACATCTTTTGGGAATTTGAAGGGGCAGATTAGGCTTGGCTGGCAGATGGTCTGTGATGAACAGGAGAAGAAAGAAAGATAGAAACCAGTTGTGTGAAGGAAAGCATATGCACCTTACTCCTCTTGTTTTCCTGACATTTACTTCTGCGCATTGTTGGAGGCAGTCACTGGGAACTTGGGTATGACCCAATACTTGCCACTGAGGAGGAATAGTGAGGCCACAGAAGGCAATAGGGAGAGGCAGATGAACTGGACAAGGAAGCAGTGTCCGGGGGACAGGAGACGGGATAGAATGCTGAGGTCCTGGAATCTGCAGAAGAGTGGTCCAAGGCTCAAGGGGGCTGCATGGAGGTTCAAGCTCTTTATAATGTTGGAAGGCTTGATTTTGAAACTGCTAACTACACCATTGGATATGTAAAAGTAGGATTTGTTTGTCTAGATTCTTTTATCCTTTTAAGTTAATGCATTATGTATCTTGTTAATGTACTTTGTTAACTGAGATGAAAACATATGGGAAAAAACCTGGTAGAATAAAACTGCCCTTCTCCAAGACTCCTTGTACAGCAAATTGTCTGTGCCTATCAGAAAGGAATTGTTAAGTTGAAAAGTATCTATGTACGTCAAAATAATAGTCATGGCTAAAATAGAAATTTTCTCTTTGCATCGATGCATGTGATTTTTTTTGTTGGGGAGGAACAGAAGGAGCAGATATTTTTAGGGGAGTTTTTATGTTATTGTAATTAACTTCATAAGCTGCCGATTTTATTAGCAGGAGAATGAAGATGTCAGCCTGCAGCCTTTTCAATATGATAGTTTCCTATGTACTTAACTGTTTTAACTCTATATACTTAATACTCAATAACAGGCTATACTTTTTAAATTCATGTAGTACATCACCATTGCAGGATAATAAGATGCTGTTATAAATTGACATCAGTATTTTTTAAACATCATAGTATAGGGGCAGTTTTAATGCTTCAAAGACAAAATAATTTTGTAGCCCAGATTCTTTTGATCTCTGTTGACACTGCCTGTTTAATGGCTGTGTCCTGCCAGAAATACTTTCCTACTTCTTCAAAATAATAAGTTTCTTGTATATATCGTGTGAAGTTTTCAGAAGCAGTGATTGCAACTTAGAGAAAGTTAGGGCTCCTATTGCCAGCATTGACTCACTCTGAGACCCTGGGCTTTTTATTTAGGCTGAAATTTCCATTAAGGCCATAGAGGATGTGGGCTTGTTCCAGTCATTGTTTACAGAGGTAGAGTCTAGGCTGTGAAGAGTCAGTTTCGGGAGGTCATTCTCCAGGAGAAAGACAGTCTATGTCCTCCTGCCACAGAACAGGCCCCATGTGCCACCCGTGGCTGTTCCTTGGGCTCCCCAGTCACTGTGTCTGTCCAAGCAGCAGAGGGATGTTCAATGCCTGCTCTCATAAAGGGGAAGGCGGTAAGGCAAAACAATTTGGGATATGCTTTACACACATGATGCCCCTGGGACTTACTCACATGAAGGTCAAGCTCATTCCTGTACAGAAGGCTGCTGCAAGACCAATATTCTACTTAAGTCTTATGTAAGCCTCAGAGTAGGATTTAGGTAGTGCACAGGACTTGTGCTCAATCTCTGTTCAAGGGTTTATTTCACTCAAAGTTACAAGTCTGCCTTGTAAATGGGCATCACTCTTTATATCTGCTTCAAAGTCTCGGCTATGCTAAGATATAGCTGCATGTGAAAGCAGTGCGATAGTCCAGACTGAGGCACTGAAGGAGCGAGTGGGGGTACTCTGGTCCATGTCCAAAACCAGCAGTCAATTCCTGTCTGGCAACAGTGTTAAAAAGCTGTGTTGGTCATTGCTGGTACTTGATCACAGAAGATGTAGATAAGCACATAACTCGTGAGTGCTGCAGCAGTGCAGAGCCATGTGTCTGTTATGCATGGCCATCCCCAGCAAGTGCAAAGAAATTATTAATTTGAATCTTGATATTGTACATTATAGTTATACTAGATTTATCTTTATTATAATAATGTTACTTTTCATATAAATTATAATTATAATGGATGGAACTATATATTGCATGCATGCCGTGGAGCATGGCATTCAATCTCCCTTTGTCCCAGTCCTACTCTCGCCTTCCTAATCTCAACAGTAACTAGATCTTTTGGATGGTCACACTAAACACTGATAAATTTGAGTCTTTGTTGAGATTTTTGGTTTTTTCTTGTTACTCTCCTTCTTTCGGAAATTTGTTGCGAACATTGAAAGGAAATAGGAAAATCATGTTAAAGCATCTGCTTCTTTTGCAAGACATTTGGGCAGTTTGGCTCATACTCTGAGCTAGAAATCGGCATCTAAGCAGTGGTTTCATAGCTCTGAGCATGCATATCTGACAGAAAGCAAATAACTTCATCTGCTCTTACACAAATGAGAGATGAAAATAGATCCTTCTATCTCTAAGCATAGGTACTGTAAACTGAGAAGACACCACAGATAGAGTCACAGATGATCTCACTGCTCTTGCTTTTAGAGTTAAAAAGATACTTTCCAGAACATTTTTGTTCATTTAATACATTTCATGACGTCAATATTAATACAGCAGTCTTCATAGTAAGTTAACTTTAGCAGCTTTCTGCATTCACTAACAACACAGGCTACCTCGATATTTTTTGCTTTTTCCAAGTAAAAAAGAAATCAAACAATATTGGGTAAACATACAAATGTCTATTAATTATTTCATTTAAATATCATTTATATTTATGCAAACAGTATTGTAAAAAAGAAAATGTTAGCATCTTTCAGCTAAAAGCATTCCAAAAAGTCCTAGGGAAA
>NW_008824676.1:5733698-5735968 GCF_000699105.1 Pygoscelis adeliae
AATGTTTAATTTTCTCCCCGCAGAATAGCGTCTTTCTTAGAAAAGGCTTCAGTCTGAGTTACATAAGCTGTATTTTCAATTGTGTCCACTTTCTATTGCTTTACATACAATGCTCCATATACCTCTAACTGTATTTGAGCTATATGAAGCAACGAAAAAACAGACTCGGGACTGAAATGTCTTCGCATATATCAGGGGAGAATCTGCACACAAAGGGACATTTATCAGGGGCGACTGTTCCTCTGCTGAGGAAAGGAGCATACCCAAGAGTCCAGAAACAGATGATGATCTTATCAAGAAAACCCTCTTCAGTAATATCATCAGCCTGCTCTTGCCAAGTCTGGCATTTCTGTATCGTGTGTATTTCTGACAGAGAGAGGGAGCAAAGCTGTGCAAGCTACATGTAGCTGGGATAAAGTACCTACTCAACCCGTTGAGTCTGGACAGTGTTATAATATAATTGGGAATCATTTTTGCCAGTATGGGGTGTCCATGTGAGAATGGAGTTTACAGTATTCCTCTCACAGAAAACTGCAGGGAGGGCTCTTCAGCTGCACTGGTTGTCTCTGGGGATTTTTTTCTGTATTTTTGCAAATATTTCTACTACAGTTTTATCTCAACTCATACAAGGAGTAACAAACCTCTTGAACTGTGCATCCAAATGCGAAGATGGAAAATTATTGAGAAAGACAAAAATATTTTTTTTTCTTCTTGTATGAGATTTAGACTTTGAAAACAGAGGTGTAAATGGGTCTTGTAGTGAGTAGACTGAAAACTAAAGATAGTTTCTTCTAATTTCATCACAGGATCAGGATTTTGCCATGATGGCTGGGTTTATTTTGCCTCTGTAGACTAGATGCTGATATGAACAGAGTATTTTTCATATTATATGGAACTTGATTTTGAAGCAAGTGAATAAATCTTTGGTATTTCTTAGCATATCTTGAGTAAATATCTTTTTCTTTCTACTTCTGTCTCTTCCATTTTTTTCTTTGAGCAGGTTTCTGTAAGTTCAGTGAAGCAGTCTAAATAAAGGAAAAGTCTATACAGCTGTATAAGAGTCTGTTCTACTAAAAAACTAATCAAACTCTAGCCCCATTGTTCATTATGTACTCCTTCCTTTCTGACTTCCAAGAAAAAACAGTACTTTTTGTAATAGTTCAGCTTAAGCCTTAAAAATTATTTTGATAGTATACTTGATGGACAATTATTATGTGTTTTTTCATGAACTGTATCTTCAGTAGTTACTCAATTTATGTGCTATTTAACATTTATTTAATTAATCGCCCTCTCAGCCCCCTCAACATTTAGAAGCTGCATTGTCATTTCAAATTGATGCAGATGTGTTCACCACTGCAGGTCTATGGTTTTCTAACCTGGTATGGGATCTTGTGTTCCTACTAAGTTCTGTAGATTGCAGGAGTGTGAGGCACTATAGGAATGTAAATTTTTTTTCTTTGTATTCATTTGATATAAGCCGATGAAGACTTTACAAATAGAGCACAAATTTGTATTTTTGAAGTGTCAGTGCCTACCCTTCTTTTGAAACTATGGTCTCTGAAAACTGTGCTTGTGTTGCGAGACGTAGTGCACCTTCACCTCACTGAAGTTACCTCTGCATTGCAGGTGGGAATCTGGAGCAGCTTATGTACCTAAGGTCACCACACCACACCAGGCTGGAGTACTATGTCAGTGTGGTGGTCATAGCCGGAGCCTAGTGTAAACTAAATAACCAGTAATGAAACTTTTTCTCAGAAAAGTTTTATAGCCCACATGGTGGTCTGCCTGCTTGGACATAGAGAACGAATGGGTTTGACCAGATGTCAGGTGAAATCACATCGCTGGGTGCAGCGTAGACATACTTTAAGTGTTCAGTTTAGTCAGGATTCAGCTGAGCAACGAGGTATTAGAATAAGTTGCTTTATTTTGGTGGTTTAGCTTATGAATTAAGCACTGTAACGACACACATACCTTGGCTAAAAAGGATAATAGTGTTTACATTTGGTTTCTAAATGTGAATTCATGCACTTCTGTCCTTATGTTTCAGGCTTGGAAATGTATATGTCTTCTCTCACTCTGGCAAGGTTTCCGCATCCCTCTTTTTCTTGAATATCTTCTGTTCCCATTTTTCCAGTCTGTGTCTTTGTATCCTGATCAGACCCAACTTGGGTCTTCAAATGGTTCCTTCCCTAGACTCCCTCTCTCTTGCTTTGTTTCTTAAATTTATTTCCCCCCCTCCTTCTGTGGTCTTTTTTTCTGAAAATCTTTGC
>NW_008824676.1:5735987-5825077 GCF_000699105.1 Pygoscelis adeliae
GAATATTCTTTCCTTCCCTTTATTGTCCGTTGTAGGACAGTGCTGTTGCAGATAAGGATAGCACCTGCACTCTCTGCCATTTGCAGTACTAGCAGCAGGTAGGAGAGATAAAGAAACTCTGCTTCTGACTTCCAGGGCTCTAAAGAAAGGTAGGGAGCAGCAAGATTTTTGTTACAGAAAATGGAGAAGCCTTTTCATTTGTCATCCTTACCTAGAGTGCACAGCTGCCCTGTGGGAGCATTGGCAAGATGGGGCAATGTCAGGCAGCTCGGTTAGGAACGAAGCAGCATGTGGCAGCTTCTCCTGTGTTGTGTTTGCTATCTAGACCTGCTTCTAAACGTAGGCAAAGGAGAGCGGTAGCTTAGAGCAATAACTACCTGTGGGTTATCCTTGTGTCTGCTTCCCCTCATGGCAGTTGTGCTAAGAGGTCTGGTTGACCCTACTCCTTAAAGAGTGATGGGACCAGGGAGGATCTGGGTTAGCGGGCGGAGTTGCTGGGGGGTGGGAGCGACTTCAGAGAAAGGGAGAAGGCTGTTCCGTTCAGAAACCCTCCACCCCCTCTGTGGCAGCAGAATAGCAACCCTGCCTCCAGGGTGACTCCACAGAGCTGTTTTCTCAGCTTTCAGTCCCAAGTCTGTTCCTCCTTCCATCCTTCTTATCCTAACAGTGGCCTGGCTGTTTTTTCTCACAAAATTAAATTTTGCCTTTGCTTCTGGACAACCTCAATAACCTCTGGTTTTGCCAAGACCCCTGTGAATGCAATTTTCATTGCAAAGCAAATTGTAAAATTTCTTTTGAAGATTGATTGTAATTCAGTCCGTTACTGTTTGGACTCCAGTGTGAACTTGTCTCACGTGTATGTGTGTCTTTCTAGTAAGATAGTTACAGTTCTTGTATCCCACAGCAGACTTGCAGAACGGGTACAGTGCTACCTGTTGTGGAGAGAGGTGAGAATTAGGTAACACAATGTATGAAATCCCTGACAGAAAAACGTGGTAACGTGAGATGGTTGGTCATTTTCATAACATAGCTATGTGTATTGCCTGTTGCCCAACGTTCCTCCACAACAGCAGTGGCAACTGTCCAGTTGGTACTGGAAAGGGATGCAGTATTCATTCATCATAAAGTGCCGTGGCTTAGCATATTTTAGGTTAGTGCTTCAGACTCTCAGTTACTTGTTTTAGAGCTTTGGTCTATTGAATGAGTCCTGTGGAAAGGGAATGTTTCTGTTTTGCCACCTCCATGTTATCTTCTCCAGTGCAATTACAAGCTAATTCAAAGCTCTTTGTGTTAGGCTAATGGCTTCTGATTCACTGCTGTCAGCCAGTACCTCTTTGTGCACTTCTCATACCGTGTACCCGTCCCCCTACCACTTACCTATGAAGAACATTAATTTTTTCCCTGTGTAGAGGCTCATCATAGGCAAATCATTAATGGAACCGAAAAGATCCCATCTGTTAGAGTTGCATATGGCTAAGATCACAATTATCAAAAGTCTTCCCTCCCCCCCCCCCCCCCCTTCTTTCACACACACCAAAATTACACAATAAATGTAGTTGTCAGCAGGATAAGTTCACGCATCGGATAAGGTCACAATTTCATTTAGTGACAACTTCCAACAGCGTGAACTTACAAGGTTCGATTTATTAAAGAGTCAGAAAGGATAAGATCACTGCATGGCCAGCCTGATTTATCAGGGTTTGACTGGAGTACTTGAATAGAGAATGTCGTATTTCAAGTTTATGTTCAAAACTGTAGTTTAGTGTGTGTTATGTCTCAGCGACTTGAAAATTGAGGGAGGAGAATTTAGAGGAGGTATCTCAATAATGCAGTTTATGTCTGCCAAGGAAGTGTATGAGCATTTAAGATTGGAGCTACCTTGTTAAGAATCCCAGGAGTGGAAATGGGACAGTTCTCCACTATCAGTGAACTGCTGTGTGCAAATGTACACATACTAGTTTGTTATAATGGAGGTAATCACCAGTCAAATATTAATTGCAGATTCTTCCTGTGCATACAGGATGGCAGGCAGATCTTGTGCTCTGGTCAGCGCTTAAGAACTTCTGAAAGTGATTTTAACTTGTTCACTCTGACTTCAGAGCAGTCCTTGTTTGAAACTACAACACATACGATTTCTCTGCCATGCAAAAATATTCATTAGAGAGCCAGGTGGCTGTGCACTGGAAATATGCAAAGAAGGAGCCATTTGCTAGTGGAAATTGGTAGGGCCCTATGATGTCAAATAACCAATCTCTAATTATAGCAGAGGAAGAGCTTACTCATTCTTTTTAACTGACTCCACTTAGAAAGCTATTCCCGATAAAAAAAAATTCCTATTGCCAAACCTATCAGTGACTTGCTTAGAAATGTTAAACATTTATAAATCTGGATACATCTACTTCTGAACAAAGCAGTTTTCTCCCCCAAAACGCTGTTCATCATTCACCTTCAGATATGCGCTCCTTTGTTTCTTATTCCAGAATGGAATGAAAGTCAGTATTATTTTGTTCAGAAATACTATTTATAGTTGAATTCTTGTGGTATTTGAACTGTGGTCAAATAGTATTAAGGGCCAAAAGCTGTTGTTGGGTTCCTGTGTACACTACATGTTTTGTGGAGTTTTTTTAAAGGATTCTGATTTTGCTGTAAAAGACGACAAAGCTAAACTGACCTCTCTACCTTCTGTTTTATGCAAGTCCTATGTGGCATTCCTAAAACAATATGTATATGTAAGAAAAGATTCCTAAATTGAGTCCTTTCATTCTGGTTTTGTATCCACCAAGGTGGCCTAATATCTTAAAAGCCATGGGATGTTCTGTAGCTGTACTAGTGTGTCATGACTTGGGGCTTCTTTTACAGTGCAGCTATCATAAGTCTTTGAGTAATCACAGACTTTAAAAGTATGCTATATCAACAAGATAAGAGAAACAGCCCACAGCACTAACAGCATTATCTTTTGCCAAAATTGATTAGCCCATACTATGTGTCTCAAATATTTTGTATAAACTTACTCAGCAAGCTGGAAATAAGTGTGTTCCTGAAGAACAAGCTGAAAAAAAACACTTGCTCTGTAGCAAGGAAAAGGGAAGTAAATATCACTAAATGGAATGTCTCTTAAGTAATTTTTTTTTACCTAACTCACAAAAACTAAAAGCAGGGCATCACTGCCTCTCTACTTGTATTTCTTAGTGCTGCTTCTGTTATGCTTCTTGCTGTACTTTTCAATCGGACGGTTGACAAGTCTAGGATGAAAACAGCAAAATACAACTGCTTCTCGACTTTGCCATAGGAATGATGAATCCCAGGGGTGTATATGAGTTATATATACTATAACTTGCTGTTACGTGAAGGAACATTATGTTCAGTGTTCAGTACTGAGGTGGTCTGCTGCAATTGCTGATCACTAGGAACTCCTAACAGTGTTTGGCACAGAATTTTCTGCTTCCTTTGGGCTGGAGCACAGATTAAATGAAGCTGCAGCGGTTTTTCATCCTTTCTTTCCTTTTCTCCCCACTCGTTGGGATCTCCATGGACAGGCATCTGTGAAGAGTCAGTACCAGCTGAGTCTTTACACTTCTTACTGCAAGTGGTAATGTGGCAAAAAAATATCCACTGCTCTTCCTTTTCCTGATGTAATCTGTGAAGATGCTGAGCAGTTGTACAGGGGACGGTAGCTGCAGAGAGCACCTCTGGCTTACATCTGAACTTCTTCTGAGGCTGAAGGGGAAAATCTTGTCTTGATGACACAATTTTCAAACTCTTTTACTTAAGAGTCATGGGGTGAGGTTCTCTTTTTTCCAGCAAACTCTCTTGAGGTCACAAGTTGCTTGGGGCCACAGGTATGGCACCACTTAAACCAGCGTCCTCACGGGAAGCCGGCAGTGAGCAGACGACAGCCCCGTTCTCGTCAGCGGGAGACTGGGCCCGTCTGTTGCTGCAGTTTCGATACCATTCACCAAATAGGAAGTTTCAGAGGAGCAAAATGTTGTAAATGAATGCAGGAAAGTTGCAGGCTCCTTACTCCAGGGTCAGGGGAATTCAGGAGAGAATTTTTAATAGTGACATTTGTAATCTGTCTTCTACAAACCCTCGTACTAGCACCTGGCCTTCCTGCTTAAGGCAGACAAAGGAATGTATATGGGGATTTTACAAAAGATGCAGGCTGTGGTAGGGGAAAAAAAAATCTTAGCAGATGCTTGTAGACCCTGATGTGCAGTGTTTTTTAACTTACCGCTCTCTTAGTGTTAATTTTTTCCCCCAAACAAAGATTTCCAGTGAAAAAAAAAATCTTTGCCAAGGATCAAATTGTAATGTGCTGCACCTTGTACAAGCATAGGCAAAATGTCTGTGTTTGCCAAAACATATGAGCAGATTATCCTTCCCAACTCTTAACATTCACCCATAGCATTAAAACGGCAGCTGGTCATGGTGACCAGAGAGAAATGTATCTCTTTTGCGGAACTATGATCAAGGGAAACAGGAAGGTTATGCAGCAAAATGTTTTGTAACCCTGTCTGCAATCTGCTATTCTGTCATGGTGTTCCGAGTGGAGGGGAAAATACAGCAGCATGAGTACAATTCAGCATGATGTTACCCCATCTGTAGTACATTTCAATGTATTCATACATAGTGAAATGTATTGCCCAAACTACAACTTGCAACTGTAACAAAAGAGAATAAAAGAGAGAAAGAATCCACATTAACTTATTTAAGTATCAACCGGAGGAAAAAAATACAGTTTTGGAAAATAATTGCTTGTTTTTATGTTTGTGTCAAACCTGAACTACTTCTCAGGTATAAGATTCATGTTATTAATTTTATTTAAAATACAAAGTGTAATGATGTGTACCTTAAAACTTAGGTAGGTTTTTGGATATCACTGGATGATCTGCCCTAAGTTTGTCGTTCTTAATCCATTAAAAGACAGGCCTGCTTGTAAATCCACAGGTACAGATAAGGAGTCACTGTTTGACTGTGTCTGAACCCTTTTCAAATGAAAAATGTCAGTGGCAGAAAGGGAGGCTGAATTATTTTTTAAAAGGGTTTTCAAAGATTCTCATGATTCCTCTGGTATCAGTTAAATGTGACATGTCCATAGACATGGCTGTTTTTTAGTGTGTAAAAGCAAGCAAATGCTACAGTTTTCATCTCTATGTAGAAAGAAAATGCTGCAATACGCCTAAGTGATCGACATGTTACCTTGCAATACCAGAAAGATTTCTCTCTTCCATAATTAACATATAAAGAGATTTTTTAAAGTTAATACAATTTGTAACAATTGTGACTGTGAGAGGGAAAAAATGCGTATATTTTATTTTTTTGTCTGTTTGGGTGCGTATCTATCACATCTGTAAATTAGATATAATTAATCCATAAGCTTTCCTGCTCACATACTGCCTTTTAGAATGTCATAGCACTGTCACGATGAGGACTCACCCGCATACACAGAAGCTTTTGTAAACTGATACAGCTCTATTTCCTAGATTTGTTCCAGTTTGCAGGAAGGATCTGATGCACAATTTTACGTAGAGTAGTTTTTTGTAATCTGCAACACTCAGAGGTGAAATTTAGATTTCTGTGCTTGAAAATGGAAGCTGGAGCCAAGTCTTCTCTTTGGAAAACAGTTGAGGTTAACCCCTGTGGACAAGGAAAACCTTCACAGCCTGACTGTAACATAAATCCAGGCATCCATGGGAATGGTTAGCTTGGGGAAGTCTGTGGAGACTGCCTGCAAGCCAGGGGGAGTTACTCACTTCCTCCGGCCCAAGGTTCATTTCACAACAACTGCCAGTTCTAAATCTGGGACGAGTTGACTTCTTGCACGGTTGGACTTCACCCTGTTTGTGGAAAAGCACCATCCTGATTTGGGGTAGAGCTGTTGAGAAGGGACATGCTGATGCGAAAGGCAGGAATTACTGTTGCATCTGGTTGGTATGGAAAGGGACGAAGGGGCTTCAGCATGCAGGGAAGACGGGTCGGGAGAAATCATGGCTGCAGCGAGGTCGGGGTGAGCTCTGCTGCTCGTGAGAACAGCAACAGATTTTCAGCCTTCCTTCAGGAAAGCCAAAGCTTGGAAGTGCAACAGCATGTAAAATTCAGTTAAACGTCTAACAAGAAAAGCACAGACCAGTCTCCTCTTGTTCCATTTTATCCTCCGAAAACTTTAAGACCAGAATTTATTTGAATTGTCTTAGAAAAGAATGTGAGAAATTGTGTATCTAAGCACAACTGTTACTATATTTTTAACTGCAACATTTGTTCATAGAAAAATAGGCTTATTGAAGAGACTGCTCTCAAAGAAGAGCTGTGCAGATTATTTTTTTTATTCTGAAATGAAGTGAGAAAATATTGGGGAGAAAGGTGGTGACTGAATTTTATTTTTCCTTCTATGGTAATGATCAATTGCATATTATTCTTTCTCTTTTCACTGGAAAACCCCAGAAAAGCTAAAGAGAGCTAAAGCAACAATTTCACTTTTAAGGGTTAATTCTGAAGTCCTTACTTCAAAAACAAAATTTGCTTTGAAAAATGCACTATATCCTCCCTGCCATTGCTTTTACATATTTTGTGTTAAAACCTTAAGCTAGCAATTTGAATAATTTTGGGTCTAATTCTGAAATGTTACTGCCTGTAAAACCTCACTCGATTTAAAACCCTGGTATTTTTAATAGCAGTAAATGGTTTTAGTAGTTTCTTCTTCAAAATTAGTAGAGTTGTTTTGGATTTATATCACTATAAAGTATGTCTTTAAAATTTTTAGTAGCTGAATGCTTCAGAACGTGGTCTTGTGGCAGCAAAATGCATCAAGGAGGTTAATGCACTGGGTGTGGCTGCTATCGCACGGTCTCCTTTCAGCTATCATCTCCCCCCTCCTCAGCATTTCTTAAGAACTTTTATGAAACAGCTATTCTGAATAAAAATGCCTTCAAACTCTAATGCATGTGAAAAGATGCAAGAAAGGAACGGGACTTTCTAAACCAAATTTGAATATAAAGGAAAAAGGTTTGTTTTTCTTTTGCAGGATGACAAGATCAGTTGTTTCTCAGACAAGCATAATTAATTCTCTTTATATGGGTCCTCAGAACATTGGGTGTAGAAAGCCAACACAAAGGCAGAGGAGGTTATTGTCAAGGCGCAAGTGAAAGTACTCTCAACACTGCTTGTTTTCTTTGTTTGCAGGAGAGTTGGAGGTGGTCCAGAAAGACGGGGAGCGCAAGATTCAGAGCCGGCAGCAGCTTCCGGTTGGAACAACATGGGGGCCTTTTGCTGGGAAGATGGATCTGAATAATAACACCTTGGTATGTAGATGCTCCGAGACGCTTTGCTTTGTTATATTGTGTGTCATTCTTTAGGGAATAGCCTGAATTACTACTCAGCCGGAGCATTTGAAAACAGGCATTGTTAGCTTTCATGGACAGTGGTATTTGGCTCTTTTCCAATTAGTTCATCTATGGCAACCATCCACGTAAAGTTATTTGGAGCACAGGTTAATAGTATTAAACTTGTTATTTTACAGAAGGGAAATGTCACTTCCTTGTTCGCTGAACCAAGCTGTTGTGTTTCAGTAGTAATATCTGGATTTTAATGGCTTTTAAAATTCTTTATAGCATTAATTGCTGAATACTTAATTTATATTAATGGATGGTACAGAAAATAAATAGCTACATTATTTTAGGATAAAATTCATTAAATTTGCCTTAATGTTACTGAACGTAGCAAGATCTTCTGTCAGATTAAAATTATTTTGAAAGATATCAAAAGGCACCTGTCATATAATATATTCTCAGTTAACCTTGTTTTTTATTCTGGTTGCAGAAAGTACGTGGACCATATTACTTAAAAGTAATGCTTTGCTGGTCTCAGTTCAGTGCACTGAAAATCATGTCATTCCTAGGTCTTAATTTTGTTTCTGTTTGTATTGGTTTTAAGTCTGGGCTTCAATATTGTTTGTGTATAGTTCAGGTTAATTTTCTGAGAATATCTGGAAAGGTGACCCTGTATTGAAAAAAAGCAACTAATATCTCTAGAAGAAGGGTTTAGACAATCTTGGAACATGCATTGCCCTGTGGAATACTATCTTCAGCTGGATCACTGTTTGCTATTACCGACTTTGCATGACTGTATTAGCATAACGACCTGTGGAATTGTTTCGCAGAAGTGTATTACATACATTTGGGGTAGATACATCTGTGCTGTAAATGGAGAAGCTGAGCTTCCCAGTGTTGGGGGTATTGTCCTGCCCTTGGAGGACCTGAAGAGAGTGAGGAGTACTGAGTTGCTGAAGTACCATCTGGGACAGTGTGAGACAAGAGTTGTGTGGACATGGGAGAAAAGGGGAGAAACTGATAGTCTTTAACTCCTCCCTGGAGAACCTATGCCTCTATATTGGAGTTCTCTTTTAGGGGCTTGCTGGATAGTATGCATGTTACTTTCTGTAAATATGCATATTAAAATTGTAGTGAAGCGTTATTCTGTTATGAGTACATAGTCGCCATTTAAGATCTTGATATTTTGTAGACTCTTTAGCATAATTTATTAATCAAAAGGTGCTAACAAGATGTTACAGAAAGTGGCATGGAAACTTTTCTAAGTTTCCTAGAGTTCAGTTATTCCCAACCCAGATCAGATTTCCCACTCAGACACATGAATAAAGGATGGATTTTCAAATCCATCTGTACTGGATGGATTTTCAAATCCATCCAAGTACTGGACACTCAAAGTGTCTTATTGTTAGAAAGGGGAAACTGGACAATTTGAATACCTCTGTCCATTTTTTCCATCGATTTCATTTTAATTTCTTTGTCTATTTTATTCTTGGTCTGTCAGCATTCTCAAAATGTTTTTCATAAAATGTCTTTTGCAACAACTACCTATAATTCAAATAATTTTCTAAGATTCTACTATCACTACTTTCATCAACTTTCATGCAACAGAAACGTTAGTCCTGGTGTAGCTCAAAGTCAGTCCACATAATACCTTAGGAAAAATGCTAGCTTTGTGTTGTCCCTATTGCCCTGTCCACTTGTACCACTTCCTCAGGTATATGTGTCTTGAAAATAATGTTTGCGTATGGGAGATGATGTTGATTGACCCTTCGCTACAAAAGTTATCATTATCACATATTCTTAGGATGAATTTGCAACATGTCAGCAGTTGATCATAGTGTTTCATTTTTGTTTTCTGAAGGAGACGTAGAGCAACCACAATCCTTCTAGGAGGAGCTTGCTTCTCCTTTGGTAGCATAGGCATATATTAAGGTCTGTTATTACTTTGTAAATTTGGGCAAATACCACTTTAACTGTAACAAAAACATTTAGCTAAGATATTTTGGTTTTAATTAACTTGTAATTAAGCAGTGAGCACAGTTGACTTTTTAGTTTGGTGATTTCTCAACCGAGTTTGGAGAGATGTGGGATGAAAATCTTCAGGACTTTCTTCTCACTGAACTGGAAAGATACTCATTTGTTTCTTGTCAAATTAAAAACCATAAAGTCTATTTTTGCTAACATTTGAAAGATTTTACTTTTGTTTTGCCTACTAATAAAAATACATTTGGAAATCTGAAAAAGTTCCTGTAAACAGAATTGTAGTCCTCAGCAATATTGTTTTGTCCCCTGAGCAACTCCATCCTTTGAGATAGTCAAAACTGAACTAGATATGATCTTGAGCAATCTGAGTTAACTTCGAAGTTGGATCTGACTTTTAAGTTTGCCCTGCTTTGAGGAGGAGTTTGGACTGGATGACGTCCAGAGGTCCCTTCCAACCTGAATTATTCTGTGATTCTAAGTATTGTTTCTTTTTCCGGAATATCAGATGTTTCCTGCAATCCTACATTTGTTACTTTAAAATGCTGTGTGAAGAAATGTAAACCTTTTGTTAGAACTTTAATTTACTGTTAAAGCAACACAAACCCAGTGCCAGCTTCTACATATTTTTCTTTTATCTTTTTTTTTTTTCTTGAAACTATTCTGGTTAATGTATGATTTTTCTGTTTGCTTGACACATTTGATTATTTTTCTCACTAGTGAACATGCTCTCTGTTGTTCATAAGGGGAGTTGCGTTTGTTTACTTAAGTTATTTATATCTGTTTTAGAAAGCTCATTTGGGTAAAGCCTCACCTCCCTAGAATTCAATCAAACTTTCACATCAGCAGCTGACAGCCGGTTTAGTTCATTTCTGAATGAGAACTTCAAACATTGCACTGTTATAAACATCAAATAATTTTTGGAAAAGAGCTTTAATGTGAATTTTTGGTGTAGAGAGGAAAGAAAAATTCAGGGAACCTCAGGTGAGTAAATATCACAATTTTTGCAGCTGCTCTCTTTATTGGAAAATATGTTTGTGGCTGACTACAAGTATCTTGCCTGACTTTAGTGTTAGCAATGTGACACTGCCTCACAGGATTCATTACCTAGCTATAACAGTTACAGCTTGCTTACTAACCTTGTACTCTGCACTGTATACAGCCTGTACATGTAATATCCTGTTGAAGTGCTTCTTATTTCAAGCAGTGCTGTGTTGCTGAATACAGTCTCACTGCTGTTGGCTCAGGAGACAGAGCAAGCTAATTAATTCAGCACGATAATTAATTGAGTCACTGTGCCAGATGTCAAATACTTTTTAGATCTTTCAAGTTTCTGTCTTGAAGTATATTAACAGTATACATCTCAGAGTAGTGGAAGGTTGGGTACCTTGAAGAAAAATGGTTTAAGTGCTGTTTGCAATTGCAACAGGAATAGCAGCTGTTGACTTCATCAGCAGTGCCGCAGCACTGTCGGGAGGTATGGTAGAGCAAGGTCTATATCAGGACTGCAGAATACTCAGACTAATGGTAGACTTCAAATAGCTCAATGACTAATAAAGTTCGTAATTTTTCTCATCTAGGAGTTAGCCAATACTCATGAATTACAGTGATCAAAACACCTTATGAAACAATGTACGCCATTGCATTACTGTTACTGTTGATGAAACAATCTGCACACAGGCACCAGAAATCTTAAGAATGTTGTTTTTAACAACAAAGAGTGAGTCTCGGATCTTAAAACTTGTCTAGGCATTTAATTCCCATTTCAATCTGAACTTAAGAACTCCTTATATCATTATTAAATATTTATAGATATCTATTTAGATACTTATATTTAGAGTGATATATCTCCTATTTAGATACTTTTAATGATCTGTTCCTATAATTTTGCTGAACTGGCAAAATTCTCCTGCTCTCAGCTGCATGCATAGTTTGTATTCGTCTGCACAATTGGGCATAGAGGTTATTGCCTTCCATTTCCTTCCGCTTCTTCCACTTTCCATCAACTGTTCCATAATAGTTGATAATCCCAAGAAAATGAAATGCATAGGAGTATCTTTTCAAGCCTAGAAAGTGTACTTCTAAAATAAGAGCTTGTTCTCTTGTTTTATGGTAAAAAGAGATCACCTACATGTTTCCAGATTCTGTTTGAGATTTAATATAATCTTGCTGTTTTGACAAACGGACACATGAAGAGTGTTGTACAATATTGCTTTCTATCTACAGTTGGTGAGAACTCAGCTCTACAAGGAAGGTGACATGATTTAATTACTAGTTTTACCAGGAAGGCTCCAACTTTGCACTTTGCTGCATCACAGAAACTTCAGTAGTTCGTGTGTACCTACAAGTAGACAGGAATATATTTCTAAGCGTGAAACTCCTAGCTCGTGATTCCTGTCTTTAACAGGAAAGTGGATTTGCACAAATGTCAAGTCTAATGTGAACAGGCAGGTGAGAAGAGCAGAAGACCCCTCTAGGCTGGTCATACAAACCACTGAAAGACTAGCTGCTGTGCATAAGCAGCTCTACATTCAAGGCACTAGCAGCGTATTTAAGGAAAAGCCATTTGCTTGCTTTTTCCCAGCTGTAAATATTTTCCCTGTTTGAGGGGACAACTTGGTGGGAATGAGGCCCTTGGAAACAAAAGCAGCACAGAACCGCGTAGCCCATGACGGACGTCGAGCAGTGACTCGTGCCATCTCTCCGGTAGTTGAGTGGAGGCATTCTGAAAGTCCTTTTCCCTTGGCTGCCGCCATCTAGTTTTTGGTGTTAATCTGTGCCCATGGCAGGGTTTTGTGAAGCAAAACAATGAGCAGCTGGATCCTGCCCCCCGTTCTCCTCGTCTTGTCACAGGGAGGAGCACGCGGGGCAGGCCTGTATCAGCCTGATAAGGAAAAGAGGATTCAACGTGGCTGTGAAGGGAATCCGCAGGAGGAAAGTGTACAGGGTTGGGCCAGGCGAGCAGTGGGATACAGCAGGGACCCTTTAATGGGATCTGGGAGGTTCAGCGCCAAAGCGACACTTCTTCTGGAAGATATCCTCATGAAACCGTTTGACTGGGTAGCGTGTGAGGGGCTGAGGAGCCAAGGTTCAAAATGCAGTTAAGTTAGTCACTCGCTAATCTGTGGCTGGTCACTTTGGGTCAAAAACCTCATATCTGTAGTAGCCAGCAACTTTTAATCTTCAGAGTTGCAGTGCAGGGTTTTGCTGGGCACTTTGGTTGGAGGTGCTGTATGGCCACTGAGACAGCTGGTAGTCTGTCTGTAGTCTGTCTGTAGTCAGGCTGTAGATTCTGGTTCTCCTGTTCAAACACAGAAAGGGGTAAGGCAGTTTTTATCTTTAGATATTTACCTGCAAATGGAGATTTTGACTCTTATTAGCACAGAGCCATTTTTATATTTAGTTACCAAAAAGAGTGTACTGAGTAATGAACCTTGATTCTAATCTTTATTATAGTGGGTTTATACCTTTAAGTACCTCAATTGACTACAAAAGCATTTCTTTCTCATTTTTATTGCTGTTGCTGTTAGGCTCTTCATGTTTAAAACTAGTTTAAAAACACTTCCTTCTGTCCCAAACACAAGCAGATGTCAATGTAACAGCGCTTCTGGACAGCAAATGCTGTCACACTTACAGCGACGTGCTGATGTGCTGTGCAAGTGTCAGGGTTGGCCACTTCATACAAACCGAAACAGTAAAAAAAAAGGAGATATGCTGAGATGATGCGGACATCCACACGGCCATCCACAATGGTCTCTGAGAACACATCACCCCACATTGCCTCACCTTTTATAAAGTGCTCTCCCATTTATATAGATATGGAGCTGAGGGGAGTGCAATGACAACTTTTTTTTAAACTTTTGTGCATAATTGTAGTTTAGACACTTCTTTTTTTTTTTCCAAAAAAATAGCTCATTTTTCCAAAAAAAAAGTAGTTGTTATTGCTCCTTTATTTACATTTACACAACAGAGTTAATTTAAAACATGTTACTAATATATAGCAAGATGTGTTAACGATCTGAATAAACACCCTGCTTTGAAAAAAGCTGAAAGCGGTTTTCTCCAGCTTGCGGAAGTAGTTTCCAGAACGCTAATAGGTGATGAAGCAACATGGTCCATGAAAAGAAAGAGCACACTGATCATGCACCTCTGTCTAAATGCTCTTAGTACACTGGTATTAATACTGCATGCCCTTACCATAACCTTAATTTTAAGGTATTAAATGTTTAAGGGACATACAAATATGGTTTGTTTTAAAAAAAACAAAACACAAATGTTCACAGGAAGACAGGATTGAAACTACATTGTTCCTTTTTATTTCTTTATTTCTGAATTGATGATTTCCAGAATGTAGTATTATGTCAATAGGGGATTTTCACATAAATTTGCTTTTGTTTTTTAACCTCTTTTCCTTGACTACAGCCCTTTTTTAAGACTACCCGTACCCATGGTTCATTTTGACACCTGTTTATCAAAACAGCAGAACTTCAACATTTGTTTAAAACTACCACTGGACACTTTGAAGGGTTTTTTAAAATAGTTCAGTCACTTGGTGCTTGCTATAAGCGTCTCCATTAAGCAGACTTTATCCTAATACTATTGTAATTAAGTAGTAGACATTACCAATCATGCTCATTAAACTAACTCAGTTCCCTGGGAGAAAACTCAATAAACTCTGTCCTATTTCAACAAGCTTCATTTCAGTAGGGGGGTCCTTCTCAAAGTGGGAATGTACCCTGGGGAACATTGCCAGGGAGCTGCTGAGAGCAGAGCGAGGGGACGACCCGGCAGAAGAGATGGGGCAAGGTCAGGAGCCCGGGACAGAAAAAGAGCAAGAAAATTTGTTTCGGGGCCTCCCAGGCAGCAGAAGCAGAGGGAGACACCATCTGCAAGTGCCAGGCTCTTCCATTTTAGGATGTGGGGAAAAGAAGAGAGAAGACAATGTGTACTGGTGCACATATTGCGCTGTTAAGCTGTTTAGAGAGAACCACTGCAATAAACTTTGCAGTAGCAACATACTCTTGTGCTGCTAGACTACGGTCATCTGGTCTAATCTCTGTACCATAGGCGTTAAGACTCAAATGCTTATTTTGCTATTGTAGGTTTTGCTAAATTTATAACACAACTTTTAGAATGGGATGTAGTCTTATTTACAAACTTTGGATGAGAGAAATAATTGATTAGCTCCATTTAAGGTCATTCATGTAGCTCACTACACTGAAATACCTAACAACAGGCATGAGTTCAACACCCATGTTTAAGATGAGGAATTTAACATTAATGTTGTCCTCTGAGGATATTTTTAAAATGCATGCTTTTTATAATGATATTTCTTCTTATTTATGAAACATATGTAGTATTATAGACTAAGCAGACATAAAATGTCAGATTTAAAAATTCAGCAGTTTTTGAAATAACTTTCTCCTCACTGAATGTTAAAGAACACCGTTTTTTTTTACTCTGAAATAAAATTCAGTTTCTAAAATGTTGACACATTTTTTTCAGTAGTTTCACATCCAGAGAACAAGCATAGGAAATTCTAGCTCCATCATTTTAGTGGAACATAAAGCTATGAAGGTGCTTGTGTCTACGAAGACATTTGTTAAGCCAAGAATTTGGTAGTTATGATGGGCACTGAACTGAAAGACCTGGAGGCTTGTGTTCTTTCTTTGTCCTCTAGAAAATAAAATGTCCTTGATGGTCCTGGGTTTCTTTGGGGCAATGACACATAAAACTATGCGTGCCCAAGTGAAGTTAGCCTTAGTGTACATTGGTAGTGGAGAAGAGCACCGTGGATGCTGTTGCCAGTGAAACTGTGGTAGCACTTGTGTTGCACTCAGTACATTGTCCAGATGTACTCTCTGGACATGCAAATGTCATATGATTATGAAAACATCAGCAGATGCTTTCCATAAGACTTGTGGAGGCAATAGTGGGCAGTTGTTTGGAATAAAGTGTGCTGTAGAGAAAATTTTGGTGTGAAAAGAAAATTCACCGTTCGGTGGTGTCAAAATTTGTTTGTGCTAATAAAAGTACAGACTAAGATACCATATCATAGTAACAATAACAAGATTTGAAATTATTGTCTATCTTCATTTAAATAAAAAAATGACTTCAAGTAAAGGAATGGACCTGTGGTTTCAGTGAAGACAGTGGTTGCTTGCTGCTCACTTCTGTACACTGTGATGGAATGGTCTAAATTCCAAACATCAGCTCCCTTTCTGTCTGAATATGCTTGAGAGAAGTAGCCCATAAATTTTCAAGAATGATGGAAATAAAAGGTATTTCTAGTTGTTTCATTACCAGCCGAATTAACTGCATTCTGCAAAAGTGTGTTTTTGAACGTTTCAAATAATAGAAAAAAAAACCTCAATATTTATAATAAGTATAGCTAGTACAGTTTGTGTGGATACATAAATGTATTAAAAAATTGTAAGTATAGTAATGTCATGGTTTAACCCCAGCCGGCAACTAAGTATGACACTGCTGCTCGCTCACTTCCCCCCAGCAGGATGGGGGACAGAATCGGAAGGGTAAAAGTGAGAAAACTCGTGGGTTGAGATAAAGACAGTTTAATAGGTAAAGCAAAAGCCGCGCATGCAAGCAAAGCAAAACAAGGAATTCATTCACTCCTTCCCATGGGCAGGCAGGTGTTCAGCCATCTCCAGGAAAGCAGGGCTCCCTCATGCGTAACGGTTACTTGGGAAGACAAACGCCATCACTCCGAACATCCCCCCCTTCCTTTTTCTTCCCCCAGCTTTATACGCTGAGCATGATGTCATATGGCATGGGATATCCCTTTGGTCCGTTGGGGTCAGCTGTCCCAGCTGTGTCCTTGACTCTGTGTAAGCACTGCTCAGCAGTAACAAAAACACCCCTGTATTATCAACACTGTTCTCAGCACAAATCCAAAACATAGCCCCATACTAGCTACTACGAAGAAAATTAACTCTATCCCAGCCAAAACCAGCACAAATAAGTATATATATTTGTACATACATATATATACACACACAATGTAAGTGTTTGTGAATATATAAAAATAGCATATTCTAGTCAGAAGAAAGTACTGACTGTTATTAGGTCCTAAAAAGCAGAGTTTTATTTGAAATACTAACATTTTGCTGAACTTTCATCTCTCTTCAGCTATAGCTCCTTTTCTAACAATGTTGTAGTATCACATAGCCAATAGCAAAATTTGTCCTTTTCCAGATGCAGCAGATCTACTTTGCACCACTGAAATATTGGCAATACAGAGCTTGGCCTGATATCTTAAGTGCTGAGTGAAGTTCGTAAATGTCCTGGGCCTCATTTATCAAGCCCAAACAGCAGCTTCATCAATCTAATCCCGTGGTGGCTCCTCAGGCTCCAGGGGAGCTGAAAAGATGATCGGCTCCAGCCGTGCGGGCTCTGCTGCGAAGAGCGCAGGAGGCACTGTCGCTTGCCGTCCTTGCCCTCCCTGCCAGCCCCAGACCACCTGCAGTAGGGGAAAGGCTGCAGCAAGGGATGCACAGCTAGTACTCTACCTGATGATGTGTCTTATTTACAGGGTTCTGTGCGTGTTCTGATATTCCATACATGAGAAACTATATGCATAGCCTCATCAGATTTGATATTGTTTCATATTCATCTTAAATAACTTAGTATTAATTAATAAACTTTTGCCCCCTTTCTTTTCACTGATTCATTTTATCATGTATTCCACAGACTAGAGAGAAAGGGAAAACATTTCAATGTATTTACAAAATGTTTCACAAATTGTGAAACATTAAATATAGTTACAATAATATATTTTTCTTATTTGAGCTCTTTTAACGTATTTAGGGAATAATTGAGTTTTATATAGCCAAAATACTGTCCTTTCTGGGCTCTAAGGGAAGGATAGCAGTCTGAATGCTACTGATGCATTTAGAATAAACTACATAGCATTTGAGGTATCATCATAGTTTATGTAGCTTATTCTCACTCTGAGAAAATGTCTTATAATTTAAAATTCTCCCTGTCACAGATTAGTATTTTATATCTTGTTTTTGACATTTGATTTGATATCTGAAAAGCATAGAAGAGATTTTTTTAATAAAAGCTTCATAGATGTTAGTAGTTATTATTATTTATGTATTTATTTATAAACATCTCACATTTCCCAAAGTACTTTTTTTTTCTTTGAAGCTTTCTTTTCTGCATGACAGTCTCTAATCTGGGGGATGAGTGACAACATTTTTTAAAAGACGAAACTGGAACTCCTGCCATGTGTGAGGACATTAAAGACAAGTTTAGGGGAGCTGAGGGAGGTGTGCCTCGGTGCTGGGGAGGTGAGGAAGGATTCTTCCCTCTCTCCCCCTCCTGCAAGCTGTTGTTCCTCACTTTTGGAAGGAAACTGGGACAAATTAGCATAAAGGGAAGAGAGCAATAAAGCAGAAAACAATAGGAGGTCCAAAATATCTTAGTTTCTTCTTTTCTGCTTTTGTTGAAGCAGGCCTGGTTCTGCTATTGGTAATTTTTAATTCTGCTGTGGACCTCATAGTATGTCTTAGTCTTATCTCTTTGCTTTTATGGTGTTTCTTCCTCTTGGATGTGGTTGCATTTACTACATTTACTATTGGAACTTGTTATTCATATTTGTTAAATTCCAGATCGTATTCTTCTCTTGGGGGATCCACTTGTTTTATCTTACTCCTGTTTCTCTTCTCACTCTGGTCAAACCACCTCCCCTCCTACAAGCCAAAATACCAACTTAATCCTGTACACTTCTGTGGTGGAGGGTTTCCCTCGCTTCCTGAATCCACCTGGATCGTGGTCCGTTGAAGGATATGATGGGTTGCATTAGGTGAACCTGCAGACTTGTAGGTGTAGGTGTCAGCAAGGGAGATTTAGGTTAGATACGAGAAAGAGCTTCCTAATGGTAATGACAGTGAAAGGCTGGAAGAGATTCAGGAGGCTGTAGTAAATCTGTGGCTGGTTTGTTTAAGAATGGGCTGGACCAAGATGACAGGAGCGGTGTAGGCGCAGCTGAGCCGTGGCGCGGGGGAAGGAAACAGAGCAGATGACCCTGTGGCTTTTGGCACCCTGATGCTGAGAAATGTCTGCAGCCAACTTCACTTGTTTGGCTGCCCAGAGATGCCTGCAGGTAGCTAAAATCTTTCAAGATTGGCTTTAAAAGGCCAGAATGAGATACTGTTCTTTGTAGAAAATGGCAGATGGGCGTTACAGCAAGCTAGACAGTTGGTCACACCAGTATAGGATACCGTTCTCAAAATCTAATTGAAATATAACAAGGGCTTGCTGGGAGATAAGGAAGTAAGCAGCTATATTTCTTTGGCATGTCCCTTCCCAATTGCCTGCAGGTTTTTTTTTCTTCTGAATATTCTCCCTTCCCACTCCAGTTTCTTGCTAACTAAAGTTAGAATTAACACTCTGTGTGTAACCAAATATTACATCAGTGTAGCTTTTTCAATGCGTTTTTTTCAGCTGTACTTAGGACTTTATTTCTAGAGTATTCTGTACCTCTTTTTTAAGAAATGCTGTCTGATTTATAAGGATCATTGTCCCAGGTTTCTGTGTCACAGATTTGCAAAGTGAGAGCAATGGTATTGCATTTTCAGGATGCCAAATGTGTGCACTTTGATCTGGCGGTACAGCATGCCTCGGGGAGTAAGCTGAATCTTGATTTCTTTAGTCAGTCATCCACTATCAGGTACCAGAGCCCCGATTAGGCAGGCTGAAAAACAGAGAACACACCATGGGTTAGATGTGGAAACATTTGTGAGGAGGCTCTTGGCATCACTGGCATCCTCGGTGCTCATTTTGTGGTACTGTTTCTGTGCTAGTAAATCTCTTTAATGCATACAGTAACAATAACAGCTACCTGCGTGTCGTAGATGACTGCACGTGCACTGATTACTTTTGAAAATGCTTCCCCCTCCACCACCACCTTCAGCAGTGGAAAATGAGAAGAATATCCATGTTTTGAAACTTGACCTCTCACAAATGTGAGACCACTTGGTGTGGTTGTGCCTCCTTAACATTCCTTGCATTCCCTCTTCCAAGCCAATTGTTAGCACTTGTTGCAGTGTTAAAGTGGCTTTGTAGTAGCACCTACTAGGCTTGCTCTGGCTAATGGCATACATGGGACTAAATGGCCTTTCTGAACTTTAATAAGCATTTCCTTGTCAGTCATACCAAAGATAACTGACGATCTAATTCTTTGTTCACTATAACTACCTTAACTGTGAGGTCCTCTGAACTCCTCAGAAATACGATCATGATGTTCTCATTGTTTTCCGTGTTTCTCTGGCTGTGGTGTTGGACAGGAGGACTTGCAAAGTCTGCTTTGGGATAGTTGCAAGGCATGGGGAAGTAGAGGTTCAGGGGGTGGCATTTGCTGGCATGGCCCACTGCAGCATGGTATTCAACCTCATGAGAGCTGCAGCAGTATGCTGTGTTGATATTATCACTTTAAAAATGTATTGGGATAACAAAGATTGTTGAAGTTATTTTTTCAAGACAACATATAACAGACGCAAATCTCTGCTAAATGAAGTATGTGTTAGAGATCACGGTTTATATGCCTGTATTTTTTACTCTAACTAGGTGTTTTTCTGTTTCTATGTATAGAAACAGAAAAATATGTAATATTCTATACATATTTCTATGTATAGAAACAGAAAGATATGTATGTCTTTGAAAAAATGTAAAGCAATGAAAGGGAATGCACGATGATCGCAAATTTTAAACGGTGATTAATGTGCACTTAGGACTTGGTTTTGCCTAGTGCTGAGCACCAGCTGGAGGTGCTGAGCACCCCAAGCTTTCATTCAAAGCAGTAGGGCTGAGGTATGCTTAGCATTTCGTGACACTGAACACTGCAAGTACAGCCTATAAACCTCTCCCTAGAAGATAAATATTTGTTATTTTATTTGACCTTGAGGATGGGACTGGTTTGATAGGGTTAAGGTCAATGAGTATATTATTTTTAGACAAGATACGGAGTACATGGATGGTTCTGCTTTATTTTAGTGTGTTAACATCTGGCAGCATTCTGTGTTCCATATGCTGCTGATTGTCCTGATACATTCATCTTCAGCGATTATCAAGAAGATTTCAGTGCTCTGGAGTTAATCACACATTTGAGAAGACAAATACATGAAGATAAGTAGAAAAGCTACATGTGGGTTTTTGTGTATAAGGCCAATATTTGGATAATCTTGTCAAGCACCCTATTAATTTAGAAATATTTTTAAAATTTACTTAATTAGCTAATGTCTGTAAGTCTGTAAGGATGAAAAACAACATATTAGAGTTCAATATTGTTACCACAATAGACATAGAGAACATTGCTCCTTGGAAATCTGATTATGCCCTTTTAATTCTACTTGTTGCACACTTGCTTATTTCCACTAACGATGAATAGTTAAAGGGGTTTTAGATTTGCACCCTTCTCTCATGTATTATTTTAGTTTGGCTTCAGTATATGAAAGTTTATCTATGCTTGTGCTATTTCATTACAAAAAACACACACATAACTATCAACTGACTTTTTTTTCTTTTTTTTTTTTATACCAGTGTTTTCAGTTTTCCTAGGTTGATAACATTTTTTCCAGGGCTATAGATTATTATTTTCATTCAGTGCTGTTTTGACCTTACATGCTAACAGCTTCAGGGGAGAAGAGTTCAGAGTTTCACAGAGAATTTGCTGCATCAAAGCAGGTGTTCCCTTTTACAGTACCTTCTTCTTTCTGAAAATGCAGAAAGTCTACCATGATCAGAACGAATGGTGAGGCAAAAACCAAACTAAGCCAGATGTCTGTCAACCTTGTACCTCTCTTGTGGCTTTTGCCACAGCCCACACTCGCCTAGAGGACTGGTCTCTAAGGTAAGCCCACCGTGGGGCTATCCCACGCCCCATATTCCTACAAAGAATAATTCAAATAAGAAAAAAGCCGTAGGGCTCAAAGTCTAGAAAGATGACCCTTTGCTTCCCACACCTCCTGTAAGACAGACCCTTGCTACTCCACTCTCTGCTAACAAGGAAGGGCACCATGAAATCAGCTGTGGCCATGGCTCTTCAGGCAAACCCTGGGACCAGGGTCTGTCCACACAACATGGTGTGGGACGTCTGCTCAAGACAGACATCAGGAAAACAGCGGGAAGGCTAAAGTAGCAGTTTGCCACAAAACAGAAGGTACAGAACAAACTAAAGTAGCAATGTTGCTACTCAATATTTCTATCTTAATTGAATATCCATCATTTTAAAGAAAAAAATAAAGGCAGCAAAGTCTCTTAGGGCACATAACATATCCTTATCCACCATTCAGATAAAACTTGTTTTATTTTATCATGCACAAATTTGTTTAGATCTTAGCAGTGACCACTCTTCCTGTTGCCAATATCTATTAATGATAATTACTTCAAATACTATACTCACTCAGTGATAGCATCACATCATGGTGAGGAAGATTGTGATCTTATCTAAACCTATTCTGTTTAACTCTGACACTCCTTCTATTATAGTGGGGCCCCGATAAGATCATGCCTGTTAGGATCAGACATTAGTTGGAATCAATATTTGAAAATGTGCCTGTTTTTGCTTAATAGCAAAGTTAGTGTGAGGGTCAGAGTGAGATCATTTGTTGGATGAGATTGTACAGCTTCATCTTGTAATGGAAATGTGTTCTTTGCTTCAGCTGCTAGTGAAAAGTAAAAACAAGGGCTCTTTGAAAGCTGTACAGCTTTGCTAATAATCACTGTGTAAGGAAGATACAATCATTATTATGATGTTTAACATCTGTAGTGCTGCAGCATGTTGAGGTTCTAGTTGGGAACTTGTGCTCCTTTGTGCTAGACTCTGTCTGAACCTGATATTAAAAAGACAGCTGTTCGCCTCAGCTAGCTTAGGTCCTGGTTTTCGACCAGACGGAATACAATGGCAAGAAGCAAGTGTGGGACACGAAAGCTAAAACGGAGATAATTAAGGTTAGTATAATAAACAACAGTTACATCACACTAAAGCAGCAGACGTGAGTTTTGTAGAGATAGTGAATGAAAAATGCAGCAAGTTTGCGTATGATTTCAGAGAATTCTTCCTATATGCATTAATCTAGTAGAAGAAAATACAAATAAATTGGGGGTATTTATTTAGATGGGAATTTTGAAACTCATCTGCTGATAAAGAAGGATGTAATCTGCATCAGTGATGGTGGACCCTTTTAGTGCCTCATGTCAAATTTATTTAAAAAAACTAAGAAGCTCATGTGCTGCCAACATAAATCTCTCTGTACCAAACTTGGCACCAGTGCCAGCAGTTTACGGTTACTGGTGGAGGTGAACAGTCAGAAAACACAAAGCACCATAATGCTGTTTTGCTGAAAAATATGGTTACTCTTATTGTAAGACTTTTCAGGATTTGGTCAAAGACACAAAAGCAAAGCCTGAGGGTATTGTATGGGATTTATGAGAGCTGCAGTGCCCCTTTCTCCTCAAGAACATTGATTTTTACTCTCTCATAAATAAAAAGTCCAGCAGTATAAATTAAAAATAAAAAGTGAATAGTGAGTGACCCATTGTTTTGATCACTGGACTGCAAAATGTGACACTAGTTCTGTGCCTGAAGCTGGCATCAAAGGGCCTCTGTGCATAGCTTCTAGTGCAAGGCAAGTGCCATGACCACCGGGCTGCTCTAGAGAAAACGCCTCCAAGAGATATTTTAATAGATCTGTTAAATGATTCCAGTGTAGAATAAAAATAAATTTGGAAATTTCCATATTTTTTTCATGAAATGGGATTCTTGTTTGAATGCCCAGCTCTTTACTTAGGTGAACTGCTAATGTTAGTGATGTGCTAAGACCTGGGCTGTGTTTACCAATCTTTTCCATTTCAGTAATGCTGCTCATGACTGAGTGTATCTGATCTTAACTTCTAACTTCTTGTGGTTTGACTTGGATTTCCTTTACAGTTCCCAACTTGATTACAATTGCTCACATTTGACACACCAGTCACTAAATTTATGACACTGTTTTCTGAAAGAGATGAATGTACGTGTTAGAGGAGTGATACTTTTCACTAGAAAAAGTCAGAAAGTTTCTGATTCAGAATAAAACATATATACTGTCATGTGCTCTTCTAATTATATATGTATATGCCATTACCAGTACTACATATGTGCCAACTGGTAGTTATGAAGAGGTGTAACTGTAATTTATGTTTGTTCAAACACAAAAGTAAGTGGAATGACAAATGAATAAATCATTGCACCAGTGTTAACAGTAAATGGACATAAAATAAAAATCTTATCAAAGTGGATTTATATAGATGAAATTCTTCCCCTATAAGATGTGCATAAGGATATTTGAGCAGTATTTTGCCCATAAAAAATGAGGCATTTTCATATTTTCATTGAACAATGCATACTTTTGGATACAATATGAATAATGAAGATGTAGATTTCATTTTACTTTTTATTTTAGTTGTAACAAATAGAGGGAGGAGCAGAGGCATTTCTAAATCATCCCTGAAAAAATGGGAAGAATTTATCTTTGAACGAAATACGAAATATGTCAAGATTTTAGACATCTGTGTCACAGTTTAGGACAGAATTTTTTTAAGACTGATTTTTCGCTATTTCCCCAACTCTATTTTAATCTGGGTGCATCCCAAAAGTGTTTCTTGAGTATTCTGATACTGCATTACAGTATTTGTATACAGAAATAGGTGTTTTCCCACATACGCATTTCCACAACATGGCCTTCAGTAGATTAGTGACACAATTTGTCATGAATGTCACTGAAAAACAATGTACTGGTAGAATTTAGAAGCGGTGATATTCAAACATTGATTTCTTTAAAATGACTTTTTGAACAACTCTAATTCTCCTCATTATTTCTTTCTTTGTTGTCTTAATTGTGAAATATAGTTTCAAGTTCATGGAACATCAACAGTTTGCACTTGTTCTTTTTTATTTCAGAAGTCTTTGTGTCATATTTTTGGCCACGGTGTGCTAGGTGTAGAATCCCAAATGCTTCAGTGTGGCAAGAGAGGAGGCTTTTTCTTTCCTGTTCTGACACCATGGTGAATCTAATTTTGGACACAATGTAAACCAGAGTACTACAGTTTTCTGCCTTGCTCCCAGATATGTATAAAACAAGAATGTCATTAAGACAATTGGATATATCTGAAGAAGTAAGGTGTTTTTTTTTCCATGGATATCCCTTCTTTCTCCCCAAATAAAGAATGATGAAGAGCCATAATTTCACCTTTATAATACCAAAATATTCCACTTACTCCATTCCTTAGTGGCCAGCATTGGCCACATACAGTATGTTTAAGAAAGACCTTCTGTTAAACTTGTGTGCCAGTGCTGTCAGAGCTTTGCTTTAAACCTGACTCCGAAACAATTAGATTGAGAAGCAATGCAAGAAGATTAAAGACAATTGTACCTGGATAAATAATGCAGAATAGTGTTTGTGACTATTTATTTGAATTCTAGGAGTTTATTTGATGTAACTTCATTCTTTTGACTTATGCTTTCTTCCCCAAGAAGTTCTTGGTATCCAGACTGGCCTATTAAATGTCACAAAACAGATAATCATGCTGTTGTTATTATAATGTCTGGACCAAGATGGCAAAAAGAGGAAATCCTTTCCTGAAAGAATTTACAGACAAAGAGCAGGAGAAGAGTATAATTTGATCACCATTTTTAAAATGGGAGATCAAGGTACAAAGAGATTAATGGACCTGCTTGACAGCACTCCGGAGGTCTCAGGTTTCCTACAGGTTAAACAAATGCCTGTGTTACAAGATTATTCCCCGGAATGATGAGCAGACACCCAAAGAGTTGTACAGTGGCAGCCTACAAACTGAACTAATTTTTATAAACTCTTCATGTAAAAATTGTGAATAAAAAGTAGGCATGTAGGAATCTGTCCGTTCGCAGACAATTCATGACAGAAAAGAAGACTAAATTTTTTATTAATATTATATGCAGATACTAACTGTAAAGAAAATGCAAATACAAAGCAATGCTCCTTTGAATGTATTCTTAAATGTACCACCTATGAAAACCAGAAGAAAATAAGTAGACTCCTACAGAAGTCCAATAAACAACTACTCTGCAACAATTTCCCATAATTTCATAACTGATGGGTTAAAATTGGAACATGAAGGTATTTAACAGAAATCCAGATTTGCAAAGAATGGGATCCCTTATCATCTAAAGGAATGATTAAACCAATTGATAGTGCACTGGTGTGCATAGTCTGGATTATGTCTTTGAAAAAGAGAAAACGCTTGATGATGGTCTAGCAGCACTATGCTTCCAATAGGCCAGTCAGTCAAATGCAAATACAGTCTATAATAAAAAGAGCTGGTTGGCATAGTAATTGGAAAATGAATGTTATTTGTAGCTCCATATTTCTGTCTTTAGGAGTCTAAGAACTAGGAGGTTGGTATTGATAAGAGGGTTTGTGTATAAATCCTTTGTAATAAGGCTGTGCCTCTTCAGTCATTTGTATTAATTTTAACTTTAGATATGAACATCATTCTCTGAAAGGGCTGACAACTAAAATAACTAATTTCACAAATGTCTGGGGAAAAAAAAAATTACTCATTTTAGAAAAAAAATCCCTGGGTTCTTTTTTGGTTGTTTGGTTGGTTTTGGATGGGTTTTTTTGTGGCGGGGGAATTTGGGGCTATGTACAGGATCACCTTACATGTCATGGCATGCATTATAGATTATAGCTGCATTTGTGCAGATACTGGCAAAGATAAGTTCTGGTTTGGATGAAGGAAACTATTATGTAGGAGAACTACCAACTATAACGTAGTTCAAGAGGTATAAATGTCCTTGCTATCCTTAACTCAGGTCAAAAACTCTCTCCAAATGCCTTGAGATCTGCATATTGACCCCATGTAATTTTTTTTTCTTTATTGGCATGTTTGGCTGATTATTTAGTAATGTCTTTGACAGTCTCTGCTGTTCTGTATCTTCATGGAGACACCCATATTTGATATCTTGTTCACATTCTGAACTTCTGAATATTTCTGTGAGATCACCTGGTAGTGGAGGACTGGAGGGTCTTAAAACAGGAAAGAGCCTGGAACATTGTGGAAAAGGTGAAGTTCTGTCGGTGGCTTTGATTGCCTCCCTTTTGCTACTCTGTCTGCACCCCAGCTGCTCTTTCCATGCAGTTTCATTTCCATCTACATGGATGCCCTTAACTCTTCGCTTTCCGTTTCCCCATCTCCTGATATTTATCTCTTATTTCTGTTTCTGCACTTATCCCTTAGCCCTTCTCCTCACCTTTCCAGTCTCTCCTTGTCCCACTCTTCCAGCCATACTTCCTTCTCCTTTCTCTAATTTCTCTGTCCTTTTTCTTATTGGCTGTCAAGACACCTTCTTCAGTGCTCAAGGACTTGACCTTCCTTAATTTCAAGCTCCATGCCATACAGGTAATTTAGAGTACACTGGCTGGAAGTAGCCTTTGGAGCTGATTTTAAGCAAAAAAGACTGAATGGTAATTTTGTGTCAAATAGAAATGCGTGATTAGTTTCCCTGTTCAAGGCAGTACACTCGTTGCTGTGGCTAGTCATAAGGCTGACTTGAAAAGGATCTATATACTTTTATCGACATCTATTACTTTGCTAGTTACAGGGACGTAATCAGATCATGTCTTTGGGCATTAGGTGCACACTGCAGAGAGCAAGAAGGAATCTCTTGCTGCTGCCCCTGCCCAAGTTTAACATTACACACAATTAGTCAGGTGTATTAAGGGCTTACTGTGCCATCTTCTACTTAAGCATCAGACGTGGGTACTACCAGAGGCAAGCTGGCACGCTTGATGGGCCAGTGGACTGATCTTACACAGTAAATCCCGTCCTTTTGTGATATGTTGACAGACCCTTACCTTAAACAGTGCTAGCAGGCACTGCTGTAATAAAACCACACTGGCTCATGCGCTACTTCTGAGATTTTCCATAAAAGCAGCATAAATGTTAATGAATAATCTTCTCCTAAATTTCATACAATAACTGAGCTTACCCCGGGCAGGATGTGCCGCTGTAGATCAGGGTTTGAAATATATGAGAATTCCTTATTCCTGATAGTGTGGTGGGAGGAAAAGTTAGTCACTCCCCATGTCATTTATTTCTCTGTAAGGTGTTGAGGGCTTAGGTCTCTTGTCTTTACACATCCTTGCTCATACTAAGTCGCTCACACTAGAAGCTAACAAAAATTTTTGGAGGAAAGAAAGATAACAGGGAAAACATGCAAAATATTAGTTAAATTAATAAAATAATCCCACTTCCCTGATCTTGTGTGCAGAAAGAAAAGAAGAAATTGAATTGAAAATGCATTAGGTAATGCCTGATCTAGGAATTAATCTGCTTACTTACACTCAGCAGAGATACAAATTCTCTTGAGATAGCTAACTTGGTTTCTGATGTGGTATAATCCATGTTTACACAAGCATACTTAAATTGCACTGAATTGTAAAGAGAAAAGATTCCTGTGTAAAATGAAGCAGAGATGGAAAGCAGAATGAGGAAAAAAAATCTTTTTTATCATACAGTAGTATTCTCTTTCTCACCATTCAAAAGAGCACATTAAAAGAAATACGTTACCTCTGATCTGAACTGGAAAAAAAGTGCTTGTTTTAATTGAATCTCCTTACTACAGGACCTTTTAGCTACATTTTTGGCTGAGTGAATGAGGCTGCAGGAAAATGTAAAGTTATTGTTGTTCAGCCTCAATGGAAATGAAGATGCTGGAATCATACTTTCAACCTTTTATATAATTTTTTTTAATACATTTACTTTAAGTAGTGCACTTTATTCCTTTATGTTTGGATCACTCATTAGGCGTTTGTCTTTATTGACAAGCGAATGTCCTGTTGTCACAGTTTAACCTAGCTGTGCACTGGAGAACAAGATGTTAAGATAGTTTTTGAGGAAACACCTCAGGTAGAGATGGTCATCTCGTCATCCATGGCTATCTAGGAATTTGTAGGCGATGCTGAGATAACTCTGGTTTCCTTGAGACTGAGGGTATGACCCACCTTTCTTGCCTTCATTTTATACTCATCTTCGGAAATGAATTGGAGAAGTGTTTTAATTTGGAGAGGTTTTAGAATTGGAGACACATTTCATTGTGAAATGGGGATTCATCTTAAAGTGGTTTTGCAGCTTTCCAGATTAAAAAAAAAAACCTCAAAGGAGAAGACGTAGATCATCTGAGAACAATTACTCAACATGTTCTCCGAAGTACGAAGTGAGATCATGGCTATCCTGCCTGTGATCAGCAGAGGAATTGCTGATCTGTCTAGTTGTACCTTTAACAGCAAATGTAAGGGGATGAAAATGGGCCAAGAAGCCCTGAAATGTGGAATGCAGAGCAATGAGTGGGTTGTTCACAACCCTCATAAAGGCATCAATGAAGGAAGCCAACTTTATTCAGTATTAATTGTGCATAATTCAACTTTAAAACATTTAGGACTTGTGAAAGACTCTTAATACAGCCGTTAGTAAAACATGTTATTCTGTTCGGGGATTTAAATAGTGACAGAATAAAATGTGTACTCTCAAGAAGAAAAATGTAGTGTAAAGTGAGACAGTACTGAGCTACCATTGCTGTGGATCCTGACTTTTTAGTATTTTTCTATTTTTTTAAAAATTTGTTCATATTTTACTTTCTTAGTTCTCCATAAAGTTCTTCTGTATTCAATATTCCAGGCATAAACAGAAGAAAAGAAAATTAGATTTAGGATTTTTATAGCTTCTGCTCCATATAATATGCAATACCAGAGGCAGCACTTTCTCAGAGACAAGAGTCGATCCTTGCCCTCTTTATGTTTTCGTAATCACTTAGCTGTTGTTTTAGAAATGATCACATTCTTTTGTAAGTTAAAATATATATATATCCCTGAAATGTTTTTATTTTACCAGAAATTTCACATTGTAGCAAAAAAAGACACATGGAATTGTCTGGAATCCCACAGATTTTCATATGAAATTATGAATGCGCTGAATACCATGGAACCAGAATAGGAGATTTACCACAAACATACATGTTTTTTTTCATTAAAACCTCCACATTGCATTAGAGCAATTTCTTCAGAAACACTTTGTTAGGTGTTTAAAAATCAGTTACCCATTGACACGCACTTCAGCAAGTGTAAGTGCTGTAGCAGCTGTTTGCATGGTGGGAGCGGTTCTGTTCCTTCCATGAAGGGGAGAGGTGAAAGACTGAGGCAAGAGGTAAAGTAAAATTTAAATCTTCTCTCAGTGTAGCAATGTCCCAGCGTAGTGGTGTCCCACTGAAAACAAATGTCTCTGTTTGTATCTGGTCCTTGTATTTTTTGTCACTTTTTTCTTTACTCTGAATATGTCATTTAAAAACGTGAAGTCAGGGAAGACAAAAGGAGGGGGCTATAAAAAGCTTCCGCCAAATGGGAAATTCCCACCAAAATGGCTTGAGGTCCTATGCCTGAAGAAAATCCCATTCCTACAAGTGCCCAAAGGGCTGTGCGTACAGGAGGTCGTTTCTGTGCCGTACCGTGCAGATCTGGTTTTTACTTGAACTCCTCTATTACTATGACATTGGATTGACACTTTTTAGGATTGTGAAGCCTGAAATGCTTCATTATAACTATTAGGATTTTAGTAACATTGCATTGATTTTTAATAATTGAGAAGCTGCTGTGCACCTAGACTCAAGCTATTCAACTCTGCTGTGCCGACAAGAAAAACAGCAGCAGCGTGGTAACCAGTAAAAAATATTATTTATCCCTAGAGGGAGAAAAAATGTGTAACTTTGTGGCATACTGCAGCTCTGTGCACCTGTCTACAGCTACGCTACAGCCAGTGGTTATGAGAAACATCTGTATGAAAACAGATGTTTTCCATAAACTGTTAGAATTTACCTTCATTTAGTGTTCTATAGAAGCAACCTGAGGTCACATTTAAACACTTCAGTGTGATCTATATTGAATTTTAATTTTTTCAGTGGACATTGATTTTGCATATAAGCAAAGAAGAGATAGTATCAGAAAATTAACCTAAAATTAAAACTTTATGGTGAACTGTTTGTTTGTGCAACATTTTTAGAAGAAAGGCAACATTAATCACCAGGCCTTTTTAAACCAACACGGGGAGAGGGGAAAGTATGATAACATACATTAAAAGACTAATGATTGCTCAGTCGAACTTTTGCTGGCACCTCCTTAATCACCTAAATCATGATGCATGTTGTACTTTGGAGGGTAATTTCAGACCTGGTATAGGGCTGCTGTCTTAAAACGTGGGCTCCTGTTTGAAGGTTAGGCCCTTTTTGAGCAGAAAAATATTGGAGGGATGGGTGGAATATGGCAAGGTTATTATAAGTTCTTATCAGTGGTGGTTAGACGAGTTAGAGAAGTAACACCAACCACTCTATTCCTAAAACAGCTTCAATGTACGGCTTTAATTCCCCACTGAACCACAAGGATTTGGGATTGCATGCCCTGAGACACAGAGGAAACAGAGGTGAGCTCAAAACAAGTTTGACAATTCTGTTACACTTGTAAGCTGCTGAAGTAGCCCGCGTGTTCCTACATGCACAGCAAAGTGACCTCAGCTGAGAACAATGCAGATTCCACATTCATGAGATTCAAATCCTCAAACTTAACGGGCAAGACCCCATGAGGCTTGATGTATTAACATTGAATGTATTGTTTTGAATAGAAGGGTAAAAGCGTAACGTCAGTCTGGTTGTTAGTGTTACTGGGCTTAGGTTTTAGGTATGCTGCTTCATGGCCCGATTTTGCAGGTCCTGCAGGGTGTGCCCAGCTGCTGAGCACTGATCTCAGGTAGTCCCACAGCCAACATTACTGTACTTAAAGGCTTGGGTTTCTGGAGATCTTGAATCACTTTTGGGTTTATCCTTCTTCCAAACTTCATTCAGGCAAAGGGGGAATGAATTAGGAGACTTACTCAAATAAGCCAAGTCTGTTACCAAGAAGAAGAACAAGCTACGGTAGACCCTGTAGCATCATTTGAACTCCATGGATGTGCTGGTTCCAGATTTCAGTACTATGTGCCATGATGCAAGGACACATCTGTTGGTGAACTGGGCTCCTCAGCATAATCTTTGGCAATCCTGACAGGAGTTCTTTAGATTTCCCTTTTAAGTGTATATGGCAGAAGAATAGGAGAACACTGAATACGGCCCTTGCAGCTGTCAAGATGCCTGAAAAAAGTACATACACACACACACACACACACACACACACACACACACATATTTTTAAACTTTGACAGAATCAAGTGTGGGAGGCGATGCAGAGTTTGGGGATGCTCTTACCTACCAGCGTATTTTCAAAGTTAGATGAGAGAATCCCAAATGGTGTTATTTGCTTTATGTCCGCACCACTAATATCACAGTATCACTGCACCATATCACTAATATGGTGCAGTGATACTAAAATCATCGAAAATCTGGATAAGTGTTGAATGAAGCAGTTTACTAAATTTTATTAAAAGAAGGGAATGTAAGGGGAGGGAACAGAAACTTAAGTATCCGAAAATTATGTATCCAGCTCCCAGAAGGAAAATAGAGTATGAGGCGTTAGAAGGTGAAAATAGGAGACAAAAAAAACTGGTAAGGTGAATATTTTTTTTAACTGTCTAAAACAAAAATTTGATAAACATTTTAAATTAGTCCTCAAAATGCAGGGAGCTTAGCTGCAAAATTCCATCTGATCACTATTAGGCTTACATGAGATTACAAAAGCCTGCTGATAATAGAGTTAAATTCAATTTCAAAGCACTGCGGTGAGGACACTGAAACTGCAACAAGCCGGTAGTATCATTTGGGTGAAAAAGAGGGGATACTCTGAGCATAAAAATAGAGAGTCGAGAGGATGCTGTTTACAGAGTTAATTTAACATTAAGGCTAATTTTTGTGATACATTGTTTTCATGGTTTATATAAGGCATGAAAATAGAAAATCAACGGTATAGTAGAGGAGAATTTCAGGACTTTGGTGGGTAAGGAGGAGGCCTTTGGATGTCGTATATGATTACTGAAGACCTTTGTTTACCTTGATTTTATTTGTTTGACTTTTTTCTGAGCCAAACCCTGGGTAGGTGAGGGTTACTGCACTCCTGAAACTGATACCCCGTAGTTTAAATTTCCCCCCTTGTTTCTTTTCAGTTTTGTTTCCATCGTTAATTAAATTTCCAAAGTGCGTGGGTATATGTGTACAAAGTTAACTATGCGGTCGTTGCAGCAATTGAAATCCACACCGAGTCAAGTCAGAACAGAAGATTCTAAAGGGAAATATACTGAGGCTACATGTCAGATGTTTCTCTCTTCTTTTCTCTCCCTCTCTTTTTATGCACACAAACACCCATATGCACATGCACATATATTAATATATAAAATATATGCAGATATTGATGGAATTCTATGAGTTGAAAGAGAGGGAAGATGTCTTTAAGGATCCATATCTCTCGCAGCAGATATATGTTATTATCACTGAAATGTGGCCTTCAGTCTTGAAACAGTTAAAAGAGTTCTACGGCCACAAAAGAAGAGATTTCTTCAGAATTATCTCCCGCCTCACATTTGCTCTTAGGCAAGCAGTTTAAAAAAGCCCAGTGATTGAGCCAGTGATCCAATTTGAAATGCAGAAATGATTAGAGCTGCTTGCCTCATTTCATATCGAAATTCTCTGATTTATGACAGGGCTGCAGCCAAGATCTATCTCCAAAGGGAATTAGTGTGCAAGTTTGCATATTTTTGTTATTTAGGTTTCTGATAGCAGCTGCTAGCTAGAAATACTGAACTGGGAGGTGGTGGTGCAGGGTTTTTCAGCCATTGGAGCAAAGAAAGATAAGAGCCTTATGTTTAGGACATTTAGACCCCTTGACCATCTCACCATACAGTAATTTTTAAACTTGGATTGCAGTAATACAGGAATCCAGCGGAATGGTTAATTGTAGTTGTGGAGAAAGGAATTACCAAAATTCTGTCTCCATGTTTTAACTAGGGGAATTTTAATGAGGCATAAAACTTCAATCATGCGACTGACCTGTGGGGCAGAGTGTAGAACATATAATGAAACAGAAATAGAATTCTGAAAAAAAATTATTACCTTATCTGGAATTTACATGAAGTGTTAACAGGAAATTATGCAGCAGTTATAAATGAAAAATATGGGATTTAATGTACTTATTAATAAAGATTTGTTACATACATGATACCAGTGTCCCAAATCTGCTGTCCGCAGCTGTCCCCAATTTCTTATTTCTCTGTCCTCAAATGCATTTAGTGTCTTCTTATTACTCTGGAAGCTAAGACCAATATCCATTTAACACCAGTTTCTAAGACAAACGGAAACATCTTTGTGTAGGGGTCGAGGACTAAGGAATTTCCCTTTTCTACAGCATTCAGACACTCATAAAATTCAGAGTTTTTCATTCGGAATTCAGTTAATGTTTTCTTTGGATTTGTAAACCTTCTGTGATGAGGAGGAAAGAATGAGCACAGGGTAGCTCTTAAAAAAAGGGGAAAAAAGCCCTCTCCATTGAATGAAAGATGAGTAACTGCCGAATTATGCTAGTATTGCACTGAGCAAAGAAATCACACTGTGAAAGTTTATTACCTCAGCTACTATCCGGCTCCATATGGAGTCATTATGGCCTAGAGTCTCAATAGTGCTCCTAAATTGACCTCACCATAACGCAGCTGTGCTTCCAGGTATTAAAACCTCTCTCATATTTCACTGAATATTCCCTAGGGGATCCAAGGTTATTGTAGTAAAAACTTTAAAATTTGATTACTTTGTTCTTTGACAAAGAATTCGGTAAGAAGATCATACAGCCTGCACATGGAAAAGTGTGAGTTATTTCTTTTAAATCAGTTCTTCTTGCACACTTGTATTTTTGCATTCCTACCCTTGTTATTTAACAGCAATTCTGGTGATAGAGCTGGTCATGTTTGGGTACATTACGCAGTTAGCTAATTGACCCACTTTCTTTGCAAAGTCACTCCGAGCATAGTGTTGACCTTAAGATAACACCGTGATACTGCACCTAAAACAGCACTGACACTGGGGCTGAACTTCCCGTCCCTCTCCACAGATGCCGGTGATGGGAATTTACTTTGTACAGTAGCACATTTGAAACAACAATTTGAAACGTTGCGCACCCAGTAAGTCGAGTTATCAAAACAGGGACGTAATGGAAATGGAGGAAATAGAAATGAAGACGGCTTTCCTTGCAACAAATTCATCCACTTGCTTGGGCCCACTATTCAGACAAAACAGACAATGTAGTCAGTGAAATTGTCACCCAAAGAGAAGAACATAATAAGGTCTATTTTTATATACTCATATATACATTAAGACGATCTATGGGTCTTTTAATTTTTGCAGTTTCCATAATAATAGTGTAGGATGGCATATATTGGAGATTATTTGAAATACAAAGATGGTGTTCTTTTTTTTTCTTCTTTTTTTTTTCTTTTTTTAACAGTAACAGAAAAATTCCAGCAGAAATATAAAAGAATGAGTCTTTGGACGAAGTCCACCTTCTCTGTTCCCAGTAAAATTGAGCAAGCTCTCTTTCCTACTGTCTTCTTTAGTGATTTGATTGCAATGGATTCTGTGCCTGCTGTACTATGAGTTTTATGATTCTGTGAGAAAAGATGAATATAGCGCTATAAATCTCCCTTCTGAATGCTATTTTAGCTTCTCTAAAGATATTGTAATCTAGTCTATCCATGCTATTTGCGGAAAAGCGGGAGAGAGAGTTTTTGTTAGCCAGTGACTGAAGTTTTCAGAGCATGGACTCCCATCTGTGAGCCTGAAGCTTCATATGGGCAATCACTGATGTATGTGTATTTTGTTCCACTTTCACTTGTGCAGGCAGAAATGGAGATCTTTCTTTATGCAAAAATATGGTGCATCTTTGCTCAAATAAAAGGTTATGTTTAGAGTTGTATTAGGCAGTCCAATGGTATGGAGAAAGTGAGGATCAAGTATGTCCATGGCTGTTGCATTAGTTGGCAGGGGATACATTTGGCCGTAAAGAAGTCCCTAACTCCGCAAAGATGGACTGGGTCTTTTTTTTAGCGTAATGCTATTGTGGGAATATAAACATTTACATTATGAAGGAAGGGATATAAACTGAAAGCATGTATGGGTCTTTCTGAAGAACACGGCAGCTTCTGTCCTTCCTCATAAAGTATAAATACTGATACATATAAATAATCAGTCTTGCTTTTTTCTTCATTAAATTATTAAACTATTGATCATTTTAGTTTAAGCTCTACCATGGGCTATCAAGTCTGAGAATCTCCATGTATGCAAAAACCACTTCCACAAGGTCTTATTTTTAAAGTATATTATTTTAATGATTTATCATAAAGAATGATCTTCTGTATTGCTCTGATAGCCAGTAAAAGTTAAAATATTAAGTGTGCAGTATAGTTAACTTGGATAAGTGCAGCATTAAAGTAGATACACATTAGCCGATATGAGGCATCAGAGGTAAAATCAAAAGGATTAAATTTGACAGAAGAGCCCCATTTAATTTCTTCCAACCCCTGTGGTTCTATTGAATAAAATGTACTTTAAGTACCTTTCTGGACTGCACTAACATCTGCTGTTCTTGGAAAACAGTTTTTGCCAGAGAGAGCTATGTTACTGGGAAATGCTGGCCCACAATGGCTGGCAGGGAGGGAGCTGTCTTCTTGTAATATTCTTACTAATTAATTCCCACGAGACTTGCTCCTGGGCTAACTATTGTGAGCCCAGCAGTGTGAAGAGGTTAGCTGGGAAAGTCATGGGGAGGGATGCGGTGGCAGCAGCAGAGCCCCTGTGTGCATGCACATGTATATCCCCCCCAAGAGAGAGGAGGACAAAAAGATGTACAAAACAAAGATAGGCAATAAAGAATAGTGACTTAGTTTTCTAGTAGCTATGGCTCTTCCAAATTACATACTGGGTTCTATAAATTATACCCAGTCTGACCAGTTGAACACCTTCCTAAACCTTATGAACTTACCTTAGCAAATCACTCAAATACGATTCGTTTTGATTGTGTAAGTTTGGAAGAAGAAATCATTCTTGAAGAAGTTGGGTGACCCACTTATATCTGGAGACCTAACATCCCTGTTGACTTCAGTGATGGCAGACTCTGAGACAAGCCAGAGTTACGTGATTTTACATGTATGTGTGTATGTTTGCATTAGCACAGACACACAGGCCCATACATGCACCGCACATATACATGTACATTTTCTAGGAACCTTACTTTCAAACCACTTCCTCAAAGAAGGGAAAAACAGTTTTAATTTCACAGAACTGACTAGGAGAGATAATGAAGTACTTTCAAAACTCTTTATGTGTGCAAGCCCTAGAGGCAAACCCCAGAGCTTTCTTACTTTTAGCAACCAATTACTGCAAAAAAAAAGTTTCTCCAATTATGAAGTACACTAATGCAGACTGCACAGACTCAATTTCACAAAGTGTATTGGAAAGGCAGCATTCACATAATTAATGAGCAAATGCTGCATGTGTTCAGACCTTCTGTTAATTGATTAAATGAGTCTATGTCTAAATCTGATTATAATCACACTGTGGCAGTACAATTGAGCGAGTGTGTAAGAGGTAAAGGGACTCTGTCTTCCTCTCTCTTACACTCTCGGATATGTGGATGTGTCCTCCCTCCTGCTCCCCCTCCCCAAATCGTAAGAACAGGATAAAAATTGGGCTAATAGGAAAGGTAGCAAACTTCCCTATCAAAAGCTGGATAGCTTAATCACAATTACTTGAAGAGTTATTCTTGGTTTAGTGTCTCGGTTCCTGTTTAATCCATCACTTGCACTTGTAAAATAGAACGTGCTTTATAGCAAATGTCAGTTTGATGCTTATTGTGGTTAACAGGTACTGGTTAGTTTTCCCGCAGTGTAATGAAACACAAAACCTGCCATGTGCTTGTCATTTTTTTTAAAGAAGGCCACAGTGTTCCCTAAGGGTTGTGAGAGAAGTTCATCCCATTGAACTGGTCAGCAAGATATCATTTGCGCGTTGTGTACATGAAATCCAGGGGTTAGAGCACCAAGCGTCACAAGCCAGTTTCTTTACCTCCTTGAGCTGATCAGAGGATCAGAGTATCAAGGAAGGATTAGCACTGACTTGGGATTTGTGTGATTGGTTAATTTATTGCGGCGATGGCAGGCCTTTCATCTATGGCAACATTTAATCAGCACGGCCATGGAGGCTATTACGGGTTAGCTCTTTTCTCAAGTCAGCCAGGGCTGCACCATCAGCCCTATCACAATTCCCCTGAAATTTCCAAATTATCTGGAACAGGCTTTAGCCTCACAGTAATAAAAATTAGAAGAGATTCCTGATAGCACTGGTGGAAAAGGCTTTCACTTGCACAGGGCAAATTATAAATAGTATGAACGTGCACTTTAAAAAAAAAAATTCTCCACCTCTTAAGAGATGTGCAGGACTTATCACCCCTGCTCTGATCCAAATCCTCGTGGTTGAAAATTTATATTAGATTTTATCAGTGAGGCCTAAGTCTAGAAAAATCAATGAAGGTTATCTTTTATGTTCCAGGAACTTGTGGAAATATTGATTTTCATTTTATAGTGAATTTGGAGCATGAGTTGGTAATCACTGCTGAGCTGACTACAATGTTTGCCTACTGTATCTTTTACTGAGTTTTGCTCAAGTATTTAAGATAGTATATTCCTGTTGATTTTAGCATGTAGTTTGAAGTCAAATGTTTCTTAATAGAAGTTGGTGCATCTCTTGTTATATAATGTAATCCTTCAGCGTAATGGTGATTAGCTAATGTCTGTTGAATGATTTCTGAACTTAATAGCGATGTTCAGAATGAGAAGGAGGGAGATTTCAGGACTTCCCTCATATATCTTGCTTCTCCTTTTTCCTTACCAGTCACTAAAACACTAAGTGAAATACAAAGTGTAAGAGAATATAATGAAAAATAAGACGAAGGATGCTAAAAGATAAAATATCCATGTATACAAAGAGTTAGGAACCTGAAGAACTGCTAGTATAAATTATAGTTATTCAATCTATTAAGCATTAAATCTTTCAGAACTAATGAAAGCTAGAAAAACTTCTACTGATAAAAGATACCATGGCCACAGTTTATTAAATGAGTCTAGATCCTTCATCTTGGCTCTTAAAAATGCTTTAACTAAGCAAAACAGTGATTCAGAGAGTGATTTTAGAGCTTTTCTCATGTAATGCCCTTACTCACTCTCTGTGGTTTTTATTTGTATAGATTATGTCCGCTTTCGATGTCATTTCCATTGGCGGTGTATGTGTGCAACTGATATTAAAATGGATGAGTTCTTCAAAAAGTCATTTGAATATTCAAATAAATCTGTTCCTGCCAAATTTATGCCATTTTTGTTTTGATTTTAGGTAACATATATGTGATCGAGTTCTTTCAGACCTGATATTGGAAAAGGAATTTTTAATACCTCGTTCACACGGTCTAACTCTTGGGGAAGTAAAATAAAACTTCATGACTTTCATAAGATAAAGCCTAACTGGCCATGAGTGCTTAAAACAGGGATACTCTCAGATAACTGTTCGCTGTTAAAGCAAATATTGTTAAAAATAGTAGGAAAAACAAAATTATAGCTAGTTGTAAATAGATAGATTTTGGAGTATGGGCTGTGCTTTTTCCTTCCTTCCCAAGTCCTTGGGGCAGGACCTGTTGTTCCCCAAGTACAGAAGGCACAATGGTGGCAAGTACTTTGCCTGAACGACCTTTTCAGCTTCTCAAGTAAGGATTTAAATCTATAACTCTGTAGGGATGCTGAAATAATTTTTTTTTTTGAAACATCGGTGCAAGGAAATACTGTTCCTCTGGGAGAGAAATAGTGAAGCTTTTTGCAAAGTACATGTACTGCATTTACAAATGCAGCTGAAGAACATGAGGCTGCAGGTGTCCCTCAGTATAATCTCTAAATACATGGTCACTCTTAGCTGCAGCTAGCTTACAGGAAAAAGTGTATGAATGTAGCTACCTGGATCTCCTCCTGGTTGGAGCACCTGCAGCACAGTGCTGGGGAACATACAAGGATGCACTTACCAGGATGCACGGATATATAAAATTCTAGTTCCTAGAATGAACTGTGTGTCACTGCATTTATTTACATGATATTGGCATCCTTCCCCAAGTTAATTATGCCCTATTATGCTTCTAATGCTGTCCTTATTTTAGTATCCTAACTTTTAGTGTTCTTTTTGAGTACGGTAGTTGGTATGTCTTTTGCTTGGTTCTATCCATTTTCCTCCAATCACAGTCTGTTCATATATTACACAGAAATGTTGCGGGTTTATAAATATAAGCAATGGTGTGTCACTGATTTCAGGGAGAGCACGATTGTGTCCACTTCGTGGTTTTCCATGTGGTGATTAAGCTGATTGGTATTCCTTTAGCTGGAAATAATTTTCAGGAAAAAAGAAATGTAATGGATTGAATTCTTTACTGTCTGGTTGCAGCATTTGTATGAACTATGAATACTGGTGGTATATGTAAAAGAAATTAAGGGAGGTTTTACCTGCTATAATATTAACTTTTATAAAGTACAATGAAATAGAAAAAGGTTTTTTTTTCTTCCTATAGGTAAATGTTTATGTGATCCAAAGCCTGTAATCCTTGAGCTTCGCTCCACAGAAACTCCTACTGACTTCTCTGGTACTTTGAGCTGAAGTAATGCTGGAATAAACACTTGAAGGGTCAGCCTTAACGTGTAAGGGGGGGCGGAAGCATAGTAATTTTTATTTTTCTTTAAATTCAAAATGAAATTATTAACATCATAAAATCTTTGACAGTGGAGAAACTACAAAGAAAGGATGACCTGCAAAGATTGAGTTAAATTCTGTTATCTGAACCACAGGTGCAATTCCTTTTGACCTCAATGGGAATAGTGTCATGTGTTGCTGAGAGTAAAATATGAGCCGTTGTCTATTTGCTTGTCTATTATGGAACTACAGATGAGCTTGCATAACTGAACAGATATGGCTGGACAGATTTGATTGCCTTTGTTAATTGTTTGTCTTGAACCTGGCATTTGCATGAAATTACACCGAATGTTTTATTTTGCACACTTTAAGCCAGTGCTGAGTTTAAAGAAAATAATTGAAGGGTTCATAACATGACTAGCCAGGATTTGGAACATTTTGCAGTATTCTCTCTTTTATTATCATTATTGATCTAATGAACAAGGAGCATTTGGGTCTTTTTCCCCAAATCAAGTCATATTTTGCAAAATCATATATTCTTAAAAATTTACCAAAATTGGAAAGACTAATTTTTTCATTACTGAATAATATATTTCCATGCAGTGCACCTTTTTTTATGATTCTTCTCCGCTGCCATTAGTTATACACCGATGAGAGACTGCAAAGTGGTTACATATGACAATCATCTGAAGCATTGCTGCTGTTAGACATAAACCTTGCTTAGCTGATTTTCAAAGTGGTAATTTCCAAGTTTGGCCCTTAGTTATAGCTTTACCATAAGTTTTTGTTTGTTAGGCTTTAGGAAACATTTTAGATTAAGGTTGAAGAAATGGAGACTTGCAGTCAGTTGATGAGATTCTTGTGTGCTGGATTCCTGAGGTTTACTGAGCAACTCACAGTAGCAGAGCAGAATCTCCCCCCAAGGATGGCCTCACCATTATGAACCCTGTATACAGATCATGATACCGTCTTCCTTTTGAATTTTTTTAGAAACCCTGTTACCTGCCGTAAGCTCCACGACTCTTTTTGTGCCTGGTCAAGGGGGGTAAATACCCACAAGAAGGGTGGGCTTCTCTGGTGAATACGTGGCAGAGTTCCCCCAAGTCTTTAAAGGTTCTTCAGGGAAGACAACATTTGACCCTGGTTTGCTTCCAAGAAGACAAGTCCTTGTAATTGACCTGGACAAATAAATCACATACAAATAATCTTTTCCTTTAAAAACAATTATATACAACTATAGCATAGCCAAAAGAGTTGGGATCCATATCTACCTGGTAAGAGATATAGTCTTCAAGCCAGTTGGTTAATAGGCCAGTTATGCAAACACAGCAATTTAAAGGTAATATGGAAACGAGGTGGGGTGTGGGGAATAAAGAGTCCACACACAAAAAAAAAAAAATTGGTGATGTGGTAACACTTGTTTTTTCAAAGAAAAATTCTTAATTGGAATAATATAGTGGAAAACTAGGATTGGTATACGTTCCTAGAATTACTGAAGAATTGCTTATTTGTGTAGTATGTTGACTAGCCAGTACATTTCTAGATTATTTTGGACATATTCCTGGGAAATAAGCCAACATTGATAAATAGGCTTGATGTTTGGAAAGCCTCTAGGATGAATCTAGTGATCATGGTATTGTAAATATGAAATTTAACTCTAGAATCATAGTCCATTTGACTTTATGAAAAAGACAGATTTTGAAAAAAATGTAAAAGATAACTTACTTTGAATGCCGTATATCAAATTAGTTACAGAAAAATGGGAAGTATTTCAGAAGTTAAAAAATACAGTTGGAACATATCCTGGGTCAGAGGAACTAATTCAAGTCATTCTCCTGGTGAACGTTTTATTACCTATGTGTATTCCAGCACCATCCTTATGTGTTGTGCACCTCCCTCACCTTGATCCAAAACCTCAAATTAGCTGGAGTCATTACACTAACCTTAAAAAAAATTGAATCAGACCAGAGGTGTGTTTTTTGCCTGGTGCTAGTAGTCTGTCCTTCAGTTTGTGTACAGTGCAGGCGAGGTCTGTGAGCTTTTTTTGAAACATAGGTTTATTAAGAAGAAAAAAAGAAGGCTAGGTTGTTCACTGTTGTTCGCTGTAAAACTGTTCAGTGTAATAATTCACTTTCAATTTTCTGTAAATAAGAGTAGCACATATTAAAATGTCTGACTTCTAACATCGTGCACTGATGTACACATTTATAACAAAGAATACGATTTCTTTTTTTAAACCAATTCTTTTCTCAAAGTTTGAAACAATTCTAGGCAAACTTAAAAATCTTAGTCAGTGTTTCCTTTTAATAAAATTGAGTATTGTAATACTGATATTTCACTAATCTTAAGATACTCAGTTTGGTTATTCTTCCATTTCAATTGTAAATGGCATCTTCAATCTAATGTACTGGAAGTTTGATAACCTTCAATTTAACATGGACATCATTTCAAAAAGATCTTAAGACAATTGACACACTACTTCAGTCACTTCAAGTTATATGGGCTCAGTTACATGTAAATTTTGCTTTTATAAAGAAAAGTATGTTATTTATTAATTTGTTCAAGTTACATGTATGTTATTCAGTTCTGCAAAAATGTGTCAGTAATGACCTTTTAACTATGTTGAATTGACTGAAGTGAATGCCATAAAATATCAGTTGAGTATTTCTCTTCCAGTAACAATCAATTGATATGGTGCATATTTGTCTTAAATGACATACTTGGGAATGCCATAAAGAGTCTAATTCTGCCTAGTACTGAAGGGTCTCTATTAATTACATGGTAGGCATGAAGGAAAAGAATCAATAGAACTGATGTCCGTGGGCCACGTCCTGCTTCCTTCACTTTAAATACAGAAAAAATTCCATGGCTTCAGTTGTTTTCAGCAGTGAACTGTGGAAGACTTTACAACTGCAGAGAATTTCACACTGCCACATAGAAGTTATAATGAAACTGTCTCCAATATTCAGGTAGATACAAGTATAAATTTGATTGTAAAATCATCTGCTACTCTCTTAGAAATTAGAAAGTCAGTTTTCTCATTTGTCTGAATTTTCTTGCATTTAAGAGAGATTTCAAGTCAAATACCTGCCCATTAATTTTCAAAGCACTCTGGTTAATATATTGTTTTGTTAAAATCGCTGGCAGTCTTCTGTGCAGTACTTAAGAAATAGAAGCTTTAAAAAAGCGTTTTAAAAGTAGCCTGTTTACAATACACTATAGAGAAATAATTCCTCTGACAAATATGCTATTTAGTGTCAAATCATTTCATAACTAAAAGGAAAAAAACAGTAGTGTGGTTTACTAGAAAGCATCCCATTCCTGTTGTCAAGGTTTTAATCAAAATCCCAGGCCTTGTGGAGTAATCTAGGGATTTTCTCTTGTGTTTTATTAGTTGTTTTTTGAACTGTAATCCCAGCAAGTAACAAAACTCAGCTGTACATATGAAACTACCACCTATCGCAGTTCTTTCAGTCTCAAATAGGATAACCAGAGCATAACTACTGTGAAGCAATACAATTATGAATTTCTTGAGGGGAAAAAAGGAGAGATAAGTGCGCGGAAGTCAGCTAACACTGATGCATGGGTGGCTACAGCATGCAAAGGGTTAACAAGATTTTCATTTTAGATAGTTGCCGTAGTAACAATCAGAGAGCTCAGGCTGTATCTTTTCTATTTGTGGGGAATGTTTAGATTTACAGAGTAGCTCAGCTTATTATATATCTGCCTTGATTGCTGGATAAGGTTCGTTGATTAAAAACAGAATAAGATGCATTTTTATAATACTAAGGGAACCCGCCGCCCCCCGCCCCCGCCTCCCATCACTCTTTGTCCAGATCTCTCTCCGCTCTCCCAGTGCTCGCCCGCTGCCCAAGGTGTGGCTGTAAATCAAGTTTCACTTGAACTTTCAAGGAGCAGAGGCCGGTGTCGCCTGCGGTGCGTGCGGCGGGAGCGCTTGGTCCTGAGCATCCCTTTTCTCCTCCTAGCTGCTGATTTGGACCGTAAAGCCATGCCACAGCCAGTGCTGGATTTGAGTGCTGCTTCTTTTGTTTGATGTCGCAGCCTGTGCTTGCTCATTCGCCATCCACAGCTTAGCAAAAGAAAGTTTGATCAAAGGTCACCTCCGTGGCTGAGGAGCGAAGAGGCAGATTTTTGAGCATTCATCACCCAACTGTTCCCCTTGGAATTAGCAGGAGCTGTCAGAGGCTCACGGGCTCTGCAGACGTGGCCACCTCCCTTCAGTGGGCAAATGGGATCTGAGCTTGTGAAAATCAGGCAATTACTCATTTCCTTCCCTTAAAAACTGAGAAGGCTTGTGACCGCCATAGCGTGGTGCCGGGTGCGTGGAGGTTGCAGTGATCCTCAAGCCAGGCGGCTGCCACGTGAGACCGACGCCCCGCTCTGGCGGTGGCCTCACACCTCACCTGGAGGTCCCTATCTCCTGGGAGCAGGGAAAAAGCCCGGCTCAGTCGGGATGCCAGCTTCAAGCCTGCCTTGAACAGCTGCTGCCAATTAGTGCCAAGTGATATCTGGTAGTCATTTGAAACAGATAGGGTGGCTGGAGTATTGTAGCATTTTAATGCCAATTTCTGTGACAAGAAGAGGAGAAACTCTGGTATGAAGTTTTACTAACTTCTGTAGTTTGATAGCCTCGACTTCTCTGATTCTGCCAACTTCTAAAGCTTTTGCTCTTTTAGAGCTCTTGATTTTCCATACCACTGATGCTGTTTGCGGTGTTAGGTTGCTTTCTCGGCTCCATAACACATGCACTGAAGAGGGGCTTTCTTTTTCTTCTGCTGATTTCACTGGGATGTTGAAGTACTAGGAACGTTTGGAAGCTGGCTTTTTTTTGCTCAGGTATCTGAAAATTGATCTGAAAATTTTATTGGAAGCAGAAGGGATTTGATTTGATTTTCTTTGAACCAGGAAAGGCCTTCAAGGAAAAATTACCTTTTGGAATTAGAAAATCATTATTTGTGAAACTGGTCTGAGCCAACAGTAGAATAGTTTTCTAATCACTTAAATTCAGTCCACAGCGTGGTGGTACCCAGTGTGATTCTTATTACCACTCTGAGTTTTCATTTCATAGGAAGAAAAAAATTAAAAAATTAACCTGACTCCTATGACCTAGGTGCAAATTTGTTGTTCTTTTTGATGCTTCCTACTTTTGAAATTCAGCCCACTTCCACTTGAGGACCTCTCCTTGGACTTGTGATCCCAAACAGAGGCTTTACAGCTCCCGAGGGGTCCCATTAGAGAACATGGAGCTGCAGCACTGCTGTCCTGAAGTGGCTTAATCAGTAGGCTGGTGACTGGCAAGAGTTTGACACCAATATTCTGTGGTCGTAGATGTAGTTACTCCATTCATCTTTTTCACACTGTTCTGTTTCTACACGTGGAAGTGAATGAATCCATCAGCTCCCTTTAAGCACGTTGCATCACTCTCTTATCAATACCATCATTTAAACTTAGGATACCAGCCTGTGTATATCCGTCAGTCCCAGAAACGGACATTGGTTCATAGTCAAATTCTTGCTGCAAAGAATTTCAAAAAATCAACGTATGTATTTCTGAGAAAAAGATCCTTTAAATAAACTTGCCAAGCTTCCAGCTTCTTTGTCTATTGTTACTTATTCCAAGTAATAGTTTTTTTGAATTCCCTAAAATATGTTAAAATGGGAGGGGGTTGGGCTTCATTCATTGTTATTTTCAAGTTATAAACATAACACCAGGTCCCTATCTCCCTTTTTAGCCCTTCTTTTATGTGTAAATGTTTCATAAGTATCTGAATGAATTTTCCAAGTAAAACGTATTTTCTTGAAACTGTTTTTACTTACAGAAAGTCTTTTACCCTTACACCCAGCTTCATTGTGTTCAAAACCAAAAGCCTGAAAACAGCATTCCTACACTACTTCTTTGTTTCCAGATTTTAAGATCTATTATGCATAGTGTAGTGCGTAATCATAATTATGCATTCATGATGATGTTTGTACTGGCTTAACTCAGGAATAGTGTGAGAAAGCTAATCTCGAAGCTACAGGCTGTTTTTCTGCACTTCAGATTCTGATCTGAGCTGTTTGTTGAGTCTTACTGGAACCAGAGCCCTGTACTCACCAGTCTCGCTGCCGGACTCTCCATCTTTATCTCCCATCCCAGTGAAGGACCTTCACCCATTCTTTGAAAACTTATTTTTTTCATGGCAACTTGCATAGTTGCAGTTCTTCGTCATGCTGCATATAATCAGTACACTGAAGCAATTTAAATGAGAGCTGCGTTGCACGACTATGTCATACAAGCTACAAAAAATGAGGATCCTTTTAATCTGTCATTGGGTATTTTAGGGAACTTCATTTTCATTTTTATGTGAGAACAGCAAAAAAAAAACCCTCATGCTTTTAAGGCAGTGGGGAAAAAATGACCTGATTATGTGTAACATATTCTTCAACTGGAAGAAAGTAACTGCTTGCAAGGTAAAGGTGCTGCTCTGCTCAGTTCATCTTATTGGTCCAAGCCTTCTGAAATGATAAAGAAAATCCATAATTGAGACCTGTGAAAGATCATATTGATGAAAAAGGACAGAATTTTGAACTGTATTGTCTCTGAAATGCCCATGTTAATCAGTTACTCAATACCATTGTTATTAATTTAAAAATCTACACAAAATTTGATGGAATCAAAGAAAGATTAAAAACCCTAAAATACTGCATAGTCATATGTTAATTTCTACTGAACTAATTTTCTTGTGAAGTCTATTTTAAGATTTTGTGGGTTTTTTCACTGATAATATTTGAAAAGGGGTTTTCAGTGGAATCAATAAATTTAAAATTTTTGCATGAAAACACTGTGTATATCTTTTTTGCATGAAAACACTGTGTATATCTTATGAAAGTTTAACCAGCTAAAGGAAATTTTGCAACATTCTATCTTGGATAGACCAGAAAATAGAAATTATAAGTGAGTAGAGAATAACCAAAAATTCCAATTATTCACAAACTTTACCATCAATATTTTATATATATGTAAAGTTAATACCTCTCCTCATTACTTGTAGACAAGAAAGCATAGAGTAACATTGAAAATCATGAATGGAACCTTGTTCCAGTTTATTTTTACATAAGCAGTCAAGAATCATGCATAATGCAACAGTGTACCAACTGGCAACACACTTACAGGAGATTATTTAAACTTGTTTTGTATGGACACAAGAAGCTGATTTTAAAGCCATCCATAAGAAGATTGTCCTTGATTTTGCATTATCCTGGGTGTGTGTTTCAGTTTCTTCCATTTACTATCATACTCACTGGGTGAAAAATATCCTAGTGTCTGCTTAATAGTGATGGAATTTTCTACATGAAGATGTAAGGAGGAATTAGGTTTTACCCCATAATTATATATTAAATCAGTGCTAACATACAGTTGTAATCAAATCCTTTCATATCCCAAGGCCACACATTTGATACAGTACATTGGAAGGTCAGAATACTTAGCTGAGTATACACCCCTTGAGACTCAACAGATGTACAGATATGCGGCCTAATCCCAAAAACGCATTCATAAGTCTGGAAGATCAGAATTGAGCCTTAATTCTCTAAAGGACTGCCACAATGTTGTGTGGTCCTTTCATCCAAATTAGAATGATTCATTATGTCTAGTCCATTAGCACCATCAGGGATAGGTGTGGGCCATAAAATCTGCATTAGGATTTCTAAATATGTCAAGGATAATCTTAAAATGAGATAAACTGGGATGTTTTAACTGAACTAAAAATAATTAATCACCGTCATACATGTAGACTTCTGGTTGTTGAATCATGCGTTAAACTTCTACCTTAAATGATTATGCTGTCTTAACAAATATAAAACTTGGGCAGAGGATCGTATATCGGATTTATACTGTTACTTTAAAGTACCATGTTTCCTGTTGGTAAAGATATATACAAAAATATCTAATAAAACCATGCATAAAAATCTTAAAAAATCGGGAAGAAAAGCACAGAAGATTTTTTTTCTATTCCCCAATTCTATTTCAAATGAGTTAGGTAGGAATTTATATATAATATTTTGTGTGCATTCAGTGTGTACACCACTGAAGTTCAAGTATTGTGTCATGCATCATCAAGAGAATTACACTGTAATACCTACACTACACCATTGACTACAATACCTTTGTATTAAATATGTATTTCATAAAGGCCTCACAATATTCATTGGAAATATAATCCTAATAGAGCTGCACTGGATTATACAGTTAAAATATTGGACAAGCATATACAGAGAACTTTTTATTTTCTACCTTTTTCATTCTGGGGAAAAAAAAGTGAAATTAGAAGCTTGTCTTTAGCATGTTTTACTGCTGCTAAAGCATGACTTTTTCTTATTCACCTTTCATGACAAAAACTTTCACTTTTCTAAAGTAAAATACACAACCTGTGTTTGCAGTTCCAGCCAAAGTAATAATAATATATAATAAGCAGAATCTGTAACTACTAACTAATCTGTAGTTCTGCGTAATGGACTGTTTATAGAAGGCTTTATGCATGTCCTTTTTTATTTTTGTATTTTAATGGATTCCTTAGATAAAAAAAAATACATATAATACATGAAATTTGGACTTCTGGAAATGATGGTTTAAATCATCCATTCCAGGGTAAGAAAAAGTACAACAGAGAAAAAAATCCAAAATTACTACAAAACAGAAATTATTCAGTACCACACTGTAACTAAGCTGTAGATGCAGCAATCATTGTGGATGGTTTCAGTGTAAATAGCTGGACAGTGGGACCAGGCAGAATTAACCTGTATGCAATATAAGTGCCTTCATGTCTTCTAGAAAAACCTTTGTAATTGTCTCCTTGATTGTCTAGAATATCTGCTGTCACATTAACTACCCCAAGCCCAAATGATCTTTGTGCAAAGTAAGAGAGCAAATGTCAGACGATTAACAGGGATTAATGGTTTATCCCAGAGTTTAGTCCCTCAACCCATCCAGCGTAAACTCAATGTTTGCAGAATTGCAGCTGAGCCACACTGAGCAGAGTATTCATCTATTTAACATTAAAAATGCTTAGCAAAAGTGAAAGGAGTTACATTTAAGCAAGTGCATTCGGAAAATATTTACTGGCAAATATCAGCGTGGTCTCATTAGTAGAAAGGGAGACCTAATTCTTAGAGTAGACAATAATTTACAACAGGGAGGTTAACCGAGTAGGAAAAATGCGCTGATAATTCACTGTGAAAGTGTGCAAGCAGCACTGCATTATATCTTGTCTAAAGATAAGTTATATATAGTGTGATTTCATCAGTACAGGTGCATGTCATCTCTGAAATAGTATTATCCAAAGTACTCAACTTTACAGTAAAGCGGAAAGGTTCAACACCCATGGCAGATACCTGAGCGCTAAGACACAATGACGGCGGGCATGCTACCTGCAGGTATCAACTCACCACAACAGGGAAGATTCACGTAGCATTGCCAAGTTTCAGAATACCCTAATCATATTTATGCTAATCACAGCACCGACTAAGAATACAGTTTCCTGCTGCTGGTCATTGTGTAAATACACAATGCATATATATATATATATATATCTTTTCCAAAGAATGAACAGGACAGAGAGTAATAGGAGAAATATAATGAGACAGTCGAGTCAAGAGAGTGATGGCAAAATACACTGCTGTCCATCCCATGCTCTCTGGAAAAGGGAGAAGTTATCTAGACCTAGTTAGTCAGGTATATACAAAACGGAAGAAAGAGAAAGGTAGGAGGACAGGGCAGGGGAGGAGCAACTGCAGAGTGAAGCCAGGTGAAAAGACTTTATAGGAGGGAAGGACAGGAGTAGAAAGCCCATCAACATGGGGTGGTGTGGGCAGGGGAAGCTTACTGAGTGTTCAGAGGTCCAGTTTCCAGCTTTTCCGTTCCTGTTCCTATCAGTTGGTTGTCACCTCCTCTAGGACCACATGGCAAGCAGTCAGAAGGAATCGCTGGGACCCTCAGCTAGGACCAGGCGCTCCAGAATCTGGATTAATTATTTTAAACCTTCCTAGTTCTGGGGACGAGTTTGAAGATGGGTTCCAAGGGTATCCTTGATTAAATAGAACACACCAAAGTTGCTTTTGACAGCCGTTATTTTGTACCTACGTTACAGTGAGATTTGATTTATGTTTATTTTATAGATTTGAAAAAAATGCGTTCTAGCTAGGTAACATGAAATGATCTCAATGTTTAGCGTATATTTAATTTGCATTAGGGACATTCATCTGCAGGCCTATTTGATATTAATAAAGAATTTGGAATCATATTGAATTCATGATAAGTCTTGGAAAATATTAACAGACCTAGGTTGTATTTTTTTGTTTGAATATATTCTTTGGTCTGCTTTAGGTTTGTGGCTATATGGTGAAATGTATGTTCAGTTTTGTCATTTGACAAGTGATGATCTCTTGGGGTAAACAGCAGGGTTTCTCAGTTGCAGGGAATCCCAGCTGTCTTTTGGGATTCCATCTGTATGTACATTTCTTTTGTTTTTTTCTTTATTTTTTCTTCCTTTTTTGTGTTTAAAACATTTGAAGGCTTTGGTTTGACCACAGCCTCTTCAAATGTTACCAATTCTTTTTCTTGTACAATCACCAAAAAAACCACAACCACCCCTGAAAAGATTCCCTCTTCAGATAAGTGGAATCCCAAATTAAATAGCCAAATGTAACGCATTGTAGACTAGGAACGATGTGAGTTGTTTCACAACCAGCCAGTCCACAGGTGCAGCACTGCCATGTTAACCACTAGTGCTACATAACGAGAATCCAGAGCCCTGCGCAGAATAGACATGAGGACTTTTTTCCTCCCACCTTGTCCAAGATACTGGGAAGTAACACTGACCCCTCCTTCTTTTCCCCATCATTAATTTCATGGCCCATCACAGGCAACAATTTGTCTGTCTATCTTCTTTCTGCCAGTTAGCATGCCAGAACACCAGTTACATCTGTGGAGATAAACAGGTTCTTGTACTCTCTTCATCTAGCCATAAGACAGGCATCTGATGGATGATAACTTGAACACTCCTCTGAAACACTGCATCCCGTAAAGTTGTAAAGTAGTAACTAAAAGTTATCCCAGGCTGTCTGCAGATTTAGGTGAGATTAACTGCATCTGTTATGTTTGCATCAGGTTTTCAAAATACATTTTTTTTCAACCACAGGGACTACGGATTGCAAAATTTTTCTTGCATTTAGTTTAAGTTTCAAGATCTCACCGATAGACATAGCGGGGGCTGTGAAAGCTGAAATCCTGGTGCAATCGTACAATTCCAGAGTACGTGTTTATAGGCTGGTGACTGCTGTGTCTTTGCTTTATTTGGTGTTGTTTGTCATCAGCATGGAACCATGGCACCAAAAACCTCCTGACATCTCCAGTCTCATGTGAGTGGAGAGGAGTTGCCTCCGCATGTCTAACAAAGAAAGCCATGGCACAGTGAAGTGCTGCCATGGGCCTTGACTGGCAGGGTTTCCAGAGAAAGCCCTGGAGATAAATATTCTCCCAAGACTGAATCCTCCTTGGAAAAAGATAAGAGTTTTCAGGGAAGCTACAGAAATTGAAAGGCAGTCCAGCTGATTGCACAGAAATCGACAACAAAATGAGGATCTCTTGTCCACTGGGCTGTTTGGATGGGCATGTCTTAGGGTGTGATGAATTTGTAATCAGTTACATGATGCAGAAATACATTAAGATAGTCAGTGTAAGTGTGAGGTGATAAAGTAGAGTTACCACTCTTCTTATTCAAAAACATCTTAGAACAAATATTAATTAATTAGGGATAGTTTGAGACCTATGCAAATCTCTGCTATTGCTCAGTCCAGGATGACCCCTTAGGAGACCTTCCCAACTGAACTGGTTTGATGAGCTTATAAAGTTTTGCTGTATTGAGTATGGTGGCTGCCAAAGGTGAACTTAACCTCTCGAGAGGGGACATTCTGCAGTTTCAGCATGTCAGAAGGTACGTCAACCCTGTGACAATCAAATTGAATTTAAATTGAATTTCAAAGGAGAAACCTCCGTCGGTGTATTAACTGGGGTTTTACTATCCCACACTCATATCTGAAGGCACCTGAGGTATATTTGCAGTTCTCCTACCAGTACAGTCTTGTTTTTAATTGGCTATATAAAGTAACACAGCACAGTGGGACATGAGAACTTTCTCCAAGGGCACGAAGACATTTTGGTTATCTTCTGTATCTTTTATGGGAACTCAGACTCTTTGGAAGATTTAGAAAGAAAATCTGTTTGCGGGAACCAAAATACATTTAGAAGGAAAGCCCTTGAGTATCTTATGTCTCCAGCAACTTTCCACTGTTTTGGTGAGAGTACTTTAAGGAGGTAGTTTTTACATTATAGAGCCCTGTACTGATTGAAGAAAAAAAAGGTAAAGATAGAAATGTAGTGATTTTTCAATGAACGGTACATCTCCTTAAATAATGTTGAACACTTTTTAGAACACCCATGCCTGGGACAGGATGGTCATGTCACAACGGCTTACTGAACATCAGCTCAGTACCTGTTTCTTGCTCTGGCACAGCTTCTTAGGAAACAGCTAACAATGATCAGGCATTTGACATCACAATTTCATAGATTTCAAACAACTCGTTCATACTGTATTTCCCTTCAGTGTGGGGGTTTCCTCAAGTTTCTGCCAGGCCACAGACATCATATGTTAGAAATCGTTGAAGGGAAGAGCCCATCTAGCATTACTTGTCAGCACTGATTCCTTTTAGCGAGAGTGCAAAACTATTTTCGGCCTGCTGTGATGGCTATTTTTATCTCCATTAACCTCTTGACTGAATATAAACATTTATTGAGGGTTACCTCCCTTGTTTGTCCAGTTGCTGCAAAGGTTAGTGAAAAGTAGATGCCTGCCTGACCTCTTTCATCCTCATTAGCTGACTCTAATTGTTCCCTGAGAGATCACAGTTTTGACCCTGTTTGTCCTTGTCAAATTTGTCTAGTTATGGCATGAAGACATTAGCAGAAATTGCATTTTCAGGTAAAAATTACTGTCATGTAGAATACACATTTGCCTAGTATAGAGCAGTGAACAATGTTGTGGTTCTTTAATGTGCCCTCATTTCCAAAATGTGAGGTTCCTCTTATATGGCCCCATCTTATGGACACCTGTGTTAGTAGATCCCTATGATTATACTTAGGCAATAAGCAGGATGTTTTGTAAGCTTTTGAGTAATTTGTAGCAGTTCTTTTGGAGGGAAAAATAAAATTTTGTTTGGTTTTTGAAGTATTATTTTTAAGCAGCTCTAATATTGTTGCTACTGTGTCAAGGAAGCTTTTTTGTAAAAAACATACCTTTCTTAAACTAGAGATATTCCTAATAGTACTGTAAAAAACCAACAACATAGCATAAAGTAGCTAACACCTCCCACCACCACCACCATTTTGGGAATGACCAACTAAATGTTACAGTATGACAAATATATCTTATGAATTACAGGGTAATTTTCATAGTACATTCTGAGAGTCAGAGCATGAACATACTTTACTTCAAGTGGGATGGTATCCCAAAGGTAAAGAGTTGTCATGAAGAACATTTTGCCCTGCCAAGAGTTTCTTCTGTGTCAAGCCAAGAAAGCCCTTTTTCACGTTCCTTGGTGGATCTCAGTTGTGGTTGTACGGTTGGGGCAAAGGACCTGGCAGGTCTCAATTAGGTATCTCAAATAGACAGGTCCCAGGCTCCACAGGTTGTAACCAGCGCCTTAAATCCCACAGACACTTGGTGCAGATTGAAAAGCACTGGTGTAATGCGCTCAAAGCACGATATCCTGCTTTACAAGCGGGTTGCCGCATTCTGCACCAGCTTCAGCTTTCAAATGGATTTAAAATGTAGCCTCAGGTGTAGCGCATTGCAGTAGTCTAATCTTGAGGTGATAAAGGCATGACTGATTTAACCATAGCTTCTTGTTATCTTGGACTGGGGTCTTTTCATTTTAACCATTTTAGGGAAATGGCCTTTCCTGAATCAGCAGGGTTGCTTCAATTCTTACTAGGTAATAAGGCACAACAAGAGCAAGCCTTTGTGAGTAGTGAACACCTCCTATGAATGTGCGAACCTCACAGGATGCCAGACCCCAAGAACTGCTGCGGTGGTCCTGACACATCTTACAGCTCACACAATATGCCTGTGAGGTACTTCAAAGAGAAGCCGTTGCCCATCTCCCTTAGTGGAGCTGCCAAGCTTTACAAGCAGCCAGGGCCTTGTGAAGTTTTGCTTTCATATTAAAAGAAGTTTATTTACATATCTGTGCAGCTTGGGAGCAGAGCTATGGGAGAGTGGGAAATTCTTTTGAGGTGTCCACCAGCTCTTCTGGGCTAGCAGAGCTGTGAGACGAAACACCCTGTTCCTCCTCCAGCCTATCTCTAGTGCCTAGAGACCACTCACAGCTGCCGAACTGATTACAAGTTTTACTGCCAAGCCAACCTGGAAGCTAATATAGTGATCTCCATGTAGTTCTTTTAAGTTCCAAAAAAGCCCTGCGAACAGGGGGATAGCAAAGCGAACTCGCGTCCTGACTGCTGGTGCTCAGTCTACCTGCTGCTGCTGTTGCTTCACCTCAGAAGGGATGAGGCACCAGCCTGGGCTCCTCTCATTGTCTAGAAGAAACAGGGGCGGTGGCCTGGGACTAAGCCTACCACTTACTGAAGGAGAAATTAATCTCCATGAGAAAGTCAAACAGTATCTCTGCATCTCATTTCTTCCTCAGCAGTATGTGGTTAAGTATAATCCTTTCCCAGGACATACTGTTTGGCTTGTCCATGTAGATAATAAACTATTGCCCAGCACAAGAAGATCCTGATATTATTTGAGGCTTTTTGATACCACCTTAATGCAAATAATACCCTTACAGATGGGAGAGACATAATGAAATGAGTTGCACTGTCTTTTGATTGTACTTGGGATTACCAGAGACTGAGAGCATATATAAGCATAAAAAACATGTTAAAGGCTTGACAGAAATGGCAGTTGGAGAAATGCAGCATGTGGTAGGAATGTGTCCCGGTCTTCCTCTTCATTATTGCTATGCAGTCACAGTTGCTAACGTTCATGCTAAAGCTTATATTTAATATGGGTATGATTCTCAGCTATGTGAAGAATAGCCGCAAATCTTCCTTGTTTTCATAGCAGTCTTAGCGCTGTTTTGGTGTAAATGACACTACAGTCTAGACTTTTCTGTAACAGAAGGTAGAGGTGATACTTTGATTACCTTTCATCTCATCTCTTGCAGATCTTTTTCAGTTCATGCCTCATTTACATCATTATTTTTTGTGCAGTCCATATGTAAATACTTTGCACTGATGTCATAATTGGTAATATCAGACTTCTTGATAATTTATATGTGAACTTAACCAAATTTAACAAAAAAATGTTTACTGGCCAATTAGAAATCAGAATTTAAATTCAGATTTCAAACGCATGCAGTTGGGTTGACTCTTGTAATACTGCATATAAGCAAACACACTTTCTGCAACTTCCCATAGAAAAAGCAACTGGAATTGAGACATCGCATGTCTCTGGTTGCAGTATTTTTACACTAGGCAGGTATGTTGTTGCTAGCTGTTACATTCCTTTTTACTAATTTCATTCTTCATTTATATCTGCTTTTTCCAACACTTCTGGAAGATCAATAATGTCATGGAGTGCATATAGAAGTGTGACTTATGCATAAACATAAGTCACATATGCATGTATGAAAAATGCAAAATATAAAATGTAAATTAATCAAGAAATACTATATTTGATAAAACAGTATTAGAGAATAAACAGATTAAAAAACCTGAAAATATGAACTGTGACATTCAATGCATCTTACTCTATCATCTTTATTAAAATATTGATATATCATAAATTATATGAAATATATCTTATATAAGATTATGAATCTAATCTTATGTAACTAAAATATTTTAAATAATATCTTATTTTCAATAAATATTTTCATGTATATTTTGGGAATGTAATATTTTTTATGGTAACTTACTTAATATACTTCACTACACTTCTAGAACAGTCATAGGTAATGAATGTGACCAACGCATATAGAATGTCCATGTAAATATATGATTTTCGGTATCTTAAAATTTTTTAACTCCCTTAATCATATAGAATATCACAATAGAACATAGCTGGAGCCAACTAGAGAATTATTGGTGGAATATAAAAAAAAATTAATCAAATTCTCTTAGAAAAGGTTGGAATGTCTTGCACAGAATTATATCCCAGAACAAAAAATAAATTAAAAGTTACATGGTGACTGTTGTACTTTGTACTCTCTGTTGTGGTTTCATGCTTGATACAGAGAAAAAGAACTGTGAATGATAGAAGTCTAAGTGGCATCTCAGTGCCACATACTGACAAACTCAGGAGTACCCACAGGGTTTTTGCCATTTGATTAGTAAATAAGTTAAGCGTTAATAAATTTGAAGCCTCTACCTTATCTCCTCAAATACCAAATTCTCTAAATATAGAATCTGAAATATACACAGGAGATGGTATTGTTAAATGTGCGTCTCCTTGCCTGCATGCCTTTCAGGTGCAATGAATATCATGCTTTACTTTTGTGCCTTTGAATTTATTAATACAACTTCTTTTATAGTCTGTTTGGAAACAAAGTACAGTGAATCATTAGCAGCATTATTATTATTATTATTATTATTATTATTTCAGACATAGTGAAATCACACATCAACACTTAGCAAAATGGGAAAAATTCCATTATCCATTCACAACAATTTCCTATCATAATACAAATGTTACTCAGGACAGATCTTTGAAATGGATACCGATTCTTTAAATTCTTTCCTGTCTGTTTCAGGAAATAGTGAGATCCCGTTGATAATGAAGTACAATGTGTCTAAAGTGAACTTCTAAACACTTGGCTCTTTGCTGTGAAAGTCATCTGCATTGCCTTTATAATTCTCAGCCACCAGAGACCTGCTTAATCTTGGAGATCTGATCCAATATCATTCGGAAAAATCCTTGATAATAGTTTCACCATTCAATCAATGAAAGAACTAAAGCTTACTGCTCGTGTCTTATTAAAAAAAGTCCTGAGGCAGGGGAATAAGAGCTTGGCTTACAGGTTTTGAGATTTTGTTGTTTGCAAATAAAATGATTATTACTATTATTATTCAAGTTCTTAATCAAGGCAAGCAAATGGCATCTGTTTGTTATCATCCTTCCTACAGAAGACAAAGGCTTCAGTCCCTATGGTACTGACTGCTGGCCCCAAGTGGTTGCTGGATATGACTTGGCAAGGAGTAGAAGACAACAAAAACAACTGCATTGTGTACAGCAAAGGTAAACACAAGCTGATTTTTTTCTCTACTTTCTTGTGCAAGGTACTGAGATAAAAATATACCTGTTGCATAATAGGAAAATGAAGTAGTTTGTTTCCCCTTAAAGTGGAACATTTTTCATTCCCATTTTCCTACCCTGCTCTGGTTTTGCTTTTTTTTTTTTTTTTTCTTTTAATGATACAAAAACCGGACATGGTGTCTGTAGTGTACTAAATGCTTTATAAACACAGCAGGACATCAGCTGACGTAAGACATACCATCCATTTCTCTCTGAGAGTTAGTGCTTCTCGGGAAACATCAGTAAAATCTATACACTTTAGAAAGGTGGATTCTTTCTGACATTTCATTGGACATACTGGATAGCATTTCTCCATGTTACATTACATTGTAGACTACTAACTGAAATCTGGTTTTATAAGAAGAAGTCGAACTTGATTGGACTATGATAAGACTTCATGTCAGCATGGTAACAGAAGATAACTGGAACTGGATTTCAGGGTTGTCGCCTCTGACATTCCAGTCTTTGTGTAGTGGCATGATGCTTCACTGGAATGTATTGGCTAGTGGCAATGCATATAATTTCTGTCTTACGTGAATTGTCAGATTTGCTGAAGTCAGTATGAGTTCTCACGAGGCCCCCCAGACATGCTTTGTCTAACCTACCACATCTAACAGCTACTTTGGTTCAAGATGCAAAAGCTTTTGTCTTGCATCTTGAACCAACCCAAAGAGCCGTGAGTTCAGTCTGTAGTGCCATGGACTATGCACCACGCTGTTTGGTCAGTCACTGTGAAAGCTTTGTACATGCGGTTATGGTATCATTACAGTATGTTAAAAAAAAAAAAACAACACTTGAATACGTGGAATAAGAATAACTTATTCAGTGTAGCTTTTTTTGGCATTTCCCCTGAAGATCAGGTTGCAAAACTATGACTTTCCTTCCTTGTATATCAACCATCAATCTCAGCACTTTGTGAATACTTCAGATCATGCACTGTTCTTGTTTAATTTCTTTTAGGTTTTATTTCTAACCAAACAGACCTACTGAGATCAAAGATTTGTTTGCTGAGGCAACCTAGTGACCATTTCAGCATACAAGCATCCAGGCAAATAAGCACCCATATCAATATATTAACATACAAAACACTAATCATAACATCAAAGACTCCTAAAAACTTACTAGAAACAATTACAACTTGTTCCTATAATCATTGCAATTTATACACTTATAAGAGGATTGCTTTTAAACTGCCACAAACCTTTGAAAGTTGAAACGCTGAAAACAGGGAATTTGCATGTTAAAAATGAGTTGCACACCAGGGTCTTATAAATTCTTTCTATTATAATTACAGAATGCCAACACGTTCATTCTGCAACCTGAAACACCTGCAGTACTAGAGAACTGGGCTCAGATCTAAAAAGGGTTGAGCTGCCCTTTCTTCGCAGCTTGCCGATTGCTGCCCAAGTGGAAGAAGCAGCAAAGTGGTCTGAGTAATATAGTGAAGCTTTTCTAGTGAATCCAGAGCTGCAGTTTGCTATTCGTGGTATTGAATACTCCAGGCAAACTTTTCTGCAGCAACTTTTTAATGTAATGGGAAATTACTTTCACTCCAAAATACAGCTTCTGCAAATTCCCATAGGATAATGTCTTATCAAGTATTACATTCTTTCTGTAATTATAATAATGCTTAGCACATATATACCAGTAAGACTTTTAATCTTCAAAGTACTTTACAAACACTAACTAATTCATTAGACAGTTTCAGTGCTGTCTGAATGAATCTATCGAAATAAGATTTTTTTTGTCAAATACTAAAAACTTTCTTTAGTTTGGGTCAGTCTGTAGCCCAAAACATTAGTCTTTTCATTCAAACATGCTGGATTTTGTTTCACTGGTGATGCTGGTTATTTTAGTACTTGGTTAAGAAGGTATTGTGAGACAGTCACGCAGAGCTCAAGGCGAATTCTGTTCTCTCTACCGCAGATGTGTATTATAACTAAAAAGTGGAGGATAAATTTGAGCCCTCATTTATAAATACATGTTAAACCCTGCTACTTCACTAAACTAATGCGGGAAATAAGTTGTAGATATGCTTTACCTTCACTGCATTCTGTTCATCTCTTTGCGCTTTAAGTTGGCTGCTCTGTCATTCATGAAGCACCTACACTTGCCTTGAGCTCTGCTGGGACTTTTGTACTAGAAAGATTAATTGGCTTGGATCACAAAACAATGTCAAACAGAAGATGGTAAAATAAATAAATAGAATAATGTTTCCTCCTTCAATTTGTATCTCATCATTCCAGATTACATTGCCTTGATTTGTGTTAGCTTTCTGTCTCCTGTAGTGCCATTACTTCTAATGAAACGGTGTCAGCTGGCATGTAGTTGTAATTCGATGTTATGTTGTAGTGGCATGTGTATAATTTTGTTAGTTTGCTTAGCAATACTTTGTTATTTCTGAAAGCAATTAGCTGAACAAATGTGTGGAATTGTACATGTAGCAGATTTGGCCACCTGGGAAATGCTTTCCTTGCTATACCCAAGATGAGATGAGTGGAGTAAATTGGCATGTTTCTGAGAGGAAAATAAGTTTGAGAATTGGCTAGCAATACATGGTACTGGTCGATCAGTTGCTGACTCAGAAGCGCATGCATTATTTCCTTTTAGCTTATTACAGTGATGTCTTTGAGAGCAGAATTTTCCCCAGATCTTTCAAGAGAGCATAGGAATGTCAGTCTGACTTCCAGTTCACTAGAAACTATGGGCACCGTAGTCGCTCACGTATCGCATGCAGAATAATCACAGGGAGAGGAGTCCGGCATGTAGTTCCTGTTGAAAGTGAATCTGAGCTGGCCAGCTAACTCCCGATTTGCCTTCAAAACTCTCCATAAAATATTTTCCTTAGGCAAGCAAACACAAGAAGTGTGTATGTGCGTACATATGTGTATATATATGATGTACATATATAGGATTATATTGCTAAGTTATTACAGTGGAATCACAATTCATCTTCTATGTAAATTTTTAGATTAAGAAACCAGTTATTTAAAATCATCCACCAGAGTACATTCAGAGTGAATAGCTATGAAATAACTATTCCGTATTTGAAATTAATTCTATTTAGTCTAGGATCACTTATTTCTATCTGTATTTTTTATAACTGTTTTCCCCAATGCTGTGACAAATTAGAAATGGGAAAAACAGTTCATTAGTATGCCTTTTTACAAGGTCTGATACAAGCTGGCTTCTCATGGCATGTGCCATTATCCCATTCTATTTTTTTGAAAGGAAACTTTTACAACTAATTACATTTAAAAGATGTTCTTTTTGTTTTAATACTTATATCAAACTTCTCTCATGTTTCAAAAATACTCTGTTCAATAATTTAAGAGATGTCCTAGAAACAGTAACTGACATTTTAGAGACAAATTTTAGGAATTGTACCTTATCTAGAATTATAAATATGTTCTTTCCAAAAAACAGCTACAGAGTTTCAGTGATTCAAGCAAGGTACACTGGTGGGAAGTATTAATGCATGAACTGTATGTTCATTGCAACATAGTGTACTTGAGAAGCATTTGTGCCTAACAGAGTTGTGGATCAGATCTGGTAAATCTCTAAGACCAGAGGTAGGAGTTCCCCCGCAACCTAGGAAGGGGTTGGGGTATTAACTGCAAATCTTCCACTGGGACTGTTAAGTGATTTTAAAAATTTATTACAACTGAATAGAATAGAAATGGTGTAAAAAATACAGTTGCACAGACTGAAAAACATGTTCATATAACAGACATTTTTCTAGATATTATTTAAGCCATTTATGTGAAATGTATGGATACCGTATGTTTAGTGGCATTGTTAAAACAGGGTGTCTGTACAAATATTTAGCTGTGGGAATTATAAAATCATAAGGCGATTAAGTTAGCTAGTTGTGAAATTCCAATATTGCTTTTTAAATGACTTCAGGATATAGGAGGTGCTAAGGTTATTATCTGTTATCAGGAATACAGCGGAATTGTACGACTGGATAATAACTAAACAACTGACACAATGTAAAATTACATTATCAGTGTGTTAAAACAAAATTGCGCCCTAAAGGAGTCTACATGCCAGCTCAGAGCTGCAGTGTAATTATGCTTAACTCTGATAATTAAAATACAACGGAGATCAACAGAATCATTTTCATTAAGAAAATTATTAATGATGGTGGTATAACAGTAATTGATTGCAGAGCACCACAGGATAACTCTGTGCAGGAAGACCAACATGTTTAACGTGTGGCCGGCTGGGTCGCATTGCGTACCACCAAGCACGCTGCCTGGCCAGGTGGCAGCTGCGGGGCGCGTCTTCTGCTGTAAACCCCAAGTCAGAAAATGGCTGCTTTTCAGGCTGCGGCTTGGAGGGAGAGGGCTGGGTGCTGGGGGACGGGGCGGCAGGACGGGGTCGGGGGCGGCTGCCAAAAAGGAGCCGGCCGCCGGCAGCGACTCGCACGCTTCTCGAGCCATCCGTCATCTCATTTCACATGAGGCGGTGTTTGGTTTTGCATTTCCATTAGTGATTTACTGACGTTATTTCCTCCGCTGCCTGGCCTCACTGAGCAGTTTATGCCCTTCGTTATTTCTGAGAGGATGCGGGAGAAGAAAAAAACCGTCCTCGCCCCAGCGCGGTTCCACAGGCACCGCGTGACATCTTAGTAAGTAATTCCACAGGATGGTCCTGTTAATTGTCCCAGTGGTACCGACGCATGATATCAATGCCATAAAAAGCCTCCATCCCTCCGTAAGTGAAATCGCAGTCAGTGCCCACTGAGTGACTATAACAAAATCCTGGCTAGGGAGGATGTTGCTTAAGGGTAAGATCTGAGAATTGTCATTTTCTAATCAAGGGAGTGCTTCTCCGCACAGCTAAGGGATGGGTGCTTGCTCAAACAGATGCTACTTTTGAAAGCTGCCCAAAAAAGTCTATTCTCCAATCACAATAGAGAACAAGCCTGCTAGGTTGGATTTAGAGGATGAGATTAGTTAAAATGACAGCTGCCCACACTGAAACTGTGTCATGTAGCTAATTTATAAATAGAAACTCGAGGAGAGGCAGCACACAGGAGAGGGCAGAGCAGAAGTTGGAGCTGGAAGCAGTGCTTCCCCTGGCTGCGCTGCCCAGTGGTTCACTTAAAATAAGTCAGTAAATGTATAATTGTTTACTTACTTCACTGGTACTGGGATGGGTTATTTAGCTGATGCATGTGCCATGTGTTGGAAGATACAAGAGGTTACATGACATTACTAGAAGAATTGATGGCAATTTTTAATTAATTTTGCTAATTAAAAGTAAACAGTCTATTTTTTACAATATAGGAAAAGTCAGTTGTCACAACAGAAGGGTTCTTAAATTTTTCTTTAGTGACAGAGGATTACTTGTCTTAATTGTTCTGTGAGATCCTTCATACCATGTTTTCCCCAGCAAATGAGTTTTCAGCTAGCAAATACTGTTATTTTTTCCCCTGCATCTTCAGGCAATGTAATGGTACATTGCGCCACAGACATATAACATCAGAGACCCTAATGAGACACAGGTCAAACATCATAAGGAGTTTAAACACTGCTGCATTAGAATATGAGTATATTTTGTTTGGGGTCAGAGAACAAGTTGTTCAATAGGCCAAAGGTTAACTTGGGGCATATATTTTAGATTGCAAGGGGCTTCTTTCGACATACTATTAAAAGCAAATTGAGTGAATTTACTTAGTCTGTTCCATGTGGACGGTCGGAAAACTGCAGTATCTGCTGTCCCTCTGGATGCCTCCATTAGCTAAACAATGTGCTGAAGCCTTTGGTGGTGCTACAGGTTTTTGTTCTTTGTATCCACTGACAAAAAAATATGAGTTTTTAACAAAATGCATGCGATGCTTATCCTAATATCAAAGGTCCATGGAAAAGCTTGGTTTACATTTCTTTTCCCACAACACTGAAAAATTGCAAAATATTTCTCAAGAGAAGTATGATTGTGTGTATACTGCTTACATAAAATAGTATCTCTGCAAGGGCAATATACCTTCACAGTCATTGGAAGAAAGTCTAATGGATACAGACATAAGGACATGATTGGTAGGCAAGTAGAAGGCACCATTCGTGTTTGGTTTTGCAGGGATGTTGAGAAGAGAGGATGCCTGATGACACTGTTGCAAACAAAACTATTGCAAATCAGTTCTGCTACTTTCCTCCCTGGCCACAGAAGGAGAAAACATTTTGTCCCCATGACTAGTGATATTTATTGCTTGCTGATGGCAATCACAGTGTTGTGGACTTAATTCAGACACAATTCAGCTTCAAAGAACTCACAAAGCAGAACTGTACTTTTTCCTTATTTTTATTTTTACCTATGCAAATAGATCTAATGGAGGATTATCTGCTTTAGGGAGTTTAGAGGTCAGAGCCTTGTATATGGTCTTAATTATATACAAGAAAAAGTTTATTTTATTTTATGCAACTTTATGGAATTAGTATAATATGCATATAACAGCATACAGTGAATTATTACATGCCCTCTAAATTCTAAGCATGTAGATGATAAAGGGAAGATGACAAGAAATGCAGGGGTACAGCTGTATTTCCACTTTCAATATTAAAATGTTTTTGTTCATTATTAGTGCATTTCATTTACATAGCAGCCAAGTGATATTTCTAGGTTGTTCTCATATATATGTTGGTTTGGGTTTTTTCCTTGTGGTGTTCTTGTCACTTATTGTGTAGTTTATTTCATAGATTGAAATTGGAATTCTTTTTCATTTGAGGAGGCAAGGAAATAGGCAGAATACTGACATGATTTGCACAGAATTATATATTTTGGACTGAAGCTATAAAAAGCTGTAAACTGAGTCTAACACTCAGTTATGAGAACATGTTCAGGATGGAAAAGAAGCCCAGTCTGTACTTCACACTGGGACCATGTGAAAAGAAATATTGCTTCAACCATTCAGACCACTGGCAAAAATAAATGCAAACATCATGCAAAGATATTTTTTTCAAGATATGTATTTGTCCCTCATTTTTCTAAGTTAATTGCAGTAGAATCAGTCATTTAGAAATCATTTTAAGAAAAATGTTGTCATTATTTTCAGGATATGACATAGATGCTAAATGTGTTTTATTTTCTTTTTAATTAAATGATTTTTTTCAATCCATTATGCTAAATAAATACTGAGGCCTGCAGTAAACCTTGTGACCCCTGTGGCTCATGGTAGCATTACCTCTGTCATCCTCCCTGCAAAGCAAAAGGGAAGGAAAAAAGCCCCCAAATTTGCTGAGCCACACATTCCAAGTTGTCGACAACCCCATCCACAAGAAAACAGAAGAAAATATATATGCACTCTGTCCTGTCAAAAGGCTTTCGCCTTATCTTGAGAGACTGTCAGGGCAGGAACATCATGGAATGGACAGGAGTCTATTAAATTAATAAGCTGCTGGATGGTGTCTGGAGAGTTATGATGCTCCATAAATCCAGTTTGATCATGGTGGACAAGGTTTAAATCTGCAGCCTTCTAATACACATCCAGGTCCTGGATTGGATTTGAAGTTTTGTGCTGGAGACACAGAGATAGTCCTGCAGCTTGTGAATTAAGATTTGTCATTTTTTCATACTGTTTTTTTTTTTTTCCTACACTTCTTGACAAAAATGAAAACACCTTAGGGATCCTGGCAAATGTTACTGCTTGAAATGAAAGAGCTGTTGTGAAGGTGAAACCGTGACCTAGAAGCCTAAAATCAAACCTTGGTCATTCTTTTCAGGCAGCTCCATTGGTGCTGAGTATAAAACGTCTGTATGGGAAGAAACAGGGCTGGATTCATCTCCAGCCTGTTTTATAGTGATTCCTGTCAAATATGCCTACTGTGTGTTTGTGATACAAGACAAACTAATGGTGTGCCATATGAAAGCAAAAGCTAAAAAAAATGTAGAAATATATTCTTTCCCCATTCGAGGTGGTTCTGTGTATAACTGACAGTGCGCTGTGAGATTTCTGTGCTCCTTACCTCTAAATGGATTAAGCCTGATGGTAATAATTCAGGGAAGACTCCCTCATAGCATTCAAGGTGCCAAGCTCCCAGGAAAACCTGTGTGATGTGCAGCCGTGATGTCCATGTGGACTGTAGAGCTGGACCACCTGGAACACAATGTTAAAATCATGTTGGATGTGTTTTGTCTCCAGCTGCTTACAAGCAAGGCCATTATTATGGCACAATGGGTGGAATTCAAGTGTCTCTTGGCCACTTAATTGACCTGCTAGCCAGTGATTCATTATGAGGTCCCTAAGCTCGTATTCTTGTTACTCTGGAGGCTCCGGCAGGTGATTGCTATGCTTGCTTACATAGGCAATGGCACAGCCAGCAGTTCTCTCTTCTCAAATTCCCTAGCCATCTTTTGGATCCTGCCTAATTTATTTATTGATGATAATTAGAATCTGTGTTACTTTTAAAAGCTATTTGTGCTCATTTTTGTTCTCATTGTTAATTTAGGAGCTTAAAGAGACTTCTTGACATTAGAGAAGTATAAAAACAATTTGTATGTTAAAAGAAATTGATAGGTCCTGTTGCAATATGAAGGACACTGAGATTTGTTTTATGCTCAGGAAAATGGATTCAGAGGTGAAAGCAATTGAAGTAGCTCTTCTGGTGTGTAGGTTTCCTTAAACATAAATTGGGATCAAGATGTAACCCTCAGTCATATCCATACGTACATCTCCCTCCATTGTCTTCCAGAAATTACCTAAGAGCGGTAGCCAGAGATCATATGTGACTGAATCCTGACCTCTCTATTGATCCTGGGGATCAGTCTGTGTACCCTCTGATCCAAAGATCAATGTCAGCATTTCTCTCCTTCTCCCACGGCATTCCAGCAGCGCTCCCTACTGCAGACAGAGGCCACAAGGAGCAGGACTTCACAGCGGGGCACTGTGGTGCTGAGGCCAGCAGTGCGGACCACATCCATTTTTCCTAATGCAACGGCAATTGCACCCTGTTATTTGGATCAGGTTATGAAGTGTGTATCGTGAAATGGGGAGGAGGGAGAGCGGAGGTTAGGGAACAAACTCCAGCATGGCGCAACACACAGGAGTCCCTCGTTGCAGCCCCCCTTGCAAGTGAGGCAGGATGCTCCCACTGCCTGCAGCTGCCCTTCTCCTCACCAGTGCTGGGCACCACTCAGCCTTCCCACCGTTTCAGTCTTCTCTGAATAGAACTGAAGAAAGTATGGAGAAGTTGCATCCTGCTTCGGTATGTGTTTAATATTTAAGGAACGAACCCCTGTTACTGCAGACAAGGAGAGAACTTAGCAGCTTTCTTAAAACGTAATTTCTTTTGGTGTTACAAAAAGAAGAGAAAAAAATAAAAAAAGCTCTTTCAGATTTGATTTTTTCTTTCTTGTTTCCGTTTCATTCCATCAGGGCATATGGGGCAATGTGATGCTGACAAACAAATCTGCGTTAGAGTGTGCCCGAATTGTGATATTTGAAGCTAGTTGCGATGTTGAAGCAGGTGTAGTAGAGATGTTCTGTGAGTGAGTGGTGATGCACATGACTGAATCAGTCGGTGGCACGCAGAACCAACAGTTGTTGCTGGAGCAGAAATTGCCTGTAAGATAATTTCCTATGATAATATCATAGTATACAGGCATATTTACATGCATACATGCATGCATACGTGTGTGTGTGTATATATATATATAAAAAAAAAAACCTCGGACCTCAGTTAGTGTTTCACTCAAGCCACAGAAGGTTCTGAGATCTCCTCCTATAGCTGCAATATATACTTCTGCATAGGCAACTCCAGCTATTCTGAACAATTATACTTTCAGAGGTTAATAATCATTGAGAGGACATATTATTTGGAAAAGAGTTTAGAAGATAGAAAGAATAAGTCCTAGCTAACATTGCTAAAGCTCGAGAAAAGTGCTAGTATTAGCTTTATAATTTACAGAAGAATGCTAGTTTTGCAATAAAGTGGTAAAAGTAGATGACACAGGGAAGAATATACATTTTAGGGAGTGCAAACCAATGTAAAAAGAATATTGAAAAGTTAGATTGTATTAGAAACACTAGAAGAGAGGTGTATTCAGACTTATTCAGGTGGATTTAGTAATATTGTAACTTCTTATTTAAAAAATAGAAGTGCACGGTCAGATAATACATACTGGGCTATATAACATTATTTTGGTGAATGGAGAATTCTTGTTGTAACAGTGGTGATATAGAAACGCACACCAATTGAAAATTTGCTTTTACAATTGAATATATAAAAATAATGTGGTAGAAGCATATTGAACAGTAAGGACAGTGCACAAATTATTCACGATCTGAACAAATGAAAGACATTTTTGAGAAAACCAAGGATCAGTGAGTTAACGGGAATTGACTGATATGCCCTAACCTTCAACTCGGAAACTAAGACGAAGTATTGTGGTTGGTCTGTTAGCTGAAACAAATGTTCAGATATGTAGGAATGGAAGCATCTGGGATGTAGGGGAGACAACTGTGTCTTTGACCAGCCAAAATGTTTGTTGATATTATATGTGGGCGATTGAGCTTAAAGTATGAGATGAAAAGGAACTGTTTTACATTAGGAAATGAGAGGGGTGGCATCAAGTGATCACTATGCATCTTCTATTAATGAACTGTTCTTTTAAATGTGAACGGGCTCACTTTTATGGTGGCTGCACGTGCATTTTAATGGATTTAAATTATGTGAGGTTTAAATGCATTTTCCAGTTACAATTAAATGAAAATTTAAAATAAGACTGACAGATTGCTAAGGCTAAGCCAGTTTTATGATTAAGGTTCAATTAAATTATATTTATCGTTGGAGCAAGTGAAGTATAAAATCACAAACAATGATATTTTTCAGTGGCTTACTTTGGTGGAAAGTGTAGCCTGAAGTATGACTTCAAGACTTTTATCTTCCCTTCCTTCCTAAAGTAGGAATTAATTAGGGCTAAACAAGCGTTGGCTATACGTTCAGAACCCCATCCTGAGAGTCTTTTGTGGACCATTGGTCCAGGAGCAATTTACTAAGAAAGCTGTTTTGTGATGCAAAGTATTATGTATTTTATTTGGGTTTAACTAGCTAAGTTAGGGGAAAAGTTGAAATTTTAATAATGGTTTAAAGACTGAACTGATTTTATTGCTTTCATGGAAGCCACTGTTGGCCCTTTGCACTCTCTCAGAAGATCTGCTGAGATCAACTCTTTAAATACAGTTCTTTCTCTTTCCATGTACTTTCTATGTAAATCCTTAAATGTCATAAGCTTTGTAGTGAGTCAAGGAGAGAATGCTGGTTTTGTACACGCAAGCTGTTTCTCAGTTACATCCACTGCACCATAACACATGAAACATGACAATTTTCTGGCTTGCCACGATATGATCATCAGCTTTATATGTGTGGTTCTGCTCTGTTTTTCTGATACACTTCCTATAATTCATTATTTATTTTCTCTTCATTTTAACCTACAGAAATGTGTGTGAAAGGAACAACTTCCTGCATTCCATTTCTTTGGTTTGATCATAATTTTATAATCTAGGACATAACATAACGAATGGATTAACTTTGAGCTTTTTAAATTTTTTTGACATATTTAAAAACCGATCCACAGCATCATAAAAATTGTTCTTTCCGAAACACCATTCCTCTCCTTTATAAAAATGCTCCTAAGTGAGGTTAAGCAGAAAAAATTAATTTCAGATCAATTACACCTAAAAAACCTCTTTAATAGATTCAGCTAGAAGATTCCAAAAAGGTGATGAGCTGATATATGACCTTCTTCTCTTTAAGAACATATGTACATATTCAGCAAAGTGAAGCCTGATCCTAGTGTTAGCACTTGGATTTTTGTTGTGTGTTGCTAATCATTGCAAAGTCTAAACATGTGAACAGTTGAATACTAAAAGGTCTAATTGTACGGAAAAAATTTGGTTCCTGCGTCAGAGAAGTCTCCAAAGGCACCCATTGAGAAGTACTTTCCTTAACAAGAGCATTTTCTTGAAATGGGACTCTTTTCGGCTGTTAAACTGGTACACGGGAGATCTAAGAGTTGGTCCTGAAGCTGAAGATATTGAAGGAAATTCTTAAGTTTGGGACTGCTATTTTTGTGTGTCAGTCTTGTATGGCTGTATCACATCCCTTGTGTTGTCTCTGGGACGTTAGAGAATCAATAGGAGCTGATTAGCTGAGGTTTCCTTTGAGCACATTAGCCTGACAGTCTACCATTAATATCCGGCAGCATTCTTTGTTTTTACTTAGTTTCTTTACCTTCTTTCTTTCTGGAGAAAAGTTGGGTCAATTTGCATTTGTAATTGGCAGACTCCAGCCACTATTACTAATAACGTTGGCTACTGGGGAAAAAGAAACAGCCTGCAGTTTTTAACAGTAAATGTGAATCTAATTCTGTTTTGGAAATGGTCCGATCAGATTTTAGCTGTGTGCCACGAATCAAATACCTGATTTATCAAACTGTGTCACTTCTACATAGTAACAACTTGGCAGATCCCGGTAAAAGGTTGCCTGTGATTCATACTGCAATGAATGCGTTAGCTGTAGCCCCCCAAAATTAGCTGGTAGGCGCATATGCCCAGTTGAGCACAATAAAAAAGTGTACACTGTTCCTTTTCCAATTATTTATTTTCAAATGGCATCTCTGATGAAAATGGTTTAATATTTGTTAAGCTAAGGAGTTTTGTAGAATAATACTGTAAATGGAGGACACATAAAAAAGGAGAAACTGAGGAAAAAATTTGGTTTTACTTAGGAAAAAATCTTGCTTTTCTTTTATATCGTTAGAGACAACTTAGAGTTTTAAACTCAATATTCTTGTAGGGTTACTGTGTTATTTTGCTTTATACTGACATAACTATTGTTTCTATGGAAAATAGACTTTTTTCCATAGCACTGAACCAGTTAGACTATATCCTTAACACAGGGAACAGCTGTTAATGTTTTGAGATATTTACAATATTTTCAGTATATAGCATTTGGTTGGTGCATTGTCTTTTTTTGCATCACAGTCAGTTATCTTCATTGGCATCTACTGGTACGAAACTGATGTAGTGGAGTAAAGAGTCATCCCATAATTTTCCTCATTCGTTGTTCTCATTTCTTTCCTTATTTTCCTGCTCTGCAGAAATTCAGGTGCATAGAGGAAATGTCCAAAAAAGGATGAACCAAGTCTCTGAGTAGTCCTTTCTAGCATGTATACCATATCATAATTGTAAGTACCTAAAACATACTGAACTCTGCCCTCCAGAGATGGAAAGAATTGTCACCAGGCAAAGTCATCGGCAGGGACTTACAAGTCCCCTATCATCCCTCCATTGTAGATCCTAAATATTGCATTACCAGCAGGGCTCTTTAGCAAATTAAAACACCAGAGAGAAGCCACGCAGGACTTTACGTCGAGTTCAGGAGATGAAAAGGAACTGCCGGAAGTAATTGAGTCCCAACATTTTGATAATATGTGGGTTGCTTAATTACATTTGCCTTTGTTCCCTTTTGAAAATGGGATGCATCATTCTCTCCTTGTCAGAGCTTATATAGTGGTCTATGTGTGGTAATTTAGCACTTAACTACACATAGCTGGACTAATAAATAAGCTTTGCAGAGCACTAGCATGCATACTGCATCTTCAAAATCTTTTTATATTATCTACTCAGAATATTTTGTATAAGCTAAAGTAATAGTACACAAGAAAGAGAAAGTATTATATAGCACTCTTCATGTCTGAACAGCCCAAGTAGCGAATGCATGATTTACGGCATTCATGGCTGAAATGCAGGAAATTTTTTCTTGAGTGGAAGTGTTTTTAAAATGCTTTGTAACATGTGCAGTAACAGTATGCATCCTTTTAAGGCAGGAGGTAAGAAGCAAACATTTCAGGCCTTATTATTTAGGAAAGATTTGGATGCTCAGCGTGTCTCTTTACATCTATCACTATAAAGAGAGAAGAGAATAAAGGATTATTTGGAAGTATATTGATGGATTGTTGAAATGTAACTACTCAGTCAGCCAGGCTTTTGATAACTCTTGTATATACTTGGAGTTGGAGGTGCTGACATGTAACACAGCTATATCTTATTAGGTTTATGTAAGAAAAGTGGGAATTTTTCTGAATGTATTTGATACCCTCTTTTTTCATTTTTCGGTATATATAACTCTTCCTTTGGGAGATTTTAATATTAAATACTTCTTATCCCATGGAAAACTCACTCTGAGTTGTTTAGAATTTGAAATCTTTCCAGTCGTTAGTCGGAGAGGTAGTGTGAGCTGAGGTAGAAATAAATTTGAGGTAAACTTGTCATCGTTGTTTCATAAAGAGAAGAAAGTAATAGTTGAAATATTAGCAGCAAGTTTTTGATATTTCATTTACATCACAGTGAGGTACAGCTCTGTATTTGGATCTTAATTCATACTTCTTCAGAAAGCACTGACATTTGGATTTGGGAGGAGGTTGTAATACTTGGCTTGACTTTTTTTTTTTTTTTTTTTTTTCCAGAATTGTACCCTTTCTTAATTCATATTTTGGTCCAATCTTAAGGCATTATATATTTTTTTTAACTGGGGGAGACTTTGAATACCTGTTTCTCTTGGAGAAAAGAAAATGCATAAAGGCAGCCAAACAGAGTGAACATAGTGTTATTCTAAATTGCCAGATTGTGCATAGGTCTCTCTAATACTTCTCAGGTTCTAGTCTGCTGGTGATATAGTTTCAATAGATGCACTAAGGAAAGTGTCAAGACCAGCTTTGACAGGGTTTTCTTTTTTTTTCTTTTTTTTTTTTTCCCCTCCTCCTCTTTCTCTTTTAATCCCTGTGGGGCTCTGTGATTTTTCATAGCTGGACTAAAGTTGTGTCAACGGGAGACTTGCACCATAAAGACTGAAATGTTAAAGAAAGCTACAAGGAACAGCTTTGAGGCAAGGTTTCAAGCTTTGTCATCACGCTTGAAGAATTTTCTGTTTAATGTACTGTAATGCAGTATTCAATGGGGACAAGTTTAATTGAGTTTTACACAACCCAGTTGGGAGTAGCGCTGCAAGGTAGGTGATGTCTAGGTTTTTAATCTTCCACTCCAGAGAGGCTTGTTGACGAAGTGGTTCTTTCTCTTTGTAAGAAAAAAGGGAAGCATGAGAAATGATACATCCGTGGATAAAACCAATTGGCAACCCCCAAAGGAATGAGGGCGATAAGGCGAATCCAGCACTTGTAAGAAATAAAAGAATCCAACTGTTCATTTAAATGAGAAACAACACATGTGATTGAGGAGGCAGGGAGGCTGGGCGCTGGAGTGGGGAGGAAGGGACTAACAAACAGAGTGGCTGGGGGGGGGGGGGGGGGGACAAGCTGGGGTTTGTTAGGCGGATTACCGAAGAGATAGTTAACGATGTGTATTTTTTAAAGGAAAAGGAGAGCCAGGCGTTTCCTACATCGGAGAAGGTGGCTGAAGTGGCAGGGGGGAGGAAGCTGCTGTTAGGCAAGCCCTACTTAAAGAATCGCTATTCCTTCCCTGAGGCCTAAGAGCGGCTCTCTATCAAACAGCGTAAAAATAGCACTGGACTCTGTCAAAGAGAAAATAATACCTTCTGTGTAAGCCTTAGTGTATTAAACTGTAGTCCTGTTCAAGTTACTTCTGCTAGAACTTAAGCAGCCGAAAGGATAAAAGCATGCAGTCAATATACTGCCAAATCATCTCCCTGCTTTGGCTCTGCATCCGTGCTAAAGCAAAAAATGTTCAGCTAGCCCTAAAAGCGCTGCCTGCCCTTCATTAAAAATTCTGCTCTTGCCAATCGTGTACAATTACGTGTTACAGCATATTTTAATTTTCACCTGTAAAGCGATACCGATACTGTTCCACTTGTCTTCTCTTAAGGTATTTAAAAGATTTGACCTGGTATGTGACAGAAACTGTTTGTTTGTTGGTTTGTTTTGTCATTTAAAGCTCATGTTGGTGTATTTGTTCGGAGAGATTTTCCTCCTCTCTCCGGAGCCATTCGCTGGAGGAGACACTGTGTTGTGTGGTGGTGGTTTTCAGGCTTTCTCTGCCATCTTAACATCACATCTCTCGTTTTGCTTCATTAGAATCAACAGGACTTAACACATTGTCTTTTTTCATAAAATATACTGAAGAACAAAGTTGGCATGAGCTTAAACAAGCAATAGTTGGGGGGTGCTTTGCCGCCAAGCGAGGTGTTCACACACCTTTCGGAGCAGCTGCGGGGAGAGGAGAGCAGCCAGCCAGGCCGACCTTGCACACCTCCATCCCACTCCACTGCCTCGCGTAGCCGCCCGCCCGCCCGCCGGTGCCGCAAACGGGCCCCAACGGCAAGATTAGCCCCACGCCTTTTTAAAAATTTGCCGGTACCCCTTTCTTTGCCCAGATCGGGTGGCTTTCACACCCGCCCTAGGGGAGGGAAGGCAGCCGTGGCTGCTAGTCCAGCCTGCTTTCGGGAGGAGAGCGGGTGGTGGGTTTCGTAACAGCGTGGAAAGCCTCGGTAACCAGCTATTGTGTGGGAGGGTTGAATTTCACCCGCAGAACACATACGGTGAGACAAATTGGAAATTGCAGCGGAATATGCAGAATTTGCACTGTGCTTCTTTCCAAGGTACCACCAGAATCCCTGTTAAATTTATAAATACAGTACACATGCAAAGTATAAAGCTGAGCAAATAATTCACAATGAATAATTTATCTGACAAATTTAGCCTTTTTTCTGCTCATGAAATATCCATGAACAGATCTGTGATTTGTAACTGCAACCTTTACAGTGCATTAGCATAAGGTTTTTTTTAATTTAATTTCCTTGTGTAGTTTGGTGTAAAAAAGTAATTCCCTGTTATTAATCATATTAGCATTTTAAATAGTCCAAAAGTAGGCTTTGAAGTTCAGCCATCAACTAAGTGAAGGGGCCAAAGGAGGTAGATAGGTGTTTTTACCTTGCTGCTGCTGCTGTTTGTCCAGAAACATTTTTTCCGTAGGCTACATTTACAAGGAGACATCACAGCAATTTTTATTTTTGCAGACTCCCTGGCGTAGAAAAATGCAGAACTGTGTCTTCTTTAGTGGAAGTGCATATTCTAAACAATAATATCCAATGAAGCACAGCTTTCAGATTGAAACTGAGGTGGGAGGGCTTGGGAGGATGGGGTTGCACCATCAACTTTTCTTAATAACAACACATATTTTGAAGGATTTTGCAGTATATCTCTCTTGTAACACATAGAATATATCCCCATTGTAGCCTGACAGTGACATCCCTTTGCATGTGCTGAAAAATGGGGAGAAATGAGACTCATATTTCACAAGGCCTTAGCAAAATTTGAAGCACTATTTTCAGAATGAATTGGTTGTGGTTAAATAAACATAAACTTAAAGCCTGGGGGTTTTGAGGGTAAACAGTTTGAAAACATAATATTAGCAGATCTGTTTACTGAAGGTTTCTATTCTAATTCTTTCTATTCTAATATTTCCTCTATAGTCAAGCAAAATCATCACTATTTACTGTGGACTAAACCTTTAGGAGTTTAACCATTTTCAGTTAAGTTGTCAACTGAATTTTTTTCAGCCTTGTCAGAAATACAGCTGGACATTTTTCTGTTGGTAATCTTTCAATTTATTTTCTCTCATGATTCCAAAATTTCCAAAATATTTTTTAGCATTTCCCAAATTTTATCTTTATCTATGTAAAGCTGTAACCTCAGAGGTAATGCTTAAGAAATGGGCAGAAAGATAAGAAAATTTTAATTAAGGGGGGCTACTGTAATCAAAATAATGGATTTGTGCTTCATTTGACATATTTAAGGATAAGATATGTTTTGGGAGGCTCTCACAGATTTGATATATAGCTCTGCTCAGAAGAACAGCTTTAACAGTATCTATCTGGTCAATAGATAAGCTTATTGTCTGCATACACAATTAAATCTGTAGGCTTTGCTGGGAAAAAAGTTTACTCTCTCATTTCTGATGGTACGGCAGAATTCAGTACAGCTAAGAAAGAGTCAACTGGATTTTACTCGTATGTGTCCTCCTCAGAAGAGTTTAATAAATTCCAAGCAGTTCTGTATCAGTACAAACCTACTGAGCGCATTGAATGCCTTCAACAGCTGCCATTAAAAAAAGACCTAATTTGGTCCTCAGAAACACTATAGTCAGTGATGAGTGATATAGAAAGAACCCAGCTTGACTTTCAGAGCCAGGATGAGTTTACAGAACTGTTATTTCTTATAAATGGATCCACTGAACATAGGAATAATTGAGGTGTCAGGAAAAGCCCAGCGTCTATTTATAATAGGCCACGACCACACATAATAAAAATAAATAATTCAATAATTCCTTTTTTGGTATTACATAATAACAAAAAAAATCTTTAGGACATTTGAAAACAAATCCTACAGCAATCAGCTGAACATTGTATGAAGAAAGAAGGAATTTTGGCATCTCTCCATTCTGAAGACATAAGACAGTTTTGTTTCGCTATAAGAAAAACAGGCATAAGATACTCTGCTTGCCTTCTTTACAAAGCTGTTTCAAGCAAAGGAAAATCCAAATGTTCTCAGTGAAGGAAGTATTTATACAATCTCCCAAAATGTTGGTGTAGGTATACTAGAATATAATAAAAGCAGATACTGTAGCAGGTCCTCTGGAATAATCCCAGGTGCCAAGATCCACCCATTCTTTCATTCATCCAAATCCATTGAAACCAGTGCTCAACCTGAATGGACATCCCTGAGCAGATCTAGCCAAAGCCTGGTGAAGGAAAATCTACATTGCCATCAGTGGAACTGTTATTTAGCCCAAACGGCAGACTCTGTCAAGTCTCTAGACATGATTCTGACCTCTATTCTTCCCAGCATCCCATTTGTACGTGTCATAATTTTGCCATTTCACAGCTGAGACTGAAATAAGATCAGGGAACAAGGGATTTTCCGAGTACCACCATACTGGACATCTTTGTCCCTCTCACAGAAGAATAAGTGCACTTGGCATGTTTGTCCTCTAAGGAAAATAAAATAAAACAGAGCATTACTCTACAGGCAGTCCTCATGCAGAAAACCACAGCAATCTGTAGAGTACCTATACATTTCCTTCGATCGCATTCAGGTGGAATATTTTGGTGAAGCACGTATCTCCAGCCTTCATACAGACATATAGACTAACGCTTAACATGGATCTCAATCTCAAATTTATTTTTTGAAGTAATGACAAGTTCCAGTAGTATTTTTAGTTTTCATTCCTTTGCATGTAAATGGTCTGTATCCAGAGATGACGGCCACATCCACTCCTGAAGACATCGGGGTGGTTAGCTGCTTGCTCTTTGACGTGCTTGCTCTAGAAGGCGGCCTTCTGAACATCACATCTAGTGCTCATGATGGAAGGGAAGAGACTGGTTCTGTACATCATGCTGTGGGAGGGAGACTTGAGGTTTTGAGACTGGAGATGGAGCAATTAGAAGAGTGAAAAATGCAGGGACCACTAAATGGAGAAGTCACAGATGATCCTAGGGAGGAAAATAAGTGTTCTGTTTAAACATTGTGCTAGTGAGATGATCGTGTGATTTAGTAATGGGAGCTATTTCAAGTTATTTCAAGCCTGTATTTCAGTGGCAAATCACTGAGTTTAAATTGATAACTCTCGAGAGCAGTACAAATGAGAGCTGAATACCTGTGCAGCTGCAAGAATTTTGTTTGATTGTTTTTTTCTTTCTAAAAAATGACAATAAAATAATATATTAAGATAACATAATTGGGTAGGAATCAGCAGGGCTTAAATGCAATCAACTCTATAAAAGAGGAGTGTGGAAGCTGTTACAAACACATGAAAACATCACCCAGAAGCACAGACTGCAGAGATGAAAACATGCAGGGAAAGAATGTGAGAAATTATCTTTCTTTAATAGATGATAACATCAGCACACCTATTATTAATAACATAATATGTAATCATGAATATCCATAAATTTCCTATAAATATATGATAGGTATTTATTCTATCTTACATTATAATTAATTTCTGATATTGTCTTGATGCAGCTGGAAACAAGTTCTAAGAATAAACTCTCAAGATTCATACTTGTAAATATTAACTCTGAAGTCTAATAATGAGCTCATCTATACAAATTATTCATTATTTCACTTGCAATCAGGTGAAGATCAGAAAATAAGGGTAGTATATTATGAAAATAACAAACTTTACAGGAAATTTTATTTTGGCATTAGAGAGTTTGGAGCTTTGTAATTACTTTCTGGAAAAGCATTGTCTCATTTTTTCCCATCCAGTTTCTAAATTCTAAATTGAAATTGCAAAATCCATTCATTTTCAGATTTCTTACTGCATTCCTACAAACATTGCCTTGACTTTTCCCGCTACATATTTAGTTTTTGCCGAAACACATCAGTTTACAGCTTTCTTTGCCAAATTGAGAGCGCTTCATTTCCATTTCACCAGAATCTAGGAAAAAGAGTGCAAGCGAGATCATTGAACCGTGATTTAGCCTCCTAAGTGATGGCTTAGTATTTTGAGAAGAAATTAAATTAATTCTGTTAAGTTTGAATTATTTTTCAATATTTTTTTTTTTAATAGAATGATAAGTTTTCAATTGAAATAGAGAGCTGTACATTCTTGGGGTACAGCCCAATTCTGTTAACGAGATCTGTTACAATTGCTAAAGAATTGCAAGGAATGAATGATTCCCAGGAAATGAACAATGGAAAATATGGGTGCGTTAATCAGTCCATTTTGTCTTCCTTTTGCCAAGGAAAAAAAAAAAAACCAGAAAAAGCAAGCATGCAAGCAAGCATCATACTCTCTCTGATATTAAAATCTATGGGAATTTGATGAGATAAAAGAAATGTTAAATGAACATTCTTCCTCTAAACAGACACGTCTAGAAAAGCAATTTTAGTAGTACAGCAGTGTAGCATTTTGTTTTTTCTGCAATAAAGCCATCAGATCAATAAAAAATTATGTAGCAGATTATTATTACACTGTGCTCACCATAGCTCTAATCGTAAATAATACAGCAGTTATCCTGGTTATATTAATTATAATTAGAATGCAGATAATGCAGACGGTCTTTTATTACTAGAGCCAAATCAATTTTCCAGTGTTATTCAATGCAAGGTCACACAAAGTTGTTGAAGCTCTTAGACTTCTTATGAAATGACCTGCATATGTAAGAAAGGGTTTGGCTCAGCTGTGTAAGACACATTGACTGGGAAGTGCATTGAAATAATTACAGCCATGAACTCTTGCCTATAATGGCAGAATTTCATTTTATAAAGTAAGCATAGCTGTAATCCAGGCTCCTTTATGGTGGGAAGCCTCATAAATCTTTCAGAGAAGAACAAGTCTTTCTCTTATTTGTAAAGCAGAAATCAAAATGAATTAGTTTCAGTTGTTATTCTTTCCATCTGTACTGTTGTGTTGAATATACTGAATGTGTTCATGTTGTGTATTAATGTGGAAAAAATATAAAAGAAGAAAATATTTAAGGGACCTATTTCGCTGCATTATTTTAACATAGACTGTTTTAAAGTTCACTAGTTTAGGCTCTGGGGCTCTCCTGGATCACTTAAAGCTTTTATCATCTTTCAGGATTGCGCTGGCTTAATGTATTTGTCTTCTATCTCTCATGGCTTCAGTTTAACTCAGACTCACAGAGGAACTGATATGCTTAAAATGTGCCTGTCTGTCCTGTAACTGATGAGCAGATTAGTAGGACACTGCCAGATAATCATCTCTGAGATGCATTGGATTCATATGCGTAAATGACACATGGCAGAGAGAGGGAAAGATCGGGGAAAGTGTCATTTAGTTTTGTGCTTTTCCGCTTTCTTTAAGCATGTATACAGATGGCCATTAGATATGCTCTATGCCGGGTTCTTGCAGTTTTGAATTCACTTTTCTTCTTTTTGTTCTATCTGTCAGGTACCTTAGTGCTTCCAGAGAAACAAAGCAAACAACAGCAAACAGAGCAGAGGCTGCAAGTAGGAGCCAGTTAGTGAGAGGCACAATGCTAGGAGCAATTTAAAGAATAAAGGGTTTGTTGCTATTTGCTTACTCGCTTACTTTTTGTTTTGCTTTGTTACTCAATAGAACAGATGCTATAGAAAAAAAAGGAATAGCCCTCCATAGAATAAAACGTGCATTTATTTGAAGATAGCAGTGATACTTAAGTCTTTAATATTCCCCTACGAACCATGCTCTCAGGTGGGTTTGCAGATTTGCTTTTAAATCGGCAGGAGTTTGGCTTGTGTATCGGAGCATAGTGGTCCAGGCAATCTCCTACACACCCGTGTGTGTGTTTGGTCTTACATCGGGCCTCTAACGCATACCTCAAGTCAGCAGCGTGATGGCGTTTTAAAAAGGGTCTCTGATCACTTTTTGCTTTTTGGCTTGTCATAAATCCTATTATCAGCAGTACCTGAGCTTGAAGAATCCAGTCATTTGAATCAAAATGCTTCCTTCTGACAATAACCAAGGAAAGAGACAAAGCCATTTGGCAAGCAAATGAATCTTAAGTACACACACTGGAAAAGTTTATAGATACATGTAGCATGCATTTTGATAGTATACCACAGTGTTCGGCTTATAGAATGTGAACGGGGTTTATGTGTGAGCGAAAATGTGAGAGAAATAGAGGAAAGGGTGTTAGGGAAAACTTGGTATAAATGGACTTTGAGGCTTTACTCAAATATTTGATATTTGCACTTTCAAACCGAATTATTCTAAAGGTAAATTAAAAAAAAAAAAGCTCTTCAGAGATATTTCCATGTCATGTATGATTTTATACCTATGATACTTCTCATGGATATCTCAGTTCTGTGAGGGTTGATTTAATCTTATCTAGAGATAAGTTGATCGCTCTGAGCCCCACCTGCCTCTTTATTTTGGTGGCACTAATTTAATGAGGATTTCCCATAAGCCTCCCATTCTCTACAAACACATTGCTGGGTTGGTTTGGTTTGGTTTTGTGTTTTAATTATAATAATGTAATAGTACTTACAGGTTCAGGGCATCACTTCCTAAGCTTGAGGTGTAAGACAGAACAAGGAAACATTGGGGCAAAATTGATTTTAGTTTATCAGTTTTACTGAAGTTACTGCTCCATTTTAGCCGTTAAAAGAGCACAGCAGCCTTTTTGTCCTTTTCTTCTAAGTTGGTTGTTTTTATACAAAGGAAGAAAACTCACACTTTTGAAAAGTTTGTGTTAAAACCAAACAGTACAAAGGTACACTGTATGAGTGCTTGGTGTACAACTTTTTCTTTGCTTTGCTTAAAAAATTCTGAAGCTCATGGTATATATTCTTGTGAGGTTGTTTTTTTTTTTAAGGCACTCTATCTCAGAGGTAGCATGTGTATCAGGGGAGGCAGGGATTGCTATGGTAAGTACCCCTGCTTCAAATAATAGGATTTGGGAATTATTTTCAGTCCAAAACATAAGGGAAAAAAATGTCTAAAAGTGACCTTGTCGTCTGAATTAACTTCCATGAGATTCCACTTTAAAATGATATGCCCAGTATTATCATTTTACTGCCAAAAACTGGGAACACTTCCAAATTTTGACTTACAAATTATTGTACTTCCAACTGAAAAAAAAAGGAAGCTTTTTGAAGTACTTCTTTTTGTTGAATACTGTAATAGATGGCTCTGTAAAATCCTGCGTAAATGGCCAAGACCGCAAGTTCGAGCTGCCCCCAAGGCAGTCTTATCTTACACAGAGGCTTTTAGAAGATTTTTGTTTTGTTCTTGAATGTGTGTAGTTTATGTGTTTCATCAGAAGATGCCTGGTTTTTTGCCTGACTCTACACCCCCATGTCAATACCACTCAGGTTCACGAGGGGAGTTAGCCGCAGGATTTGTGCTGCGCTGAAGAAGAAAGATTATCTTTAAAAAAAAGGGGGGAAAGCGCATTGTGCACGTCTCTAAAGTAAAGACTGCGGGAAAAAATGAAGAGGGCATAACTTTTTAAAATACAATAGCATTCCTAAGTTAATATAGCATGCTGGAATTTAGTGGAACATTTTATTATTCGGCAATCATTTTTCTTTGCATCTTGTAAATAAAATGTTGCTCGTCTTACCGGGCATTCATCAGCAGCAGGGTAGGTTTCCAATCAGCTACACAAACCGCTGCTCTAAGTACACTTGATAGTGTCTCCAGCAAATAGCTTTAGAAAATATCCTTCCTGCCGTACGTACCCTCATGTGAGGATTACCTGCAATGATACGATACATCCTCGTACATTCAGGCGGCCTCGCGTGCCTCTGATCTATGCTGGCTTTCACCGCCACTGTTTCCGAAATGGCCTTTCTGCCTCCTGATCACAACATGAAGCAAAAAAGTACCATCTGGACACTGCATGCTAAAAAGTCAAAGATCTGTATGCTATATTATGCCCAAAAGGACATTTTCCTGTCAGTTAAGCTGCCGTGTACTTTAGTCTGTCACTGATAACTAACAAAATTACAGTATGGTAATTTTAATTGGAAGCTATCCATTTTTATCCCTCAGGTTTTTCTTTTATTCCCTGTGGCAATCTTCTTTTGCAGCAGGCTCCTTGGCTGCGGTGCGGGCGCAGGCAGAGCCCAGTGGGAAGGCAGACGCGCCGGGGCACCGCAGCGTCCAGCTGCTGGGGTGCTGCGCTGCTGCCGCTGCCCAGGAGTTTTGCTGGAGCCATCGATCCAAGCTTAGCACCGCGTGTCCTTTTTGTAATTCCTTAATTCTGCTGCTTTTTTACTCACCTGGAGTCCCACAAAGCCATTTGACAATTAAGGTTATAGAAGGAAAGAGGCGGTCCCTCCGACTCTGCTGGAGGTTGGAAAGATGCTGATACAGGCCAGGGAAGGAGGCACAACGGGGTTAGATGGAGAAGGTGAACATTCCCCTGTTTGAAAGCTGTAAGAAAGAATATTTAGGGCATCAGTGTTGTCCTTACTGGGGAGGCAGAGAGGGAGTGAGGGCCTCTTTCCTGAAATAAGAATTGCATCAGTGACTGCAGGCGTACAGAGGAGGGGGTAGCTTGCTTTTAGAGGGCAAAAACCAGGGTAAGGATGGGGAAGTGGAAAAGAGTGGAAAAGTGGAACCAAACGTGGGATCTGAAAGCCAGTTCTTTCATTTTAATGTATACATAAGGATTGATGTTGTTTTGCTTATATTTATTTGTCTGTTTGTTATCTGAGTGGTGCACAGTGCAGGGAATTTTACTGTTTTTTCCTTTTATCTGGATGACTCAGAAAAGTAAAAAATGCAGCTTATAATGTTGGCTTATGGCCTGGCAGAGTAGAAAGGGGTGCAAGCCAAACTCCCAGTCACCTGAATCTCCTCACAGAGGAAAATCGGTAAACACTTCAAACTTGGAAATAAATTCTGTGTATGAACATCCCAAAACAGAATGAATCTGCATATGGTCGTAGATATACAAATAGGACTTCAGCATCTCTTTTAAGAGAATTTGGGTCTCTGCTGCATTAGTGCCAGATTAAAAAAACAACATACATATTTTCCAAGTTATAATTTTGTGGAGCTGAACCTAAAGTGCCATTGTTCAGTTTCACAGCATGTTAGGTCAGAAGTGTTATAGTCCAATACCAAAAGATAGTTGGTGCATTACCAGCTGGATTTCAATAAAGCTTTTAATGAAAAGATAAATATATACGTTCTAAATTTAAGAGATTGACAGTTCTTATCACCTTAAGAATTATCTTTAAATATACCAAAAATAGAAAATGTGAAAACAAGCATCATTGTCACTTCAGTCTAAAAATGGGGCTGGAATTGTGACTGAGAGAACGGCACGGGAAAAAGAGAGTGACATGGAATGTAAGTGGCCTATAGACTGGGCACAAAAGTTACCCTCCTGAATTTTCATTGCATTATGTCAGAGGCCTTTTTCCTTAACAAAAGTTAAGCAAAATGCTTTGTCTAAACATCAGAAAAATAAAAAAATGAAAAAATAAAAAATGAGCAAGGTCAAAATTAATCTGCCCAATGTGCAGCTAAATTTATGAAAACAAGTTATTTTTATTTATAGTTTTGTTTATAGTTTAGCTAGGTTCAGTTATTTTTGTTGCTCCAAATAAAAGACGGAAAAATACAAAACGAGGCATTTGGTTATGTTCTTTAATAGGAGAATGCTAATAGTGGGTCCAATTCAGTGTTCTCCTCTGGATCATCATTTGTGTGCTATGTAAAAACATGTCAGTAGAGGTTTTCGAAAGCAGCAAAAAGTACTAAGTGAAAATGATTCAGACAATGCATCAGCTGAGAAAAATCCATACAGAGAAGTGGAAACTGCAATGTTTTTCTCCTGAAGGACCCCAGCTGCATTTCCCTGCCGAGAAAGCATCTTTTAAGCTGTAACGTTGATCATCGGTATCCCACGCGGATCCCTACCAGGGTAGCTTTCATGCAGTTATGCTGGCAGCGTTTCGTTTCTTAGCTGCTGCCTCGAGAAGCCTTGCTCAGGAGACAGAGGGCAATGAAAATGTTAATGGGAAGCCCTGATAAATCTGCAGAGATTGCCTCTGTCTGCATCGTTAGAATCTCTTACACGTATCAAAATGATAGCCTACATCTAAGGAAAAAACAGATTTTTTTTAGTTTAATGTAGTATTTATGACAGCAAATCAGCATGGTTCTCATTCCCAGCTCAGAGCACTAGTGGGCTTTCGGTGAGGCAGTGCTGAAGTGCCTGGGGTGCCTGGGCAGGAGCGTGGTACCTCCGTGCCCTGGTAACACCGCCAGCCAGAGCATCCGCTGCTGCGGTGAGCTGAGAGGTAGCACGGCCTTTCCCAACTTTCCTTCCACAAGACAAAGAAAGTTTTGGATTGCAATTCTTACATTTGGGCCAAGTCTTCCAAAGAGTACCTCCGACCAGCAGCTCAGGGCAGACGTTCCCTGTGCGATGGCTCCCGTGCCACCTGGCTAATCCTCAGGCGCACTCCGGTGTCGCGTGTCTCCAGCCTGAATCACTAAAGGCTGTCTTCCAGTCCCTGTCTCCAAGCTTCCTCTGCCCCAAAAGAAGGAGACATTTTATCACAAGTGATATTTTCCTGACAAACTTACAAAAAGCATATTTGATTTTTTTTCTAACAATGCCTTGCTATCTATGTTTATTTTAGCCTAGTCACAGTCCTGTTACAACTTTTTTATCAGACCTTGAAAACTGAGTAGAAAAGTAGATTACTGCCTTTTCCTTCCACTTTTGGAAAGCTGGAATCCAATCTAACTCGAAACATAAAATATACTTTTGTTACCACAAGATTGCAGCAGAGGTTAGTAGCAATGTACATTTATAGTATGTTTTCTCTGATGGGAGAGTTCACACTAGAACTATTCAAACTATATAGTGTGTGAATTCAGGACAAAAATGAATTTAGTTTCGATTTTTCCATTCATCAGAGATGAACAGTAAACACAAAGATCAGATTCAGATAAAAATTTCTCCAGGTCTGAATCCAGTATTTTGGGCTGGTTCTTTTACAACTCACAGGGATAAACCCCACAATAATTAGAGTGTCCATGTTTCATTACATGTGGGAAGCATAAATGGGCATATATTTTCTTGGGAAGTGGGAGACTTAACTCTGTGATAGTAGTAATAGTACTTGCAATAGTACAGAAAATTTATGATAACTTCATTTAATTAGTCTAGCTAACTTAGCTTTAGTGACTTACAGGCTGGGTCACAAAAATGTGAAACCATTATTTAGATATTTGTTGACTATAATTTTTAACCACTATAACACTGTCCTGGAAGTCTATGTAAGAATTCTGTATTTGTACAGTGATTTCGCATTAAAGCAGGACTAAACGCTCAGTATTTTGTCACCTCATCTCTAGATTAGATATAGACATTGTTCATAGGTTGCTTCTAGTTTTAAATGTATTTTTCCACACAATTTTATTTAGATTTTTAAAATTTAAGTGTTTTCAAAACCTTGTGTCTTTTCATAACTCTTTCTGCTACTGTTTTAATAGTCATGGGTTGCAACGAGGACACAACTGGAAAAAAAACGGAGAGAGGCGCTGAATGCAGACAGACAACATGCTTAAGCAAGCAGAGAGTATTTAGTCACCATGGTATGCATTGGTCTCAGCATGCCAGCAACAACCAAATGTATAGATATATATTGGAAGGGGAGATATGGGTTTGAAAGAAGAAGTAGCTCTATGGGTGCCGATGGAGGGTGTATCAGAAGTCTGAGGGGCACTGCAGAAAAGCACAGGCGTAGGTTTTTTAAAATGTAAGAAGTGTGAGTTGGAGGCTTGGCTTATGTATCAGGGGAAGATGGAGCGGACCTCATGGTAGTGAGTGAAAGAGGAAGAAAGCATTCCATGGAACTGAGGACAAAGACTGTATTTCATCCAATAGAAGAGGGAAACCAGCAGAGATAGGCAACGACAGGCATCACATATCCAAGGCAATGGAAAGGAAATATTATCTTGGTAACAGCATTCTGACTAGATATGAGTACTGTACGGTTTTTGCAATTAACAGTGTGAGCTTAGCTGTGTGGATGGATAGGAAAGGCTGTGCTTTTGAAAGGTTAAACGAGAAGGGCAGAAGTAGTCTTAAGTAAGATCTGAAGGGAGATTAAGAGCTGTTTTATCCAGGCTGCACTTGAACTGGGGGGGCTGGGCATCAGAGAAGCAAGGCTAGCTGAGCTTTGGCATGGAGCAGAGTGGTGTATTTGCCATTTAATTAGTCCAAGTTTCCTATATCCCAATACAATCTTATCCGAGACAGAAGACAGAAAGAAGTAGGGTGTTCATCAGACGTGCTGCTGTAGAGACAGTGTTGAAAGGGAATCTGGGAACAGATAGACTGAGAGAGAGAAATGAGAAATAGCTGCAGTCTATTTAGAAATGGAAAGTGCATTCCAGAAGCAGCTACAGAGGGGAAAGGACAAAGGAGAAAATTGCAAATCATAAAGCCAAGTTGGACATGGGATAAAACAGGTTTGGGCTAGAAGACAGTAGGATTGTCTTGATTTCTCCTCTGAGGTGAAGTACTTGTTGCTTTCTAAAGCACTACTCCTCGTTTTGCAGCACCAATCCTTTCTTCCTCTACAACTGCAAACAAAACAAAGCCCTTAAACATATAGTTTAAATTCTATCCATATTAAGGGTATTCTATCCATATTAAGTTATGTGTGTGTCACTTAAGATTGTAAAAACCTTAGGGCAGGAATAGTGTTATTTATATTTGCACATTTATTTGTGTGGCATCACAGAGTTATTACTAAATAAATGGTTGCCATGAGTAATTAGTTGATCTCTGTCTTTAAATGTTCATTAGACATATAGATAAAATGAAGATGCTACCTCAGTCCATTGTTAATAGACTTAAGCTTTCTTTTACTTGTTTTTTTTTTTTCTACTTCTTTTATATATCCATCTTCCTTTCTCTGTGCTGCCGCGGGAAATCGTCATTACGTTTACCTCCATATAACAGCATTTTTTCTATGGGGAGGAGAAGAAAATTTAGTTTATCACCCTTGGAACTTCAAGTAAACAACAACAAAAAAAAATCTTGCCAGGAAGATATATGTATGGAGTATGTTTCTTCCCCTGAAAGAGGAAGGGAAAAATACGAAGACTGCAAAGACCACTGAGTCTTTCAGCACTTTCTTTCAAAGGCAGTTCTAGTGTCCTCTTACCAAAGGAGAAAAATCAATTGAGAATATTAAGAAAGGGAAGGTGGTGCAAGAGATAATAAATTACTCAAAATCAACATAGTCACAAATGATTTCACAGAGCAGCACTTAAAAAAAGAATTAAGGAATAGGAATTCTAATGCAGGCAGTTATATTTTTGAAACTGTAATGTCAAACAAATAGTTCCTTTTACTAGAGGAATGAATGGATCCAGCTTTACAGCATCATATGAGCATTCTGACTTTCAAAAACCCTCTACTTCTGTACTTGAAATCAATTTGGGACAAGGAAAGTGAAGCTCTGGGACAAGTTAAGTAGTCTGCATCATTAGAGGTCTTTAAGGAAAGAAAGACTAGCTGAAATAGCTTCTAGATGAATTGAAGTACTGTTGATTCTGACTTGAGACAAGAGGACGGAATGTATGATCTCTTTTGCAGCTACACACTTCCAGAAGTTGAGGGAGCAGAAAAGATAACATTTAGAAGATAATGTCAAATACCTAACTGATCAAACAAACACTACTGTACGCACCTTTCAGGGCTTATGATCAGTTACACTATCAGAGATGACAGGGTACCCTTTGCAACTCAATGCTCTGGAATAATATAATGTGTTATAAAACAGTGACCCACTTGCACCAAATATAATGCTGTAAAATTTTTTCAGAACCAGATGCAGGAAGTCAAAATTCAAATGTTCTTGGTATAAAGGCAATAGTAAGAGAAGTATATGAATAGATAGAGCAGAGTTTAAAGCAGAATCATTCCCATTTCTGATTTAAATATGAGTGCCTTCTCTTGCTGTAGTCTACTTTGAAACAACCCATCAGGTCTAACAGTAGAGCTACTAGCAAAAATGCTAGTCAGTAGATCTACTAGCATTTCTTCAAGGATAAACTATTGCACTAAAGGTTAAAAAATAGAATGTATTTTCTAAATGCATTTGAAAAGGGAAAGAACTGGTGAAAAAATCTCTGTAAGACAAAAAGTCTTTGAAATTATGTAAAGGCTGGCTCTGTCCCTCATTAGTCTATCCTGTTCTTTCTCGTTCAGCTCCAAAACAAAATGTTAGCAGATTCGGAAAGGTATTTATTTATTATTAATTTCTATTCCTTACCAGAATGCGCATCTTACAAAACTGTTAAATCTAAAGTAAGAGACAAAGGCTCCCAAGTTAACCATGTAGTCCCTTTGATCAATGGATTGTTTTCAGAGAAATGGCTGAGTTCAAAAATACTAATGTCAAAAGAATGCTGGATTTTATATGTAAAGCAACCTCACATATGCAGGGCAGGTTAAATGAGCCTTCGTGTGTGTTCTTGATCAGCATCCTGGCGCTCCTCTAGAATGTGGCCAATGCAAGTGAACTGGGAGCTGTCGTAAAATAATTGCTGTGGAATATACCAATATTCAGCTGCAGCTTTTCACCCTAGCTGCTCAAATACATGACGCTTCTGTGGAGGTAATGAGGAAAAAGAAGTTGAAAATTTTCAAGGCATAAAAAGAGTTGTCTCCATGCATTCCAATCTACCACTTTTTGCCTTTTCTCTCTCTTGGAGTAACATTTTTTTGGTTTTACTAATGAATAAGAACAGAAGATTGTACTGAGCTGTGAATTGCCTTTTTCTCTCTTTTTAGTTAAAACACGGCATGAAGAGATGCGAGTACAATTATTAGTGCTGGAGATTGTGAATATCTTTCAAAATGAAGTGCATTTGCCAAAAATCTGTCAAACTATAAATGACCTGGGTCTTGCTCACGAAACCATCTATTAAAAGCAGTGACCCACTAACCTCATTTTTCCAGAAAGACTGTTGGGCAGTTATGGCAGGACAATCCAAGAGATTTATAAAACTTTTAATTTCTTTGGGGGTCAGACAGTAAGATTTCAGATGCAAAAGCAATAGAAAATCACCAGTAATTTAAGCAGGAGGTACTGTTGCCAAATGAACTGTGTATATTTAGACAGCTTTGTTAAT
>NW_008824676.1:5825348-5836377 GCF_000699105.1 Pygoscelis adeliae
CGACTCATGACTACATTCAGGAACTGCTTAAGATGTGCTTTTACCCTGGTGTTTCTTTTGTCTGGGTCCTCCAACACTTTGTACAGTCTACTGGGAAAGAAAATCTTGCTTCATTTTGTAAAAGTGAGATTATACACAGATTATTGGACATTTGCTCTTGGTACTTGAGAACAATTTTCCTTTTAATGTAAGCCAAATATTGCAGTAGTTGTTGCCTTACAAATGTTCATAATAATAATCATTATCAATCTGCTTTCTGTGGCAATAAAATCTCTAAATTGAGCCAGGATCTGAATTTACAGTAATGCTAAACTCAGAAATGGTAGAGGCTTTCCTACCATTTTGAAAAGAGGATGAGAGAGAACAAATTAATCATAGAATCATGGATGCTGGAAACATATTAAAACATCTAGCCAGTATCTTTGCCATTCATTCGCTTTTTATTGTACATCCTGCAGTATTCTGACAGTCTGGTTTTCAAAAGCTGTAGTCTTAAAAGTGATAGGTTACCATTACTTTCTCTTAAGAGCGTATGAGAATCTCACTGATAAAGAGGATTTCAGAAGTTTAGGAAATGAATGCTACTGCAGCAGTGAGGAACTAACGGTTCCAAATATATATAGGAATGCAAAGGGATTCTTTTTCCAATGATTTTTTGTGCTGAGTCTCCATCTGAGATGCCTGTGCATATGTCAGTTTATCTATGTCTGTTTTAGAGCTGGAATAGGTTCGCACTCCTTTAATAATCACCTCCTCGCTTTCGGTACAATTTTAACGTTATGTCTGACCAGAGGATTAAACGTGTATTATCGGTAACATAGTCTTGAAATTCATTTGACTGTGCATTGTTCTCTAAAGTGCCACATTTAGCTTTTAACAAGCTTGGGAATATTGTTTATTTTGCCGTATGATGTGTTAGTTGCTTAGCTAATTCTGTGTTTAAAGACATGTGCGTTCTCTGGGCTCTCACATGGGGGGGAGGAAAGTGTCCTCCTTATGTGAGAAAGCTGCCACAGCAGCTGAGATATCACTTAACACTGGAGGCTCTCCAGGGCCTGAATGTGCTGCACGTATCTGCAATGTATTTTGCTATTAGTATGACCAACGTTTATACACAGCACTAATTCTGAGAATAAAGAAAGTGCTAAAACTCAGATTCAGATGCTCTAAATGGCAGCATCTTTATTGCTCTACACTAAGAGGGAATGGGCAAATAGTTCTGCAGTGGGCAAAGGAGGCCGATATAGTGCCCTAACCCCAGAGGCAAATTCCTTTCCACCCCATCTGCCGTCTCAAATGCCAGGTCCTAGAAATGCCACTGTTTCCAAAGTAGCAGACATTAACCATGTGTGTGAATCTTAGTCATTAGTAAAAATTATTCCAAAAAAATGCCTTTGTTTGGCTTTCATGAATTGCCAGAGAAAATTAAAAGGCCAAAGCTGGATGTGAACTGTGTTACTCTGCCACAAACTGATACGTTTCCTAATTTCTATAATGAAATATAATGAACGTCTTTCAGTAAGATAGGCATTTCATTTCATTCATCTACTGCAAATAATAAAGGCATTTGTCAGAGGTAAGGTTTAAGGCTGGATTCTGGTCTGGTTTGTTATGGGACTTGCAGACCCCATATCGTGGTACCCAGCTGACAAAGAATCACAAAGATCTTGTATATTGTGGAATGAAAGATAAGTTCACAGTAAATAACAGTGGGTAACAGGTGCTGCCGCCAGACTCCTGGAGCTGAGGGTAGGCAAAGAAAACACGTAGCTGGCTGGTGGTGCACAGGTCTTCCACCGAAGGAGCATGGTTACCATGAACGCCTCTCCCCCTCCTCCTCCTCCTCCCTCCCTTCCTCCTATCCTCCCTACCCACCAGCGCAGGTTTTGAGAAAGCTCTCCTGTTGCTGTTTCTCCCACCAGTAAATGGCAGAAGAAATTATATATTATTAAGTGCAGAAGTAGGTACACCTTAGAAATCCGAGCGTTGGGGAACATTAGTCCTGCCCTTTCCTTGCCAAAACTTGCAGATTCCCCCTCCTTTGCTGTTAGCTGCTTTCAGACATTTGCGTTTCTTTTTGTCTGGGCAGGCTGTGTATTCAGCAGAGTGACTCAGAGCACAGCATCTCTTTGAACTGTGTTCCTGCTCTGGGAAACTCTTTTTTGGTTTTTGTTTCTTTAATTTTTTTTTTAAGTGATAAGGAAATATGTGCTACTTGCAAGTTGCTCCTTTTGGCAAACACGGGATAGCCCTTTTTAGTATGGATTCTGCTCCATCTGTGATCGTTCCCTTTTTGCCAAACTTCCTTAGATGTGCACCAAATTGCAGAAAGACGAACCAACTTTGCATAATTTGAACAAGAAAGCCTTGCAGTGCTACTTTTCCGTTTAATTTACGGGGGAAAAAAAAATTATGAGATACGTAGGACATAAGTAAGGGCAGAATAGAGCCCTTAATCTTAATTATGCATTCTGCAGTATTATAAATGACTAAAGATTACTTCCAATGTTTGGTATAATCTTACAGTGTGCAGATGTGGTTCTCTTTGGTATATGCCATCTTTACTGAACTCACAATTTCCATAATGCTGTCACATTCTGCATGGGAAGCAGATTTATAGATAGGTAATCCATGTAAGGTATTTTAAAGACAGCTTATTAAAGGATTGAGGCCTGCTGTTAAATTACATATGCTTTCAATTGCTATGAGGAGCAAACAGTATCAAGAAGTACAATAATTTAGCTACAGCTGGAGAAAGGCCTATTTAAAGTTTTGATGGCAGATCCTTTAAACTTTTCCTTTAAGTTCTTTTCTGCTTTATATCTTCTTCTGCGTAGTACGGTATTTTCCTTTATACAATGTAATTTCACCAGCAGGTCAACTGTATACACGCTAAGAAACTGAAATGCATTCCTAAACTGATAGAGTTTACAAAATGACTGTGGGTGCCGGGCTCCACGCTTGATGGCATTATCTAAACACCTGACAGCGAGGATGGAGTCTTTGCAGTTTAGCATTGCTAATTATTAATGGCTCAAATTGTGTTGGGTACTGTTGCCGTGCGGCTTTCCCCGCCGCCGCCGCCGCCGTGAGCTCTGATGATCTGCCGCATTGTGCGCCGGGCGGGATGTTGTTGAGCATATTGGATAGTGCCCCCATCTGTTTCTAAAACACAAGGCAATGTGTCACTTACGTGCTGTCTGCTCCTGTTACCCTTTACAGAAGGAGTTACAAGAGATTGCGTTTCCAAACAGATAAGCTCCTTCCCCTCTCTTTAACCGGAATAAGGCGGCGATGACCATAGTTTAGAGCCGTTCCTTAAATCCGGGGGCCAGGGAGGGGGGAAACGTTTGGGGGGAGGGGGTGTCCCTAAAGTAACAAAATAAATGAGAATATAGTGATGATATTTGGAGCTAACTTTATGTGTCACACTGTACGATACAAAAAGGGGCACATTATGCAGACGTGAGACTACAAAGCCCGAGAGGGAATGTGTTAGGCAATCATTTTATAACGATGAGTCTGGCCATGCGTTTGCATGTGAACATCATTACAATCTGAAAAAGAGAAAATGTTATTATGCCATGTATCTTTGAGCCATTATTGGAATTAGGTTACAAAGCTTCGGCGGCAAGGTTATTTGAATCTACTGCTTGTTGTTAATTTCATGCTTTCTATTTAGTATTTTTTTTCTTAATAGTTATGAACTAGTATACTATGAAAAGGAAATAATTTTTAAAAATGTGTCTATAACCTCCCACCACAGGCATAAGTATATTTTTGGATAGTATATATTTTAAAATAACAGTATATTGTGGGAAAAGCTGTAAACCTCTGGAAGGACAAGATAGTAAAATAGTTTTTAAAAAAGCCTCTGAGAAAAAGCCTCTGAGAGTTACAATACAAGGTTTTTAAACTCACGTTTGTTTTTTCTTTAACAATACTGTGTAACCTAACGTGGCAGAAACATGAACAATATTGAATCTAATTTTGGCCAAAAAAAATGTTTTCCTACAAAGGACTATCTGAACATCTTTCCATATAAATATGTTATGGCTTTTATTTTTTCATTTTTGCTTTTTTAATAAATGAAAGATGGTATTTTTATTTTGAAATATTTATAGTGTAAATTACCCACATGGTATTTCTGTCCTGTTCTAATAAATCTGTTTTTACATAAGTTGTAGAGGTTAATGGACAGATTTTGAATTGCATTAGATTTCTGTAATAAATGGATATGTAAGACAAGACCTTATTAAGTAGATTTTTGTCTGTGGAATCTGTCTCCTTCAAATAATTTCAGAAGCCAAAAATGCAAAATACAAACTTCGCTTAATCGTGAATTTTTAAACATATGTCACTATAAATATTAGTATATTTTAATTATAGAAAATTAGTTTGTTACTGATCAGTAGCAAACTTCCACAGAGTACCTGAAACTATTCTTTTTATTCTGGTATTTAAACTGGAACCTACTTCTCATAAGGGAACAATGCTATTGATAGCTCTAAATATGAATTTGAATTAATATAATGTCAATATTATCAAATATTGATATATCAACCTTAGTCTTCAAAGTATTATCAAGTCACAAATAATTAAAGTAGTTAAAAATTAAACTAAAGAATTAAAAGATGATGCTTAAATAAAACCAAATATCTCAGAAGAAAATATTTCTAATAGGTTCCGTAGATCTCCTTGCAGTATTTCTGCTGTTACCATGTCTTAATGGTTTTTTTTGTTTATGGGAAAAATTGTGTAAGACAGCAAGAATCCCGGGTCTTCTCTTTTTTATGAAGGTCAAACTAAATTCAGAATTATAACTGAAAAATGAAATGTAAATACCTAGATCTTTGATAACAAAGTAATTAAAATGTATGGTTTTGCCTACTGTGTATAATAAGGGCTTATATTTGATCAACCATAAAAGTTATTTAATCATTTTAACCTTGGAATACTACCCCACAAAAAACTACTTAATGGAAGTTAGCTGAGAAGCATTAGAGTATCACAACATCAAGAAGGCTGAGCGAGAGGGCACTGAAAATTCAAGCACAGCTTATTTCTGCCATAATACTATAGCAGGTTGCATGGCAACCAGTGGCTGTGGATTTTGAAGTTACTTTATCCTTATTCAATGAGCAAAGACGTAGCCTGTATTTATTTTGGTAATTTCTAGAATTAATCAGGTATTTAAGACCCACTGTAGCATAAACTTGCTGTGATTTTGCGATTGGCGAATGAATGTTTACAAGTGTGGTTGGGAGAACATCTGGAAGAAGAAGAGAGCTTGACTGTTCCTCCTAACGTTGCAGACAGTAGGCATTAGAAGAGTGCTTGGATCAGCAGCCGGTTTTGAGCAAGAGTGTGGCTTGCAAGCACATCCCTATGATTTAGGTTTGTCATTTTAGGTGGTCCCTGGAGTTTTCAGAAACCCTGTCATATTTCATTTTAATGTTTCCATTAAAGAACAACGCTAAGAGAATTTTAACATTTTTCAGCTGAGTAAAAGCTGTAATCATAAGCCAAAGTCACAAGTACAAGTAGCATGGCACCCTGGTGTGCATGTATTACTTCAGAGAATCCGTTAATATACAAGTCTCAAAAAATGTTTTATAGTATTATTTAATTTCCATTACTGTCTTTAAAGTATAAACGCAACTCTTTCAGTATCCTGTTGTTTAATACGTCCAGGGTTTCACCAAGTTTCTCAGTATCCACAGATCTTATTGAAACTGGAGTAAATTAAGAATGCTCAGAATTGCACAGGCACAAAAAGCACATCATAGTACTTGTAATGAATGAGAGGTACGAACTGGTGTCTCATTTAATGAGCACTTTTAAAAAATGCATTTTGCTAGAGTATCTGAAAAGTCTGTAGGATATTTCCAGGTTTGAGATGCAGAATATATTCTTGTAGTCAAAGATACGATCATAAAGCTTATACATACAGGGGTAGGATTATGATACGAGTCTTGTCTTCACATGTTTCATTTCCTAACTTTTTGACTTTTATGCCAAGTACACACTGAATGAACATTATCACATACACAGCATGAAAGGCATCATTAAATCAAAATAGGCTTTCACAACCCTGACTTACATCGTGCACCCCACCAGCCTAGCTTTGAAGGACCTTTTTTCATATGTTCATGAACTTAGTGGATTTATGTGACAGCTGTATCATTTTATTTTAAAAACATTTTTCCAAAAGTGACATTAAATCAAGTCAAAAAAACCCCAATAAGAAGCCCACAGTGCTCCTTAGGTGGAAGCGGGCACCCAGCCAGTCAAGCATTGCTGACTTTAGGAATGCCTTGTCTCCAAGGCAGAACACTAAAACACAAAATTACACAACTGAGTATGTCTAGTGCAAGTCAAGCCTTTTCTGAGAGGCTTCCTGATTACCCAGCTACTGCTTATGTCCAGAAAAAAAGCATCCATAGCATCCATATTCCCTGATTTACTAGTTGTGTGCTGGCCATTCCTAACTCAATAGGACAGAAGTTAGTTCAGTTAAAATTAGAGCTGAAGTGGGTAGTGAATGTGCTGCCATTTTTTGCATAGGTAGCCTAGAGGTTATAGCAAGTTTGCGTGCAGCAGCAAGAAGGGGCCCACAGATGTCTGCTTTCAAGCAAAGTGTAGCAGTTTAGGTCTTGCTATGCTTGATGGCACATAAGAAAGTCCCTAACGATCTTCTCAATGAAATGAAGTGATCATTCTTTGCAGTAAAGGTACAGTGAAGTTATTTTTAAAATGCCTAATTTGTTTTGTCAAAATCTCTACTAGCAAGCTAGTACTTCTGGGAGCTGTGAATGTTGTTAAAAAATATATATTATAGCCTTAGTGATGACAGTTAAAAAGTTATTACAACCAAAATACTTTATGTCAACAATAAGCTACTGCAATTTAAGAAAAATTAAACATTTTCCCCTGAGCCAGTTGTGTTTTCTTTGAACATAAGAGGAAATAAAACTGTTAAACACTTTGGGTTGGAACTGTTGGTCCTGCTTGAATATTTGTGTTTCATACTTTCCAGAAATTAGTGAATTTTAGTGACCTCATTTCTGGTCACTGGTTTTAAAATGGAAAACTTAATACTAAAAAGCAGTAGTATCAGGAAAGTCATCTGCAATTCCACAGTGTTTTATATTAATAGTGAAACTAAGAGATCTGTACGGAGCAGGTAATTGTGGCAATAAGGGGCTCCTGGATTTTCTAGCTTCTGTCCTATCTGAAAAGAAAGCTGACCTGTGCCATTGTCTCCTCTCTATCTTCCTTTGGGGAGGTACATTAAATCATACCAGTCTGAGCAATCAAGCACAATGTAGCTACCACTTGTCAGCTGGACCATTATAATTTATCCTTCCTCAGGCTTTAGGTGAAATGTATTAACATAAACCTCAAATGCTGTTCCAGTACAAACATAGGAAGGGGATCCAAGACCTGGCCCAAGTGTTGGTGCAGAGGAAGCAGGGACTTTGCATCTTCTGGTCCTTCCTTCATTTATGCAAGAGATGGCTGCAGCAGAAAGCTAATAAAACTGGTGATCAAAGCACTGCTGTACCTGACCTGCAGCCTTGTTGTAGCTACACTGCAGACAAAATGGTAGAAATCATTTTATCAGAGATGTGGATGGATGAATTTTAAATAGAACTTTGAATCAGTCATCGTTACTGCTTTTATTTCTGTACGTATTAGGCTTAGTGGCTACACGAGAGGACAGAGTTGCAGAAGTTCTGAATTGCCCTTGACATTGGCCCTCCATGTGCTGTGGGGGTGGGCAATCAGATTACAACACTTAAAAGGGTACCTATGCCTCAGTTTTTTAAAACAGAGAAAATTGAACATTCAGTGATGCTACGGGCCAGAAATTGCTGTCCAAGTAAACTGCAAATACTTACAAATGAGGAATAATAGATTTGTCAGGGGTATGACCTATTTCAATGATTGTGAAAAAGGAACAATGTTAAGATGTCAGAAAGGAGTCGAGGCATGGGGGTTGTTTTCACCGAAACCCTAGGCAGCCATGAAAACATGAAGGTAATTCTTTCTACTTCAGTCTGCAAATCGGAGTCTGGGAGCACAGACGGTCAGGAGTAGACTTGTAGCTCCATTTCTCCCTAAATAATTTGCACTCGCTGCAAAGAAAGCAGTCATATATATTTATAATATTGGAACCTGGGATTAAAATTTAAAGCCTATAGCGAAACTCCCATTTGCAGAACAGAGCTTTATCAATTACCTCTTCTCTTTCCTGACAGCAATGACTGCTTTTGCGGAGCAGCACTCCACGTTGTCCTATCCGTTTGCATCACAAACACATCAGACACAAATGTGTTAGCCACGTTTTTGCCACACTATCCAAGGAAATTTTCAGGAAATTGTCCAGTTTCAAAAATTCTACTCATTATTGAGTATTCATTTAGAGTTTTAAAACTCAGAAACATGGCTATTCAGGCAAAATGTCAGTGGTGAGTAGATCTTTTATCAGCTAAGTGCATACCTCCTCTCAAAAATAGCCGTAGAACCAAAAATATAAATGTTTTTCTTCCTTCGTATTTTTCTCTTCCAGGGTTGCCTGTATTGACTGTATCAGAGCACACAGAGGCTAGCACTACAAGTGTAAATTGTCATCTAAGTCTTTTTCTTCTGCCTAACACTGGGAAAGGTTATGTCCTGAAATAACACTTTTAGCAAATCATGAGCCCTGTAAGACAGGACCAGGGCTGGAAGGATCACAGACAATATGTGCTCATAGCTAGAAAAAGAGCCTCACAGATTGAGGACTAAACCCCAACGCTTCCTGTCCATGAGAGTTTTCATATTGACACCTCTGGGATTATAAAGAATAATTTTGCAGCCAGATGCTCTGTTGATTTACATTCCTGGAAAATCCACCGATTTACGGAAGGTTGTGTAATATAAACATCACAGTTCATTCTTGGTTTTAAGGCTCAGAACTGCAGTAAGGTACATCAAGCACCCTTTCCAGTTTGCACTGTATTTTGTCTGATATAGCTTTGGTTACTCTAACATCTGTGTACCTCAATGTTTCTGATGTACCTGTCTTCACAGCCACCCTGTGCAATGTGGGCTGTGCTACACAAGTTTACACTTGTATTGAGATCCAGAGAAAATAAAGATGAGAAATGTAAAGGTGTTTTAACCCTGTACAGTCAGGTATGTTCCTAACAGAAACCTCAAGGGTTTCTACCGGCCCAGCTATTAGAAACGTCCACAAAAGGTGGGAACCTGCACATGTGTGGAAATTCAGCCCAGCACTGAGGGGTCTGGTAGCTTTGAAAATCTGACCCAAGACGATTTGGGCAACATCACGCAAGGTAACAGCAGCATAGAAGGGAATTGATCCATTTCTCTGAAAACATTGGCATGTACTATAACCCTTAGAATATCTTTCTTTTTTTTTTTTCTTTTTTTTGTTTTTTGAGTTTAGGGTATGCAGTAAATATATTCTGACATCTTAGAAAGTAATTTTTGCTTTGATTCCTTCCTGCTTGACTTTCAGTGTGAATCATTCTGAGCGTATTCTAATTCCGCTGGATTAAGTGTGACTTCTCATTCACTTCATAGATATATTGCTCCTCTGAAAACAATAAAGCTATACAAGACTAAAAGGGAGATGCTAGAGGGAGGGTTAAGTTCTTTAAATTGTAAAGTAAATTGGCAATGGTTGAACACTGAGACACATCCCGGTCCCCATGTACTAATTGGATGGCACTTAAAAAAATATGAGAAAAGCATGTGAAACTCCAGGTCTTCCAGTTTAAGCATCGTCCTAGTTTTACACTGATATTAATGACCACTGGTTGGGTAGGGTTTTTTTCTCTTTTTTCCCCCCACTGTGGTGAAAGTAAGATGCCCAAGGGGAAGCAGAATTAATTAAAGTTTCTGATGAATATTGGACTACTACTGGTATTTGCCTCAGGATCAACAGGTAGTTCTTAACTTTGTGAGGGAAAACATTATTGAAGAAGGTTGCATTCCTTGTGCAGATCAAGTTGTGCTTTTAAAAAATAAAAGAAGTCAGCTGGTGGTCTTGCTTTTAATTATCGAGGCTGTGAGAATTCGAATGACATATTTGCCTCATTTACTTAGAAGATATTCTTGTATTTATTAAATCATTTGAAGAACATCTGTAACACTTTGATAAGATTTTCTTTCTCATCACGGGAAGCAGGCTGCATTTCAATACCAGGAAGTACTAGTATTACGAAGTGTTTCCTAGTCCATTTACAGGAGAACAGTAATATGTAGAAATAAAATTCACCAGAATAAAGAAATGTTCCATTTCTTAACAATATTGGGCATAGGTAATAGTATAGCATGGGATTAAAGGAGCCGGTCCCAATTATAAATTATTATTTAGCCTTTCCCTCTATCACTGCTAGATTACAAGCTACTGCTTTCTTACCATTTTTTGCCCAGGATTTCCCTCACAAAAACAAAAGCCTGTAGTGTCTTCAGCAGAAACAGTACAGTTTAGATGCCAAGGAAGAAGTAGAGCATTTTTAACACCAGCTGTTAAATGACTTAAAAGAAGATCTGGCTGCTATAGTGATGCTGTCTTTCTGTACTGTTCATGGGTCAAATAAAAATATTTCAACATGAATAGAAACAGCCTATGTGCTTTAGATCTGTCAAAAGTCGTTTTTAAACAACTTGAAATTTCACCTCATTGAAGCTTTAAGGCTTTTCTGTGTTGTGAGCACCTTCCTTAGGCATAGAGGGCAAAGGTCCAGTGTCTCCAACTACGTTTTTACATGTGACTGAAGTTTAAAAATCAAAGTTCATGGGAACCAGACAAAGTCACAGAGTCCATAATATCAGACAGGGCAGAGTGAGTATGCGTACACTTCTGTTTACTGTAGGAATACACAAGTTAAACTAGAATTTCTAATGACGTTTTACATGAAGTCTGCTTTTTAAAATTCAGAATACCAGGGCAAATCTCACATTAAAAGGTTGAATCATACATGACATGATATTCTGCTGGAAAAGGCACATC
>NW_008824676.1:5836411-5838911 GCF_000699105.1 Pygoscelis adeliae
TTCAAATATGTGTGAGCATATGCAAAATTGTATATGCATACATATACATATGCATACATATGTGTATATGTGCATGCAAATACCAATATTGTCTCTGTGTGTACATAAAAACTTATTTAGTTATCTGTAGTTGTATGTTCACAGGTATAAGTACCTGCATATACCTCTGGTCTTTCTCGCTTCAAAAAACATATTAATTACATAAATAAATAATATTACATAAATATGTTTCAGAGATAATTTTAAGAAACTTTACTGTAAAGTACTAAGTACCTTTATTCCTCGTTAATTTTAGTCAGTGGTTTGTCTCTCTCCTGAATTGTTATAAAAAAAGTAATATATATAATTGTGAATTTATTATTTCTTCATATTAACTTAAAAAAAAAACAAACTAAACAAACTAGCGTGCTTACTGTAAAGGAGCTAATATAGTGTGATTTTTTTTCAGCCCTTTGTTATGCTTTTTAAGATTATTTGATGGATGTCTAACTGGTTCACCAGTTAAATACTACTAGTCCAACAGCTGAAACCCAATCACCTAAAAAGTAAAAAGGTCATATTAATGCTATAGCTCTAAAGGTTACACAAGAAAGTCAGCAACTAAAACCCTGTAGTCAATACAGAGAAGAGGAAGGGCCAGTGTGTTATTGCTAGACAAAAGGCACTGCTAGATAGTCCATCTCCATAAAACACTGGAATATTTCAAGAGCTACTTGCATCTATGGGTAATCTTTGGGATACCAGTGACTACTCATATGTTCCCTATTTAATTTCTCTGGCTTTTAAATCAGCAATGTCCGACCCACGTTATTATTGCTGGGATTTTTCCATTTTCCCAAGAACTCTCAGTTCTTTCTGTATCTCATCCTCTTCCTGAAGAAGGTGTTGATTTTCATCTTTTGCTTTTTATGTATTTATTTCTGTTACTTCATTGTCCATAAGCACTACTTGTGAATCAAGAACCTGCTGTGCTAGGCATCATATAAACTGAAGTTTTAAAAAGCAGTACCTGCTCCAGATATACTAATTTCTGCTCAGTCTTTCTCAGTCACCTTTCCCAGGTTTGCTGTATTTCTTGCCATCGAACACTGGACTATAACCTGATAATTTTCCACTTTGAATTTCTTTTTTGCTCCTTTTTCTCTCATATCTCTCTCCTCTAGTCTCGCCAATTCTTCTATCAAAAACAGTGTGACATCCCACAGTACTCTAAGAACACATCCCCTCTCATAAATCTTCGGAATAACTTTCTCTATACTTCCATGTGCTACACAAGCTGCTGCTCATTCTATAACTCTTTTGGCCTCATTTTCCCTCTATACCTCAGTCCATTTAGGTTTTTCACCTTTTCACTGGTAGTGTCTTCTTGCAACAGTCTACTGTGATCATACACCAAAATTTTACTTCTCCCTCTTAAAAGCAGTTCTCAAAATAAATTATTCCCAAAAGCACGCTAATGGGAACACTTTGTGGCTTTGCTTTTTTACTGTTAGCTGCTACAGCTTTTGGACTGCAAATTTATTCCAGGGTGGATTTCTTTTCCCTACCATTTTGGTTTAACAATCTAAATGCTATCAATTGTTAGGCAATTACAATACCATGTAGCAATTCAATAAACAATATGTGAATGGAAAATATAATATTCACTTCTGGGGAACCCTGTGCAGCTCCTGTAACTTAAAACTCCATGTGCCATCCAACCACAATTTTCCATGGGCAGGAGGGACCCCGTGCATGTGCATACCAACTACAAGAGGTTTCTGTGGCTCTGAATCCACAGCTGAAAACACAATAGCTCAGACCGTCGATTTTGTGTAGGTTGTTTTACATAACTACTGTAGTCATACTAGAGCGTTACAGAATATGACTAGCATCAGTCACATGCTTGGTTTTTTATCCTCTCAAAAAAAGGGTTTTGTTGGTTTTAAATAGTGCTGTTTCTACTATAACTGTGACTACAACTAGTTGTATCTTTGGTTACAGGGAAGGTCAAAGAAACACATTATTTACTTGGATGAGTGTCTAAGGCTTGTAATTGTATGCAATACTGTCTGTCAATTCAGCTCCCCTATACATTCTCGCTGTACTTAAATCAGTTTTGGTTGTTAGGCTGGCAATGGTCTCCTTAAATATGGATTGTTTTTAAAACTTGTAAATAGTGGAGTTATTCCATTTTCCTGGGTTGCCATCATAGATGATTCTGTATATAAGAAAAAAAGTCTTTTATCCACTTAATAAAAAGAAGAGTGATTGTATGTTCAATCAACCCATGTGTTTTGGAAACAGACCTGGACCAATTCCTATCGCTGTTCTGATGCTGTTCAGTACTGTCACCAGACAAAAAAAACCCCACTTAATTCTTTTCTACACAAAGGTCTTGATGCTTATAATATCAGTGATGTACTTTGCCTTGAGAAGCCAGCTACCTCTGGTTCCCCTGCTCTGCTGATAGATTTTATATTCACAAAAGCTGTTTACTTGAAGCTCCGTGCACTTGCAA
>NW_008824676.1:5843911-5854278 GCF_000699105.1 Pygoscelis adeliae
ACATATGTTCCAATAGGCTTTCCTACAGGTTTGCACAGCAGAAGCAGAGTGCAATGATTTCCCTATTTCTGCTACATTTGAATCTCATGTACGTAAGGAAGCTCTTCCCCAGACATTTCTGTCAGCAGCTCTTGAGGTGGCTAGAGAGCAGAGGGAGCAAACCAGTAGCAGTTAATTGAAAATATGAAGATCCACTGATTTACTTGTTGTGCCCAACATCTCTGCTGTAGCAGAAGGGAGATTTTCCTCACGCATTCCATGTCACGATCTCCTGTGATGATCCACGTGATTTGGGACAAACTAAATATCAAGCACTTTATGATGTCCTAAATAGATGCATTTATGATACTGCACATGGCGAAAAATAAGAAGCTATAGTACATGAACAAGCAACTGTGACTGATGCAATTAGGGGCCTCGGCAGAAAACGGAGGGAAGGAGTGACTGCCTTGTACAGTTCGATGCAGGATTCCGTAAGACCCTTCATGTGGCTCTCAAGTGCTTTCCAGTAATGTAGTTGCTAATATGACTAACATCTGCTTGCGTACTTCATTTTTACTGTTTTCTTCCTAGTGTTTCAGAAGTGCCATGTGTAGTTTTGATATGGGTTTTGTTTGGGGAGAGAGTTTGAAATGTAAAGAGTGGCTCATATTTATCCTGAAGACAGCAGCTCAGCCTGCGCTGGTGGCAGGATGTGGGAAGGATGGTAGTCATCCTTTTCACCTGTGGGAGTTCATTGTGTGTCTCAGATTGGCCTCCAGGAAAGGTTTAACCCACTTACTGGAAGTCCCGTGTGCCTGGGGAGTGTTGTTGGCTGCAGTCTTCAATGTGAAACCTAGGTGATTTTCAGATATCCTGGACTTAGGCTGTTGCAATCCTTGAATAAAAGGAGTGAGATATTTAGCTTCAACTGGCAGTGTATGAGAAGCCCATATACAGTATAGAAATTGAATTTGTCCTGGTTGCAGCAGGTCGTATTGCTGATGAGATCCACCGCAGTGCCCGGTGCTGCGTGGGATGCCGACGGGCTGGTGGCTCCGTGCCCAGGGACTGCGCATTTCTGGAGGCCTGGCAGGAGATGACGTGGCCTCAACCACCGAGGGAGGCTGTTATCCAGTGGTGTAGGACAGGCTCTTCTGATGAACCAGAGATGGTTGAAGGCTCAGCATTAGCAAGTGTAGTGAGTGCTTAGCAGAAGCAAATACATTTATAGACCTTTCACATGTACTGTTGACATAGATTTTTCTTTCTTTCCATTTTCATTTTTCTTTAAGAAAAACATTTTTCATAGTGAAATTTGTGATGTGAAAGACTTGCCTGTATCCAGCATGTCAACGTGCATCTGTGGAAGAGTTAAGCCATCACCATGGTTCATTGCAGTTTGGCATTTCTGATGCCTGAGCAAGTCTTGCTCGGACACGGAAATTTAAACTCAGTGAGACTTGTGACTGGAGAGAAAAGCAGGATCTGTCCTTTACAGATAAATTAGTTCAAAGTTAAACAAGGCAACTTTTATTTACATTCTAGATATTAAGTGGAAGGCTAACAATTGTCAAAAATAATTCACATGCTTTAGTGCATATGCATAAACCATTCAAATGTGTTAGTTAATGCTTTTTAAATTAAAAACATAAAGATCTGTGAACAAGATGAATTCTTAGCAATGAAAAAGAGAGCCTCACAAAACCTTGTCAGCTTGAATCCAGGTTGATGATTCCTATTAGAAAGAATCATAATCAGATGTGCTAAAACGATGACAGTGCTGAATAAGTCAGCAAAAGTGAGAAGTGGTAGGAACAGGACCATCGTGGGATGCTGTTAATGGTTGATTTCACTGAGTCTCAGTAGATACGTGGCACTGTTTCTTGCTTGACTATTTTAAAACATTTGTGTTATGAGAGAAAGAGTCAGAAACAGAGAAAAAGTCTCAACATTATAATTCAAAGAACATTTTCCCCCTCCCCCAAACGCCTAGGAAATACAGACAGTTGAAATAAAAAACCCAGCCTTAATGTCAGTCTATACTAAAGGGAGTGTTGTTCTTTATACAGCAACTTCTGTCATGGTTTTGCAATCATTTGAACACTAGATAAAATAAATGGAACAATAGTTATTTCTATTTTACTTTAATACAACAGAAAGTCGGATTTGTTTTTGCCATAGAAGGCAAGGCTTGCGTCAAAACAAACTGTAGGCTTAGAGTTTGCAAGGAATTATGGAGTGTGGTATGTGTCTGGGTTTGTATACTTTATTTATCATCACTGTTGTCTTGTGAGGGCAGGTTTGTCATAATTCACTGCTTCACTTCTCATGAGTTACAGTCATGCTTTTGTTCGCAAGCAATAAGAGTAGTATAATTTCTCTCTTTTTGTTTTTCTTTATACATACACTCAAATGTACAGAATGTAAATTTGTGCCTCTTACTCCAGTAAAAATCCCTGCGAAGTAAAAATGCAGTTCGTGTAAATGCTTGTGCACATTAGAAAAATATAAATACAAAGAACAGGCTTGTCCCAATATAGAGCAGCATTTAATGCCAGCATTACCTATTAAAATCAGTGCATTAGGCTTATGGTAGATGCGTGTATGTTAGTTTAGCATAATACTGCTAAAATTGCCAATCTAAAGCCCAGTTGCTGTAGCCATTAAAAAAGCAAATGCTCTTTCCCCTTCATTTATAGCAGTATTTGGTCAGTGTGCAATGTGATTAGGATGATATTCCATCACACTGGACTTTCATTAATCAACAGATAACCCTCTCAGTTGAGTAAATTCAGTTTCTCTCACATCTTAGGGCTAAGAAGACAAAGTATGAATCCTACCAGTCGGGGAAGTCTAGTCAGCAAAACAGGCAACATAGAAATAAGGTTATTCTTGTTTCCCAGCCCTCTGGGCCACGTCTCTGCCCTTGTGCAATCCCTGTGGTGCAGAGCAGTGTCAGAGAGGAAGACCGACTCCGGCCTGCCCCAGTTTGCTGTGGTGGTTTCATCTGCGTGAGTCAAGGGACACGGTGCTATGATACACATACATAGAAATATATACAGAGATAGCTGAAGAGGGAGGAACCCCTGCCCAGACACTGAACTGTCGCAAAAACGGAGGTTGCTTTTCTGCCTTAGAGCCAGTCTGCAATTTACTGGAGACCCGCTCAGAGCCAGGGTCACAGCCCTCCGTGAGCAGTAAGGTAGCCGGAGCTTTCTCTGAATCAACCTTCACCCTGGGCACCCTCACGCCCAGGTGCTCCTACCGTGCTGGTAATCCCACACCGCAGCTCTTTTATCTCCCCTCTCCATTAGGCCTCTTTTTAAGACTTTCTTAAGCGAAGGAGACCATGGTGAAAAGTCATCGTTCTTGCCAGTGGGCACTGGGTATGACATCTGATGGCTGCCAAAAAAAGAGACTTCTTTTTCCAAAGTGGAGCAGGTGGCAGTAGCTGACTGGAACACCATGCTGGCACTCGTTATATCATAGCACTGACAGCAGAGCTGGAAGCTAACAGGTTCACAGTTGCCTAATGTCATCATGCTGAAGACATTTTTAGAAAAGTTATGCAATTGATTAGCTGGCTACATATACCTTTTTTTTTCAAGCTAAGTTGGTATTTTTATTCTAACACGGCTAATAGCAATAAAATAGATTTACAGACCAAGTACTGCAAATAAAGTTTTTAGCAGGTTTTGGCAGCATGTCTTCCAAGAGCTCTCACGCCATCCTGCACGAGCTCCTTGGAAGTTATATGAAATGCATAGAAAGTGACCACACTAATGTGATTCCTAAATCCAAGAGTAATAATTGATGATTTCTTCTAAGATAGGGTATTTTCCATGTACTTTTTTTGCTGTGTGTCTCAGACTGCTCCACCTCTCCTCTGCAGAAGGACGCAATGCCATCTGAAGAGACAGTGAGGAAAAGTGTTGTGTGATGTCTCCTGACGCTCTGCAGCCCAGATTCCCCCTAATTTTAGACGTGTATCCAAGGCACCTAAATTGAGATCAGTGTCAGCCTGACTGTTGATAATCCCGGTGCGCAGACAGGCGTTTGAGAGAGCAATTCAGTTTACCTCAGATCTGAGTAAGAAGAGGAAACCCGGGACAGCCACCTTCCGTTGTTTCAGTGCCATAGTTACATATCTCAGTGTTTAAAGGATTAAGCCGGGACTGTGTTGTCTCTCAAAACTGGTCTGACAGATGCCGTGAAGTGATTTACTTCAGCTTAAATTGTGGTTTAGTTGCAAATTAGCTGGCAAATACTTAAAAAAGACAAATTCTGGTAACATCGATACATGGTTGGATACAGGTGGAAGAAATGACAATTGCTTTTCCCCCAGCAATGATGACAGAAGATACATGACTCATCAATCTCAGAATCTTTATTAAAGCTTAATGGTAGATGCTGTAGTGAGAGTTTATTTTGCTTGATTATGTTTGCCTAGTGAAATGATTGCAACATTTTCTTTTGGATGAGGGCTTTGCTAGAGTTACTTCTGTTTCTAAACCTGAAAAATTATAGCAGAGCAGTATGTTCTACATGGAGCTGCAGCGTAAGGCTACAGAGCTGTCAGCTGATCAAGCAAAACTCGCCATTAATAGCATAGCTTAGAGGAATCCAATGGGCTCTAAAAAGATATTGAACATGATTTATACAGTTTAGGCTTTTAAAAAATTGCAAATACTCCTTAATTTTGCAGTGGAAGAAAGAGACAAAGTTTGCATTTCAGCAATAGAAATTCTACTTTAAAATATTATTTTCTGGTGGGGTTTTTTAGCTAGAAAAATTGATGTAAGCTGCACCTTTGAATGTTTCATTTCTCCCGTGCTTTTCTTTCCCTTCCTGCTTTCCCCTTTGCCTTTATCTATTACCAGTAGTATAATACTTCAAGAATGGGAAAAGAACAAAGGGAAGGTAGATAAAATCCAAACTTCTGGGGGAAGAAGGAGTTGAAAATCAATAGCCAAATGAGCAAGAAAACAATTACTTTCTGGTGCCAATGTTTTCATTTTCCTAGTAGGACTTTTGACCCTGAAATGTTCTACCTGCAGTAGCTCCCCATATTTGTTAATTATCAACCCACACTTCAAAGCCAATCGGTTTTCAAGGGTTTTTGTGGAGGTTAGCTCAGGAAAATGAGTATTCAGTATCGCAGGAATATGTTTAATTTGAGGAGGTTTCATTTTGGTAGGGCTTGGGTTTCCATGAATGCATTGTACCTCTCAGATGTCCTTAAAGCGTCTTGGGGATAGGCCCTTCAAAGAAAGAAAATAAATGTATGCAATATAAAAGTCACAGGGATATTTCTGACACAGTGTCATATGACTTTGCATTGCAAGATAGCATCTCTTGGAAAACGATAGCTAAATGGAATGTTTTAAAAATATATATGGTGTAGTAGTTGCTGTACTGACTGATAAGGACATGCAGAAGGCTTTCTATGTTGTTTCACTTTGTTATATCTTTTAATAATTTAGCCTAGATACTATTTTTGTGCTAGTAGTGTCATTTCCAATCTCACTTGTCCTCTGCCCCCCAAAATACCTTTGAAACTACTAAGTAAAACAAAGTACCCAATTCTGCCCTCCCTATTCACACAAGATTAAAGCTGAGTTTTGCCCAAGGAGGACTGCATGGTCCGCCCAGTGATCTGGAAAATAGAAAAAAACAATAATACAAACTAACACTCTCAAAAATCATTGTTAAGATTTTTTTAATATCTTATTAATTTCAAAGAAATTTATGGCTTTAAGTAATTCTGCATGCAGCCTAGCACACAGATTTTTCGTTACTAGTAGAAACTTTCTGTTATCATTGTCTGTTTTTAAGAATGAAGAAAACAATTCTTTCATGTGCTTCATTACTCCCCCATTGCTGACTTCATTGAACCAAAATTTTGATATTAACATTTCCAAATTACATAGTTTTAAAAAAAAAAATTATTAAAGAACAACTTTAGAAACCAGTTAACCTAAAGGTTAAGTGCAGAACACCATTTCAGCCCAACGTAACTTAACCCTTCTTTAAAAAGACCTAAGTGTAAAGAATAAAGACAGTATTTTTCCTTTTCCTCTTTTTTTTAAAGAAGCCACATGAAATGTTCTCCGAGTTAAGTTTTACCATTCATAATGAATGCAGTCTCGCCATTCAAATGCGACCATAAGTACACAGAAGATAAGAATTTAATTAAATGTAGATTAAAACCAAACAGGAAAACACACTCGCTGATAATTTTATCCCATCCTCTGGCCATATTTTTTATACTTCCTTCTTGTTCTTCTTTGGGCTATAGCTTATCAACATGCCGATAGTACCATAACTCATTACATCTGATGGTGCTGCTGAAATGTGCAGGCTTGGTGCTTGAATTTCAGAGGCACTTAAAATGCAAAGCATGTAAATGTCTATGTTAAATATATTAGTGTGGTAATGTTAGTGAAAAGAAAGTGATTTCTTACAAATCCTTGTGCCTCACATCATACATTATCATTGCCCAGTCACAAACTGGTTTAAAAAAAAATCTATTGAAGCGTTTTCTTAAAATATATTTCTCTTAAAATATATTAATTTTGTTTTCATATGTCTATTTTCATATTAATCCCAGTTACTGAACTAGATCACTGAAAACAGAGAGATTATATTTTCAGTGCTTAGTTAAATACACATAAGGTAAACAGGTGACTGTGAGCAGTTTGACTTACCCGCATAGTGTCGCGGTTCAACACCAAACGACAGTGTGGAGGCTAAATGGACCTGGATACCTAAACACTTTTAATCACAGATACATGCAATTTTACCAATTATGTGATTTCGTTGTTCCGCAGAGGGAGACGATAGGGTCCAGAAGCCAAGTGGTGCAGCTGTGCTCTGTGTAGTCCTGGGGCTGGGCTGGGGGGTCCCCGGGGGTCTAGCCCCAAGGGATACCCCCAGTTATAGGGTAGGTAGAGAATATCCCTTTCTTAATTGGCTCGTCTGGCTTTAACAGCGATTAACAGCTTGTTATGCTGAAGTTACGCCTTTATTCTTATAGCTGAGATAGGTACTCCCTTATCCTCTAGGGTTAACTAAAGTTCATCTACTTATGCTAACACTGTCGTCAACTGGGCCCAACTGCTACACATAGCTGCATTTTGGTGCATCAGTATTAATAATGAATTTAGAAAGATGATTTTTTCACGTACAACAAGAATAAAGCATTTATGTTTTAAAGGAAAACAGTTCATGTAGATGGAATTCATGGGTTCCAAACTGGCCTGATGGCAGCCTTGCTGGCTCTGCCTGACCAGTAGCCTCTAACACATCTGCAAGAAGTTCTTTAGCTAACCAGCATTGGAAGTTAAAAGAAAAACATGATCCATAAATAATTTAACCGAAATTTGTCCACTGTTACTTATTTCCAATGTATTTTGCTCACTACATATACTATACATTTCGGGGAAAGAAACTAAACAGTTCAGGTCTGTGAGGGTTTTACTGATGGCAGAACAGGCATTGGACCCAGCTCAGTAATATGGAGATCAAAGTAGTAGTTTGCTTAATTAAATATTATGCTAAGGTTTAGAATGTCAATGTATTCTTTAATATGCAATCTTGATTTATTAAGCACTATTAAAGCATAACTGAAATCATTTATATGCTCGCGCTATCTTATATTTATAACCAAGGCCTGTAAAAACTGGAACATCCTTTAGTTTTGCAGTAAGGAAAGAAGAATTTCTTTCTGCTATTTTATCAGCAAATAAATTATTTAGCTATATTTTGCTTTTAAGTGATCTAGAATGGTCTGAGAGTTGCAAATGTGAATATGAACTTTGCTTCAGCTCTTGACCAAGAGGTATTTTCAAATGAAGAAGATGGATCTGCAACTTTTTATAATTAGATGGCCTTTGACCGGAGCTTTGTGGATCAATCAGAAGAGAAATTATTTCATGTAAAAAGTTTAATAATATTAGAAAGTAATTACTGAGGTAATCAGAGCAAACTCTGTACCTCATCAGGAACCATACCTGACCTGCCATTGCTCAAATTTAGGACAGGATTTGAAAGCAAGTTTTCCAGTGCCAGACCAGACAGTGTAGGAAGCATATGACACCTATGAGTTAGCATTCCCCACCATTTCCCTAAGCATATTTTCAGGGTAGGACCTAGCCTCCATTAGTTTCTTCCACTTGACACCAAAATGAGGTGAGATCCATGAGAACTTGCATGTAATTTTTTTTTTTTAATTATTAACCTTAATAATAGTTCGTGTCAGGCGAAGCTAAATTTGAGTCTGAAAGTCGGCACATGGCAAAACTCTAAGTCTCTTCAATGTTGAAACCGTTTGATACATTCCAAGTGATACACCACTATACTAAATTCTTTTATATACTAAAAAAAATAGCCTTAAAATCAAGAACTATATTTAAATAGAGTTAGAAATAAAGTATATTTCTTTTACAACATCCACTGCTGCCTCGTTACATGGAAAAGTCAGCCCAAAGGTCTGTAAAACAATGAAACCCTCAAGAGAGGGTATTTCTGGTCACTATAGTGACATTTTGGGATAGTTTAATATGCAGCATGTTTCCAGCCCACAGATACTGCAGTACTTCTCAAAGGAAACGATACTGCAGCCGTTGAGAAAACCTGAAACAGTGAAAGCTGAATTTTTAGAGGCATTGCTCTGAAAGAACTGGGTGTAATATTTAATGTGTTAATAATTCAAAATGTTTCAAGAAGAACTGTTAGAATGGAGATCGTAGGCTAGTTCCACAAAGGAGTGGTGTATCAAATGTAGTTTATATTTGGAGCAATGAGACATAGGAGAGAAAGCCTGTATTAAACTTCAGTGTCTGAGAGCTTTTTGGAGCACATTGTTAGGGCTTGCCGCTTTCCAGGAACAGCTAAGTACCGCTCTGCAAGAGTGATGGCCTCTTTCCACATCTGCAGGTGTAAGGACTGATATGCAGAAGAATTGATTCTTTTGTACACTTCCTGGGGAAAGGTAGAAAAGGCTGCAGAAAAGCTGTAAAATTTATTTTTCATTCATTGTCTCTACTCCCTAAGTTCAGGAGGTGTCAGCTTTTGCCTTTCTGCTAGCACAGACAGACAAATAATTCAGCAAAACCGTGGGTGTGGCAGCACCTGCTCCTGTGGAGCCCGAGAGCCCCGTGGATGTGTTCCACCTTTTGATCCTCCGCCAGCCCTGTGCCTCCAAAATTGTCTAGGTACCACAGCGTATGATATCGGTAATGTTTTCAGACAGGAAGTCAGCAAAAGGGTTTGGGTTTTTTTTTTGAAAGGAGAGCACAGGATTTTATTTTTCCTCTGACAAGTTCACTGCTTTCGAGCTTATCCAATTTTGGTGGAAAGCTGAAACCCGTCCCCGTGGATTTCACCATCTGGTAAAGGCTCCACGGCGGAGCAGAGCTTGCGGTACTGAGACGCCCGGTCCTCTCACACGAGTCGGTGATAGCAGGTCCGGCTCCAGCACAGCCGCTTGCTGCTGGTCCCCGTTGCCTCCCAGGAGCCAGCAGCCCTGCTTTGCACTGGCGCCGCTGGGGAGCTGCCGCCAGCAGTTTTGCAGGGATGAGGGAAGCGTTGCCTGCTTCCAGCCAAGAGGCTGTGCAGGTGTCATCACCCCTCCTCTGGGAGACGGGTGAGGATGGAGAAATGCAGTGGGACCGAGCAGCTCTTAGACGGGCAGAGTGAGACACGAGACTTGTCTTGCAGATACTGTAGCACTGCACCGGTGTCGGAGCTTAATAATTTTGGTGACGTTTGATCCCATTTCCCTTCAGAGTTGTACCTGATATCAGTGCATCAAGAAGGCCTTCAGTTTCCTATATCTAATAAAGACTAGCTGTCTCCTAAACCTTGTAATTGTGCATCTATACTTCTGGAGTGAAATGGTCTATGTTCTACCTCCATTTTTTTCCTGTATAGTTCATGTGGATGTCATGTGTGTACACAAATCTATTTGTGGCAAGAAAGTACTTAGGTTTTAGCATGGTCTTTTATGTTTCACAAGTAATTTATTAATACATATTTGTTTGCAAGTTACACTATCACCCACTGAATAGCCCATATTCTGGTATGCAGAATACACATTCTGTACTGTATAAACAAAAAATTCATATTGCACAGATACTTATATTCTTTCTAGTGCAAGACTGGAACTGCCTGGCAATTTTGCCATTTATTCTGTGAAGTAAAACATGAGAAGCTTTGCATACAAATGTGCGATGTCCAGTTGGCGTTAAATTCAAAAGCCTTTTTCACAGAGAATTGATCCCCCAGTATACAGCAATAGTTACCTTTTTTGATTTCTGCATCCCTTAAAATATCAACATTACCTTTTGTCCAAAGGTGCTTACCTCCTGATCACACACTATAAT
>NW_008824676.1:5854311-5860501 GCF_000699105.1 Pygoscelis adeliae
AGTTTTAAGTGAGCTACAGGGTAGAAATTTCATTAGATTAAGTAGCTTTCTGCAAACTATTTGTGAAAATAAGCCAGGAGAAGTAAACAGTTGTGAAAGCCGAAAGGATAAAATGACCCCTGCTAATAACATAAGATTGCAGGCAGTAATCTCTTCTGTTATTTTGGCTGGACGATGAGTTCCTTAATAATTCCCTCCCTTCTCAATTTCTTTTTCTGCATTTTTTGTTTTACAAACACTGGGTTACAGTCTCACGGGAGAACCAGTAAGCACAGCTCCAAGTAGGAACGGGCTTATATACATCACGTGTACCTTAATGGCAGTATCTCCATCAGGCATTACAGGAAACATTCGCACTTCATCATCGATGGTAATATTTTAACTGACTGTGTTTCCAAATTCAGTACCCAGCCCCAAAGTCAGATTGTGGCTAATGCATGTTGCAATGTTAACAATAACATATTCTTCCCAGAAAAACTAAAATGACGGGTGTAGCTATTGATGCTTGAAGCACATACTCTGACCTAAAGACTCGCAATCTGCTGCACTCAATGCAGCACATACTGTGGCAACTGAGCTGTGCTGGAGTTGTGCTGGAGACAGACTAACAAATGCTGTGTATGAACTTTAGCTCTCCCCCCCAAAATGTGGGTTTCGTTTGCTTCTTAAGCTGATTGGTGCTGGAAATGAGCATCTCCCTATGCCTTATCGAGAGATTATTTTCTTTCTAGTGTACAACACGACGCACTGTAGGGAGTATGTATGTAATGCGGTCTCTTTTCATATGTTACAATATTGGAGCATACACCGACAGTTAAAAGGCTGCTTCTTGTGAAATGCGAATCCTTCAGTTAATTCTTGCCGCTAAAGTCTTGCTGCGTTATAATTGCAAGTAGTATTGCCCTTCTGATTATTTCTCCTGACTTCCCTATTTCTGCAAAAGAAGCAGTTACGAAGAACCAAAGTGATAATACAGCAAACATAACTTTAATTCTGCTTTCGGTGATCTATCAGTTATTATATTTTGAATTTCTCTGCAGATCATTGATTCCAGTTTGATTTTGTTCATACATCAATTTCATCTAATTCTAGGTAAATATAAGTCACATTTTTTGCATTATACCCCTCAGAGGGCTTTATTTTTTCATTTCAGTAACCATTATTTGAATCATAAAAAAACACATTACAGTATTCATAATGCACTGCTTATGTGACAGTTTTTGAACTTTAATATTCTTTTCTGTAGTGTGCTGGCTTAGCAGCCTATAAAAGAGACATATTGTTTATAATGTTTCTTCGCCACAACAAATGATGCACTTCTAGGGTTTATGAAATGGCAGTAGTTTTCTAAATTTGTGATTCTTCTGTGTTCAGCAGTCAAGAACAGTTGTACATCTGCTCAGCACAGACTTTAGGAGACTATGAACTTTAATTGAGGAAAAATAATGAGGGTTCAGGGACCACTGATACAGAGTCGGTTGGTAAGGCAGGTGCCCTGCTGCCAGATCAATGGATTATTTACTCCTTTGTCATAAACAAGAAACAGTTGGGTCTGTGTAGAGATTACATTCATATTCCAAAGCCAGGCTGCCTTTTTCTGCTCCCTTGTAAACATGCAGTATATTGAATACTTTTAAAACTTGCTCTGAAAAACATAATAACTTTGCTCCTTCACTTAATGATGTAAAGTTTACCTTAATAGTACGATTTAGAGGAACAATTTTAACTTCAGTGATACTCATTTTGCCAAAATCCTAGTGGGCATATTAATTAATAATCTGCACTTTGTGTGCATAGAAAGGATTCTGTGGGTGTTGGAGGGTGTTTACGTGTGTCTACAAAGGCATTTTGTAATGCATAAAGTTAGGTAAAAATATAGTATGAGAAAGACAATTATATGAATATATTCAGAAGGGAAGAAAAAAGATGAGAAATACAGATGAGCACATTTAAGCCAATCTTTTACAGTCTGACTACCATAATGATAATGTTGTTTCAGAACAGAGTTTATAAAAATTTTATACACCACTGAAGTGGAATTTCCTGATGCTTTAATCAGAAAAAATACAGACTGCTTTTCCATGTGAGTCAAGCAAGTAATCAGGAGTTTCAGTAAGCATCCCTAATCCTGGGTGTGCTAGTGGCTATCTTTTACACACCTGTGTAACCCAACAGGGCAAGGTCAGCCAAAAAGGGCATGTTCTGCTCTAATAGGTATTCATTAGAAAAGCAAACAAAGACCACTGTGCAAGACTGCATGGAATAAGCCTTAATTTCCATTTTAACAAGTTACTTAGTCTTACATTACTCCGTGCCATTCAAGAAAATATGGATGCTTAAATCACTCGTGTCAGAGGTCATGGGATTAAGTTCCTGGTAATGGGCTGAGGGCCAAGCAGATCTGACTTCTGAAAGTAGGGCATTAATCATCTCATCTCCTACACTTCTCCCCAAATTGCTAAATAAAAGTTGCTTTCAAGAAATTACTGGGATTTTTTAATCTAATGTCATATGTAGAAATATTTTTCCCAGCGATGATTCCTTGTCACACTCCACCTCCATATTTTTAATCAATAATTCTGAGTTAATTCTTTGGGGAATCCCAGTTTTTAATACCCAATGAGAATTACATTGTAACATATCTATGACAAAAATACAGTTTCTAACATACAGATTTTTTTTTCAACAAATTACTAATTAAGTTACTAAAGTTATCCAGACTATTCCAGATTTAACAAATACAGGAAAGTAAATTATTAACTTGCCAGAAATACAAAATGCCCCAGCTATATACCCTTATTTTATTTAAGATATTTTCCATCCCGCCTTTCTGCTGTTCTGAATAACGCAGGATAGACCATGCTTTCTGTTCTTGGGCATGTGTTTTACTCCTACATATTCCACTTCTACTTTTTTCCTCGTGTTTTACAGAAGCGATTTCCATTTCTTTGCATATTACCGTTTCTGCACCTATTGCTGACGTTTGCTTCATAGCCATGCCGATGGGGTGATCACGGTCATGAAAAACACCGCTTTGGAGTGAGCGTGCCAACACGTGCATACTGTAAGGGGTGGGAAACAGACTGATAAGCGATGAAAAGTGCCCGCATTTGGCACTATTGCTACAAGGTACTACTTATGGGACTAGCATAGTTATAGCCTTCATTTTGCACATATGCAGAACTAATACACTACTTCAATTTTCTATGCTCAGATGTACTCAAGCTACTCAGTTACTCCAGATTTATTCCAGAGCACTTGAAAATAGAATTTGGTCTGTAATTTTATCTCTCCAGTGATGATCTAATCCACAAATGAAGCAACAATTAATTGCATTTATGGAATTTTCATATTATATTAATTCCATAATAAAAGCCAATTACTGTAAGATGTATACCTTAAAATGGATGGAATACTTGTAATTTATTGATAAACAGGTAGTGTGTTTATTACCTAGTCTACCTTGGAATTTTGGAATTAAAAGGCAGTGAATTTTAAAAGAAGAACAATTATAGTATCTAATTCCTGTTTATATAATAATTATAAATCTCGAGACCAGCTAGCCTATGTTTCTTGCAGAACTTGTTAACCAATGGTCAGGTAATATTTTAATAAACTATTATGGCCACCAGTAACTACAGTGATTATGACAAATTTGTATAGGTAATACATATTACTCATATATTTAATTTGTTAGTTTTCATTTGTTATGTATAATTGCAATCCAAAGAGATAGGTACTGCTTTTAGTGTTGAAGAATGTACTAAAAAAATAAAGAGCTTGTCTGGTGTGTCACAATCTGAAGCTACATGTAAAAAAATACAAGATTTGTTAACCTTTAAAGCTGTGCACAGAACGTTGATATTTTATCTGCTGTCCTGCATCCTAAGGAAAAAACCCTACGTGTTTCTGAAGTGTGTTGCTGTTAGTTTGGCCACCATGAGCTTCATCTGCACTTGTAAAAGCTGATGTAATAGCTGTTTGTATTTCATACAACCATCCCCTGAGTGAGCCATAGGGGTTAATCTGAAGATTAGTAGCTCAAATCCCAGCATTTTCTGTAGCATAGTTTTCAAATTTAAATTGTATGCTGTTATTGACAGTCTTCTTTCCTTTCACTTCTTGTTAATTTTGATATTTGGAAGGACTACAACAGTATTTAAATGACAGCAAAGGTATGTGCATAGAAATTATGTGTTTCTTGCTGGGTTTTTATGTATATATTTATATAAACATGTATTTTCACAAAAGCTTACTGTAAACATGGTTAGCATTGTGATCCTTTATAGTTTTCCTTTATGTTCACAATCTCACAAGGTCATCTACATTTTGGATCTTGTAGCATATTGAGCACCTGACTAGCTAAACAAGTGTTACTGATGAATTTAGATAACTTATTGTAAAATGGTATTTTCACCTGGAAGTTCAGGGGAAAATGAAAGCTAACAACGTGTAATACCCCAAAATACTTTACAAAACCGCAAGAAATAAATGCATCTTTGCAGTTCTGGGTCCATGTGAAATTTTCTACCTGTCACAGGGCCAGAGGGAGACAGGCTGATTGTGTCTCTGATGCTTCTACTAATCTGAAGTTTTCTTATGGGATTAAAGTTGTTCTTTCAACATAAACAGGATCCTCCTGAGGACTATACTGGATCATTTTGAAATGAAAACAATAATATTGTTCAATATTTTTACTGGAGAACCTCTAAAAATCTAGCCTTTCATCTGAATTTCAAAAATCTCCAGTTTATATTAGTATTTTCCAAATAGCATTTGTTTTCATCCCTGTATCTACTGCTGTCTTCTCCTTCTCTTTTCCTAATGGCTCTCTAACCTAGCAGTAAGGATACAGCAGTATCCAAAGGCTGGATAGCAAAAAGAGCTCAGACTGGAAATAAATGCACTTTCTAAACACTGAGATTTATTAGTCCTTGGGACAGTTTAATTGTGATATATTGTCTATCGCTTTCTTTCTTTTAATGGAGACTGCATACTTTTTGAAAAGAAAACTTTGACCACAACTTGTGAAGCACAGGCAGTTCCCAGAATTACTGGGCAAATGCTAAGATACGCAGCAGGCAGGATGCCAGACTTGCTAACCAAAACACTTCCTTCAGGTGTCAAAATCAATGGAAATGCCCTTCCATTATATTGTTACTCTCTTCTCACTTCTCCTGTTACTTGCCCCCATGTTTTCAGTACCTCTTGCCATGCCTTCAGATCTCAGGTGAGAAGGAATCACTTATTGGCGTATTACAAGCAGGGCAGGATTCTCCTGGGAGATGATAAAGCATGATAAGCAGAGAGAGCGTAAAACTCCCCCTTGCACCCTCACCGGATTCCCAGCATTTGAACCTTATATGCTAATGGCACCTGAGATTTCTAAGAGAAGGGAGTAGTTTGCCAGGTGATTAAAGATACCGTGTTGCAGACATCCTTAGAGCTGTATATCTGTTAAAGAGGATTGATGAATCTCTTCATTGTGGGTTGGTCTTTTTGTTTGGTTTGTTTCATTTTGATTTGCCTTTTTTTTTTCCACATAGATATTAAGATCAGATTCCGATCTAAGCTAATAAGACCCTTCTTTAAGCCAACAAAGGCTAGGATATGATTTATGACCTCAGTGGCGGGGGGGGGGGACTCAGGCACGTACACAAACCTTCCCTAGGCGTGGGATTATGCAGCCAGGTGGCAACCAAAGCATGTTACACCAGCGTGTAAGGGACTGGTTGGTGCTGCTGAGGAGAAAAGGAGGAGAAAACCTCCCCTGAGAGTTGCGAGGCAAAGGGCAGGAGTTGCGATTAAGGGCACTGTGAACTACAACTACGTTTATCTATTATCAATTATTAATATATCCAAATGGCATTGTTTTGGGAGATTTTTTTCCCAACTAAAAGGAAATCCAGAAAAACTAAGTTTTACCTTTTCCTTCTTGACATAAGTCTACAGCGCAGTCACTGAAGCTGATGTAGATGTAGGGACAGAAAGGTGAAACTCTGCTTTGTTCCAGCCCGGCTGCGGTGGGCTGGAGGCCGGTACCGGCTGCTCAGCCTGCCAGGACTCCCACTAAACCACGGGTGCCACTTTCGCCATCACAGTAGTTAAACCGCTGCAGCACAGGAGTGCGAGCACAAACGCAAAGTCCCATTTTTGGAAGATTTGTAATTTGGCCCACATGAAACTGATC
>NW_008824676.1:5860543-5875653 GCF_000699105.1 Pygoscelis adeliae
GTGGAAGCGTCACAGGCCTTTTAAGAAATGTGCAGTTACCATTACCATGCTATGAACTGTGAATGGAGAGGTCTATCACAAACACACTTATAAGAAAGAAAAGATTATTCTATAGATTAGCAGCTAGTATAATGAAGTTATTGGGGGGGGGGAACCCAATGTTTATGCTTACATCACTGTATTTATATAGAGATAGTAAATTCAGCACACTGGATGGGACTAAAAAGTTCATTCTGGGTTTTTTTTTTTTTATTCCATAAGAATTGCTGCACTAATCAGACAAAAGATCTTTCTAACCCTCCACATCTTATCCCTAGAAAATGCTTCATCCATCTTCTTAACACCCACATCCCTGAAATTCATATTTTTTTTTTTTAGAAGAGATAAGTCAGTGGATAAGGGGGATTGATGCTTTATCTGACAAAGTGACCAAAGCCTGAACAAATGCAGTCTAATTGCCCCTTGCTAACTCTACAAGCTTGACTGTAGCCGCCCTCCCCCCTTCCCATGCAACTACCTACATTTGAGCACGAAATGGCAGCATCTCATGAAAGTCTGTCCTCTGGGGTAATGTGGAGATATCAAGAGAATCTCATCCTTTGCCATATTTATTTCCCCTTCCCTGAATCAGTAAAAGTACAATAGAGACAACGCCGGTTATCTTGAGAAAAGTCAACTTTTATGTTGTAAAACTTGGATTAAAAAATTAATAAAAAAAATTAAATGTAGTGCATTTCATGGATTTGGGTAAGGAAAGAGACAGATCTGATTAACGTGGGAGGTGGACTTTCTTTGATAAAGGAAATGAGATTTGTCTGCATTCAGATTCAATTACGAGTTATTCTGTTATGTACATCATTTTGTGAGTTAAAATTATTGTGAGTCTGAAAAGTTTAAAAGATTGGGCTAGATTTATTTCATGAATATTTTGTTGGGGTTTTTTAAGTTGATTTTGAGAAAGGTATCTAAATATTGGTTCTGTAAACAAACCTAAATGCTCTAAAATTATGTTTTGAACAAACCAGAAACAGGTTGTCACTGAGATTGTCAGGAACGAAGTAAGGTACTTTGTAATTGAAGTATTCATGCCATCTTCTTAAGCCTTTATTCCAAAAAGTATCCTCATGCAAATAGAATAAATCACATTGCAAGCCTTTCAGAAATGCCATTTTCAGACTCTACCTTCAGATGATTACTGTTCTCTTTTTTCTGTAAAGTTCTATAGAGAATATATTTTAATTAGCTTCCACTTGATACCACTTCATACACACTGACCAGATTTGACCCAGTGTCTGATCGTATAGAATGCATTACAAAAGAACTGGTCATTTGAGTGCTTTAATATAGCTTTGCATTAATGTGAGACATCATTTAGACAAGGCATTAAAAGTGTTATTTTAATGACTGAAGTGTGTAGGGTGGGAAGAAGCTTAATCTTTATAGGAAGAACAATTTCAATTAGCTCTAAAATATTAATTTGTTGGTATAACTATATACTCTAATGTATTTGGCTACAAAAAAATCTAATGAATAATACATTGCTAGATCCTGGTCTAATTCCTGTGTTGTAACTAATACTGTCAGTTGAAACAAGGAAAATAGTCTTTTAACGTTCACGATTTTGGGGGGGAGGGGGTGTAAGCTGATCGCTCATAACAACAAATTTTTTTTCAGCGTAATTTGAAAAGGTAGCATAAGTAAGGAAAACAGCATGTGGCTATTGGGTTATTGAGTAGTTTGTAAACAGAAAGTCAACATTTGTTTTCAGAAAGTGCATGTCTTTTTTGTTTACCCAATGAATTTAAAATACTTTACAACTGATAGAAATATGGTATCCACCTGTGGAAAGCATGAAGACATTATCAGAAAATACCTAGGTGCTCTTAATCCATAATGCTGTGTCTGAGAAGCAGATACATTGTCCTTGGGACTCCTGCTAGCCCATAATTTAATGTCTTAGCCTTATATGCCTCATCTTTTATGGCTAGTAGTACCCTCTCAAGTACTTTTATAAGCGAACTCATAAAATCAATGGGAATAACATAGTTAAAATTGTTAAGTACTGAGAACACCTTGTTTGCCATAGGTATAGCTAAGGCCTTGGAAACCAGATATAGTTTTGGAATTTCACCATTTTTCTTAAAAATAATTTATAATTATTCTGCAAGGATACAGAGTTGCATTGCAGCTTGTTAACTGCATGATAACCTGGATAGAGCTTTCTCCAAGACAGTCAATCCATAATATCACCTACGCTAATGCTGGTGATTTTACTGATGAAAAAGCTTAATTTTATGAAGTTCAAAGTAATCTTACTTTCCTTCGGTGTCAGAATCAGTCACAGACTGTTTTGTGAAAGAATACTGTGAGCGTGCTACTGCAGAGGGTTTTTTGCAGTTCATCCCCTGAAAGAAGCCAAATGCTCAGCTTGTATCAGTGGCGTAGCTGTATTAAAGCCTATGAGGTGACCATCTTGGATTAGCCTACGTTTTCATATCACTCTAACAGAATACCTATGCAAAATGTAGCACACACCTTCTTAGTGTTTGAAAGCATCAATACTACTTATTTAAGTGCTCATGCTCAGAAAACAATTCCTTGCTCCTGCTCACAAAAGAATGGAGGCACCTGGTGCCCAGACCTGGTTATGGGTATTTCACTTACAGAAGGAGACATACTCCAGTGCCAAGAATTCCCTGTTGTCTATCCTCCAGGTCAGCATGCCAGATCAGTCCTCAGATGCACTAATTTTTTTCTCACTGATTGAGCAATGAGTTGTTACGTACCTTTCTTAGGTCCCCAAGTCACTTGCTAGAGTCAACCATCTAAACTGGACAGCTAAGTCTCTCCAGACATCACGTGTGAATCCCTGAGGTGCTTTTTAGCACCTTCTGGTATAGTACGTTTCGTACCATCATCTCCCAGCAAAATGAAAAATGTATATTTACTAACAAACTGTGAATTAATGTAATCGTTTCTTTCAATAAATAATGTCAATTCTGGTAGCGTAATTTCTTAGTTTGCATACTCTGGGATAAAAATGCTTCATTTCTCATTTTTGTCAGCCTATTGTTTTTTCTATTTCTCTGCAATAAATGGCGGAAAGTTAAAGAAAAAAACAACCTAAGAATCTTTTAAGAGAAACCTTTTTGCAGTTTCAGAAACTAGGTAAAAGAATGCTTTTGTAATAGATTTCATGCAGCAGTTGGCATTGGCAGTACTGCAAAAAGAGATGTATTCTGTCGTGCTCTGTTTGATCAAGTGCTAAACCCGTGTGATCAATAGAGAGACAGATGTCGGGTGCAGATGGCGATGCCGTGATACCTGGGGCAGAGTGGGCCTGCCAGAATGACAGAATGGGAACAAGGAAGAGCAGCAATGCAACAGAATGTGACAAATGAAATTAGGGTTTATACTAGTCGATAATTTACAGCTAATAGAAAGTGACAGAATTTTTCAGCATACAGCACATTTACTCTCCTAATACTATAGTCAATGCATTTTTCATGCAAAACAATAGGAGCTGCTATGAAGACTAGGCTCTAGCTATATGCATTTTGTTACATTGCAACTTGTACAACTGATTTTTAAACAAAGCTAGTAACATCACATTTCAAGTAAGCACCAAGTATATGAAACAAGATTGTATTTTCAACTTTGAAATGAGTCCATCTGATACTCAGATTGTGTAGCAGACCTCTAACAAGAAAACGAAGACATTATTACCTGTTAATATGAATATAAAGTAGAGATCCACCACAGCCACATAAATAAGCACTGAATGGCCATTGTTATTTGGAGACTGAGTTTGTCATCTATTTCATTCTTTTTATTAATTAAAATCATGGAGTGAGCGCAATGAGATTTCTTCTCTCCCCCTCTCTGAATTCCAATCTAAAATCCATAGTTAATGTACTTGGCAGCTTATTGTGTTGTATTTTATGCTGATATAATTCAGAGCAGAATGATTGGTAGCTTAGGGTTATACCCTTTATGTTAATATCCTTTAACACCACTTTTATTTCCTTTTCTGGCTTTTCTGAGTCTCGTGAACTGTGTATGCATGTGTGTATACATGCGTATCTATAAATGGAAAATACATGCGCATGTGTGTGTATGTGTGTGTAATGCACACACACATATAAATATAAATACATATATAGGGAATTTTAATATATTCAAAATGAATCACACACTTTTCCATTATACTCCCCAAGTTTACCCTCATGTCAACTCTAATAAAAACAGGGCTCCCATCCTATAAAAACCGAAGGTTGTGAAAGTTGTATTTATGACTGGAAATGTAATGTAGTGGTCAAATCTTTTATTGTGCAATTTAACGTTTTCTATTTATGGGACAAAAGGAATGGACATTTTTATAATAAAAGAGCAGTTAGGCCCTATTCAGCAGGCTTGATTTTCATCAGTTCTGGGAGTGAAGGGTCTTCCTTTAACAGCCTGTGATATGGTATTCGGCAAGCCAAACTGAATCAGAACAGGAAAAAAAAAAAACCTCTTGCTCTTCCTTTCCTGCTACCTACTACTGCTAAGCTTGATATATTTTTCACACATAAAGGTAAATATCTCCTAATGCTGATGTCACTTGATTTTTAGGGTACAATCTGAACTTAGTTTGGACACAGTAAACACAGAAAATCACCATTATGAACACCAGTGCCTTTCCTTCAGGCCTCTGACAATCTACCCAGCTATCTATCACACTCATTTCTATGGTGTGTTAGTTCCACTGGACAGTCATTTTGACTCGATGTCATGATATTCACACCTAGGTGAGAGAAGACCTTCTGATGTAATTTTTCTTCCTGAAGCTGTGCAACTGTCAGTCTTTGTTATGGTTACATAGAGCATAGCTAAAGTTTCCATCAATAATTCCTTGAATAATGATAGATTAGTTTGAGAAAAACAGCTTTGTAGGCTGTTGATACGTATGTCTATTAGTAAAACAATGCATTTTCCCGTTCTTTGATGTGCCTCTTGGCAACATGAATTTGTTGCTTTTCCCATGCCTACAGAGAGCATGTATCTTTTTCTCCCTGGGAATTTGATTCTTTGCAAAAGCAGGTTTGTGCACCAGTAAATACTGTCTTTCCTTGGAAATTCGGGCCTCAAATAGATTCATTTAGTCAGAAAAGGAGCTAATATTTTTCTTCATCCTATATTTCCTACACTAGATATGGTATGGACAGTTGGAATTTTACAGGTATGACAAGGAAGAGTAAATAGCTATGTTCAGCATTTGTAATATTTGCCACAGATGACAGATACTGAAAATGTATCATACAATTTTTATACTTTGATTGATTGTTTCTGTGAAACAGGTTTTAGGGAGTATGCCAGAAACTTGCCGTTATTACCAATCCAGAGTACTTGTGAAAACCGTGCTGCAAGACTTACCTCCAAAAGAGCTAATAAACACACCTGTACTTGCTTCGGGTTTATCTAATAGGCTAAGCCTGCATTTAGTAAACTTTACTGCATTTATCACTTATTCTGTCTAACAGAGAGAGGTCTTGAATTACCATCACATTTGGCAAATCAGATGGTCAAGCCTGTAGTGGAGACAGAAGTGTTAAGATTCAGGGAGCCCTGGAAAAAGAAAACAAGCTATTAACCTTGAAACTCAAATATCTTACCAAGGATGGTGTAATGCTTAAAAGAGAACATAATTTTATTGGTAATATATTCTTCCCTTCTCCAAAGCTGTAGCCAAGCAAAACAGAAAAGACAGCAGGTCTTCTCCTCTGAGCACTGGCACGGTGGTGTCATCTTGGAAAGCCAAGCTGGGAGAAGAACAATCATCTGTGATATTGAGAGTCTGGCATGTTTCAGGTGCCATTAATCCACACGCATGTGCCCCAGCTGCTGCACTGGCTGGTAGGGGCTCACCTGTTGCAAAGAGATCATCTACCCAGTAACTTAGGGAGCTGAAAAAGAACGAGCAGATGTGTCAGCAGGAGCTGGCACCAGATTAAGAAACAAACCAGGACCAGAGGTTTCTTATGACTCTGTTGGCTACAGGTTCAGGCCTATAGAAGGGCTGACACTTCATGCAGTCAGAAGCATTCTCAGAGATTTATTTTGATTGACACAGAAAGTCTGCTAGTAGACTAGCAGGTTGTTCAAATGGAAATTGGGTAAAGAATTTCTTGTAGAAAACTTTGGTGAGCAAAATAGTATTAAACGTTCATTCTCCAAACTTTTACGGTTACCTAGAAAATCGCTGAGCATTTTCAAGTAGCTTCTCAAGTACAGAAAATGTGCATTGGGTATATGGTTAAGTGAAACGTTCTTAGTATGTCTGAAGCTGTATATATCATAGCAGTCTAATATTATAAATTATGCGTATGCTCATATTGTGGAGCCTTTCACCATTAGTATGATCATATGGCTTAATGCATAGCTACATTATCCCAGGTGTAGCATGCTATGTCCCTTTGTATACTGTGAAAGTCAGAAGTACCAAACAGTTATATTTCAGTGGCAACATACAGAATTATCTGAGCCCCAAAGGCAACCATTCAATTGTATGAGACTAGATTTCTAATTAAACACATCTAAAGATCTTTTGCTACAGATCACAAAAGCCTATACAGTTTTTAGAACAAGACAGAGGCTGTCAGTTTGCCATATATGAAACCTCAGTGCATCCAGATCTTGAGTACTGCGTGCAGCTCTGATCACAGCTGAAGAAGGGCGACTGGAGTGATGAAGGGAGCAGCTATCTTGTGACAATAGACAAAAAATCTGAGACTTCTCCATTTGGTGAAGAGAAAGCTGAGGGGGAAATATGATATAGGCTTACAAAATCTTGAAGCTGGTGGATAGAGTGAATGAAGAACTGTTATTCCTCAAATCCTGCAGTGCTAGAGGAAACTGGGAGAAGAACAATTTAAAACAGATTATCGCAGCAAGGAGTTAACTCTGTGAACTTGATGCCACAGGAGCCTGTGAATGTAGACAGTATCAGCAGGTTCAGAAAGAGATTGGACAAATTCATGGACAACAGATCTGTAAATGGTACTACGAGGATGTACCCCCTAACATTCCTAATCCATGTGGATGCTTGGGAACTGTTAGGGGAATGAACTGCAGAAGGAGGCCAAGTTCTCATATGCTTACTAAATAACATCGCCTGTTGCCACTCTAGAGACAGAGTCTGAAGTAGATAGACCACCCTCTGTTCCAGTAGGGTATTTTTTGTGTTTCTAAAGATGATGCAGTAGCACAAAGACTATAAGAGAAGTCATTCTCCTATCAACAATATCAGACAGTAGGAGAGCTTCTGAGTCGTGGTTTTTACCAGAACTATGAGTAAAGGAGATCCTTTAAAGACATTTCTAAGTAAGGATAATAAGTAGGATTGTGTTTCATTCTTAAAAGTATTTATTCTTAAAAATATCAGTATCACTTCAGATTTTAAAAGGTGTAAAGACAATTTTCATCTTACTGTCATTCGACCTTAAAATTAGGCTATTTAATATGATGAGGCTTTGATGGTAAATGAGAAAGATGTATGTTTCCTTCAGCAAGCGCAGAACACCAAGCACTAATGCTGTAGCATGAAGACAGGCACCCAGACATGGTGGACAGAGATAGAAAAGCCAACTGAAGATTCTAAGTATTATAGATATCAATATAATATTCCTAACAGTTAGGTTGCTACCCAGAGGATCTTTCTGCAGAAGACTGATCACTGCCATATTCTAGACCCTTTCCTTCGTCACTTGCATTTTGATGGCACCTATATCATGTTAAAACTGGCATATCTCCTTTTTAGCAGGCACAATTCCACCCTAACAGATGGCCGTGATGATAGACATGCCAAAGAACCAGTACGTGTATCAAGTTTGATTATTAGAGATGATATTCCTATCCAAGAACGTTTGAGTGGCATTCTGTACCGATCGTCTGAACCGATTGGTATGAGTTGGAACAAATGCTGTTTCACTAAGTCAAAGGATGTGTTAACCACAAAATAGGGAGATGAGGACTATGTAATTTAGGTCTTGGGAAAATGGAAATAAAGACCACTGCCTCTGGATCACCTACTCCACTCTAGCAAGAATCAGTCACGAAGCAAAATCGTTAACTTCTACTGGCTATCTAATGGCATAATTTAGTGTTTCTGGTGTATTTCCTAGTAAATAGTTGTTCTTTTTCAAATGACATTGTAGCTGGCCAGCATAGATCCTACTGCACCACAGACAGTGCAAAAATCTGCTAAAAGGAGAGCTGAATCAGTAGAAAGTTGGAACAATATGCAAAGGTTTATGAAAGCTGAATGGCCCATCTCCTAGCAGTGACTCCTGTTGTCACAAGGTATGTTGTGCTGTGCCTGGTTTTTACCACAGTGCAAAACTGTCACATTTTTCATAAGAAAGAACTCATTTTAAAATAGAAGACACTTTAAAGACAGCAGAAAGATTTTAGCTGGTTTAAACCAAAATTAGTATGTTGTGAACAAATTATATTATCAAGGTTCCCACTCTTATTTGTGCCAGAGGCAAATATGCATCACAGGTGTCAAAAAAGGCATCTAGTATTCACATGTTTTCCCTCTGAAGGAAATCACTGTGATGCATAAAGAAAATCCTAGAATGTCAAATCTGGGTAAACTGGAATTTCTATTAAATATTTACTTATATTTAGTGCGTTATACTTCTTTTTTAGTTGGTGATGAATAAGATTTTTAATTTTTTTCTTTGGCATACATTTTTACCAAAATGCTGCTGAGGCATCAGTGTTGATTTATTTTGTACTTCTTTACATTTTTGTACTTGTGTTTTACATTTTAAACACAGAAGGAAAGGTACTGAAGGCCCCAAGTAGGTGGATTTCACAGTTTGTAAAGTGAGAGTTTGTCATTTATTTTCCATTTGAAATCAAAACATAATCTTGCCTCCAGATGTCCATCCATTATTTCCATTGGTTTATCGGGGATTACAGTGGTATTTGACTGGTCTAGTGGAGATACAAATGCAGGTTTTTTTATAAGATAACAGTAATAATGATTTAACCTTTCTTATTAAAAGTCATCAATGTACTTCCTAAGCGTGGATGCATTAAGCTATAAATTGCACTTGTGGAAGCTATACGGTATGTTGATTGAGGTTAGCAGATTGTTCCCCTAAGTTTTCACTCACTGGCAGGTGTATAAAGGCACCAGGTAACCCGACCACTACTGTCCTTTTTAAGCTAGTAGTACAGACCCATGATCTATGACTGTTGAACACATTTAAGAATTGCAATTGCAAATCATGTAAAAAATGTTGAGCAAAAATGGTTCCAAATTCTTTTTTCTAATTATTATAAACACAAGCCTTTCAGAAGTCTTTAGAATTAAGATATGTTCAGGGGGATTTTATTTCTTTTGAGTTTTTCTTCCTCAGAATAATTTCTATTAATTTTTTTTTCTTGATTAGTAATACGGACACAGTTCAATAAGAGGATTGAAATAACTTAGAGATTGGGTTACTTTGGCAGTGGCAGATTGAAATTGAACTTCCCCGCTCTAGCCTGTGCCTTTTGCAGAGGGAAATAAAACCTGCAAGAGTAATGGTTCCCATCGCTACTTTTACCACCATTTTACTCTAAGGAAACCAGGGTCATGGTAGAACACACCGATGTGCATGAAGGGCTCGTTCATTGCCTGCAGCTGGCTCAGTCTGCTAGCTAGCACTGTCCACTTTCGGGGCTGTCCTGTGTCCTATGGGAATGCTTCACTAGAGAGGAGTTTCCATCCCTAATTCTCTCTTGGCTTGGCCATGACCATTCTTTTTTAGGAGCTTTTTTCATTTTTTCAGAGAAGCTTTGCGCTTAGATTTTTAGCATGTCTGTTTCTCTTAAGTATTTTCTTTAGTGATAACCTCCATAATGCTCAATGGTTAAATGTAGGTGCACTGATTTTATCCAGTTTAACATCCAAAGAAACCAATGCTGAAACTAGGCAAGAGAGATGCTATTCCATTTTCCAGTACCAAATCTTAAACAGTGCAATATAGCTTTAGGAATAGTATTAGGTGTTACGTGGCAGGTTTTTACAAAGGTACTATTCTGCCACAAGATTTGCAGAATGATTGTTAATGACAGATGGATTTTTACGCGATACTTAATTTTCAAATACAAGATCAGTTAAATAGAAGCTAGGTCAATCAGATAATTTATCTGATAAGCAATGTTTCTTGTTTAATGGTAGTTCTTTAAGACCAATACTCTTAGGCATTGTTTTTCATCTATTGGAAGTGTTATAGTTAGAAATGCCACTGATAGGTAAGTATTCAGTATCTCTGCACATTTTTTAAGATCAACATATCCACTTTCCATGCCTTTACAAAGTTAATTTTGTGCTCTGTGTCTTCCTTGTGAAATTACAATTTACATTTTGATTCCCCATAAAATTCAGTTCAAACTTTTCTTACTATTTCAGTCTAGAGATCCGGCTGCTTTTATTTAACAGATTGTCCTTTGATCTCAAGGAGACAATTGCTGTTTTACTCCTTTAATGAAGCTTGTATTATTATAGGCAAAATGAATATTAGACCAAATGGTAGTAGAAATCCCAGAGGGAAACATGCTCCTCTGTCTGGATCTTGGAAAAGCAGAATAATTCATTTTAGTCAGTGATTATATTCAATAAACCCATAGTCCCTGTTCTTATTTACTCTCTCTCTTTTTTTTTTTTTTTTTTTACTATTATGGGACAGTATTTCTGTTCATGAGATTCAAGGTACAAGTCAGAATTCTTCTGTCACCAGTGACGCGTTAGGCAGCTCTTAAGTGTTACTGAGAAGAGATCATCTGGTAAAGGAGGTAGGGCACTTTATTAATACTTTTAAGCAGCTAACACCCATTTCTTACCTGGCCTCTCAACAGACATCAGTCGGGATCATGTTTCTGTGCCTTTTGAACCCTTACTTCCTAGAGGCTAGGAGGGATCAGATTTGAAAGTGGCATTTCAGAGAGGAAACGGAGGGGGATGGGCACACATGGAGAACAGAAAGGAACAGAAGATAGAGGAACTTGAAGTTAGTTAAACATTTGAGAAAGGAGGGGTGGGGAGAATTCAAGTGACATGAATTTGAGCAGCACGCATACAGTCCCCTTTCCCTAATATGACACAGTGGTAAGTGGCCACAAACCAACAGATTTATTAATAGCTTTGGTAATTTTTTTGTTCTCTTGATTATTTTTCCACCTATGCTATCTACTGTAGACACCGACACAACTTTGGGAACAGTATCATTGGTTGCACCACTCTGCTGAGCTGAAGGTTTAATTTGGACGTATCTTTGGGCATTATGTCATTCTGTAGAAAAATGCATACACTGCACCTGCAGGCACGTTGTAAGGACATTCTAAGGTCTGTTACTGTTTGCTGCAAGATGTCATCACAGAAAAAAATGCTGCTTAAAAGAGGGCATAGTTTGACTACAGCAATGGAAATTATCTCAGTACAAATTGATTTGATGACCAGAAAGATACTGGTACTTCGGCAGATGTGCAAATGTGAGGAGCTTCACCCACCTGACTTCTGACCCTGTCCTACATCCAAATCCTGAAGCAACACAAAAGATAGGGAAAGGGGAACTCCTGAATCAGCACTAAGGAGTGGAAAAAACATAACATTTATTGCTTTTAAAATTATTAAGCAAAACTGAACAGTCTCGGAATATGCAACACCTCCGAGAGTTAAATCCTTTGTAAAGTGAATTCATAACCCTGGCAATCAAAATGTGGCCATGACTAATGATAATGTGGGCCACCCAAACTATTTAGCTTCTGGATTCAACATGGAATTCTTTCTAATACAGGTAAAATAACTTGCAAACATTTGGCACCCGTGAGCAGAAAAGATAAATATTTTGTCAATTCTTAGTACAAGGTATACTTTTATTTTTGGTAGGATAAAAAAAGAATTTGATTTCTTTTTCTGCTATGTTCCTTGTAAAGTTATGTTAGAAAGCAAATAGGAGCAACGAACAAAGATTTAAAGTGATGAGCTGTCCCATGCCTGTTTACAAGTCAGGATTTCATTTTACATAGAGTTCTCTATAGTGACTTTTTAAAATTTAAATTAGAAACATGGCCAGCAATGCATGCAAAATGTTCATTCATTGTAGTAAACTACAAAAATATTGCTTTTATGCAATGAGAATGCCATTGTAGAATTTTAAAAGGCATAGAAATAAAAGACTCCGGATTGGAGTGATTTAAACAAACTCACTAGGATATAGTAGATGATTAAAATACAATCTATAATTACATTACACTGGTATCAGGTAAGGATAAAAGCCTATAAATACACTGGGGTCAGGGTAAGCATAAAAAATGAAACAGTTATTTGAATAATCTGAGATCAAGTTGCAGTAATTAAAAATGAATGTATTATTCAAATGAAGGAATTAGGTTACAACACTCCTCATATGAAAATATTATTGTGACAGACTGAAATAAGTTGGAAGCGATTTTGATAAAAAATTGGGGCAAGAAATATAATTATGTACATTGGGGAAAAAGTAGACAATCTATGCGGATGAGAGTATTTGCAACTCCTCCTTCAAATGCCTCATCAAACCTTACACCTTTCAGCTGGCCTTTGAGAATTATCCGCTACCCCTAGCCTCTTCCTGGACTTCACTCTCGCAGATATATAGATCAATCCATTAAAAATTAAAAGTGCTGTAGCTAAGGACTCTACATGCACTCACAAAGGAATTAATGGGATCTGCACCCACTAGCAGGCATATTGTTTAATCTACCCCACACATTGCTGTTTATCCATTTTTATTGCCATTACCCAGGTCATTTCTGTCATTTGTCTCCTGTTCTTTCTTTGTCATCCCCTGTCAGTTTGGAGGCCAAAGTCACATAAGACTGACACAAAATGGTGTAAATAGTTGATGGCTACTTGCAGATTAAGCACTTGTTATTATAAATAAAGGGTTTTGAAATCTGACCTTTCCACAGCAAACTCCTTGGGGCAGGAACCTGTCTGGAGGTGTCTTGAATACGTAAACCAAGGATATTTAATTATTAATAATAATTAATAATGAAAGAATCTGAAAGCAACTTGGTATTTTTTTTCAGGTAATAGCTTTCATATCCCTTATATTAATTAACTTTTACAAATGTGCTTTGAGAGTCAGCTCTGAGTGGCTCTTTGCCATTGCCCATAGCAGAAGGGTAGAGAGCTGCTCTACAGGTGCAAGTATGCCCACCAGCGGACCCATTTGAAATTCTCCCAGATAAGCAAATGAGAGCACATCAGAAGTCAGAGTGAGATCAGGAGTAGCTTTCTTCATTTTTGCCCAGTGACTGCTGCCTGAAATGCTCCTCAAACCTTTCTAGCATCTGCAAAAGTCTATTGAGAAGGTCATTTAGCTCACTTAAAATATGCCCAGCTATGCCCTCTTAAATCCTCACTTGATCCTTTTATCATCGCATAGTATATTTCAGCCTCTCATTCTTAACTGGGACATCCTTCATACTTCTCTTTTCTAGTTTCTTTTGTCTTCCCCTCAAAATGCTGTGTTTGCTTTGCCCCAAAAAGTGGTTGGTTGTCCATTTTATATCTTTTTCTCCTGCAATGACTTATGCATTTCTCAAAAGGTTGTTCATGCTAAAACTTCCTTCTGGTATTGCCAGCTCTTTTCTTTAACTTCCCACTCAAATATCGTGTTATCTCGGCACGCTTCCATTTACAGAGAACTGGATGTATCTATTAGATATAGATTAGATATCTGAGCTAACATTTAAAAGGCATGCAATTATACATAGGGGACTTTAGGTCAAGAAGCTGAATAGTCTTGAATGACCTGTCAAAACCAGCCAAATAAAGCTTTTTTGTAAAAAAGTTACAACTACAGCTTTCCATTTCTCAAGCTTTATTCATTCTTCAGCTGTCTGCGCAGTTAATTCAGAATACCATGCATAGGTAAATGAGCAATGAGATAAAATGTTAATTCAGATTCAGAGAGATGGCTTGTGTAGAACTTCCCTGAACTGATAACTGAAGGATACAAGGCACAGGATCTCATACATAGTTCACGCGTCTCTGGTAGTGCCATTAAGTGATGTATCCAGACCAGCTGCAGTGTACCTGTACAACAAACTCTTCAACTTTAAAAATAACTATCTGTTTAGCTGAATATCATCCCAGCAAGATGATCACAGTGAAGACTTGAGAGAGTTCTTGTAATGGCCAGTAAGTCAGATACTTGCACGTGTATACATATGCTATAGTGCATGTGTTACCTGACTGGCATATAGATTAACAATAATCAGTTAATATTTTATCAGTTTGTATTTAATGAAAACTGAGAATGTGGAGTGGAGTACAGGGCTGAAAGCTGAAAGAAAATGAGAAAAGAAAATTAATCAGGAAGAAGATACCAGATGAGAACCCCCTAGCTAAAAAGACTTAAACATACAATAAGAAGCTATACTGAAAGGCATTTTATACCGTTACGTCAAGCAGTATCTCCCAGGACTGGGGAAATAGGTCTAAACTGTCTCTTCTACACATGGGCAATATTTTCCATTATGAAGATAGACACTAAATCCCATTTCCACTTCCAGGGCATAGAGAGCATTGATTTTTCCGGTGTCTTAATAAAGAAGTATGAGGAAACATTTTCTGAGATAGGATAGTATAGGATCATCTTCTCAGGACCAAGAAGGCACACGTTAAGGGAAAGGGTAGTGGAGCATTTTAGTGATTCTGAGTTGTAGATGGAGATGGTTCTCCACGTGAGTGCTAACTTTTAGCAGAACAAAAAGATATGAGACAATGAACCATCTCCAGCAGGTTGTGGATAGCGTGAGGTTCACTGCTTGTTGTAAACTGGCTAGCATTCAAGAGACTGTGTTTTGGTGTGAGTTATACATAGCTTAGGCAATGATGAACCGCGTTTTTCCATGGTGCCAGATTGCATTCCGTTTCCATACCCCAGAGAGATGTTGAGTTGTCCATTGTACTTTGTCCTGGTTAAAAAGGAAGAACGGTAGTAGATAACACTTAGTGTCCAATAGGACTGGTCAGTGAAGTGTAGAGATGGGTCTGTCGGGGGGGTGCATGTGTGTGTGTGTGT
>NW_008824676.1:5875705-5877160 GCF_000699105.1 Pygoscelis adeliae
GGTGATCATGAGAACAGCCTTAACAGCAAGGCAGATTTTCAGGCAAACAGAAGGCTTGATAGATACTTGCTGCCAGTTCTTGAGTTCTGCTTTGTAAAAATCTTCTATTCCCCGGAGCATCCCAAACATTTAATACAACTTTTTCTTTCATCTTTGTGACCTCTTTACTTAAAGTAGCCTCATACCATTCCTCTTAAGATTTTGTGCAGTTCTAAGAAGGGGCCAGCTGGGACACAGGGGTTCGTGCCAGCACTGCGGGGCTAGCAGAATTTCACCTCAGTCTGTAATCCCTGCTCCTCCAAAATCCAGATAGTTCTTCTGGGATCACTGCATGCTTGACAACGAATTTCTTCATCACTCTCATGAGACAGAGATAAGTGTTCAAAGGTTTCCACAAACTTTTAACGTCACGATTCCCACGTGTTTCAGTGGGAGTCACGCGCCCTGGAATGCTGTTTTTGCTCAGCAACAGAAATATTATGAAGTGGCTGATGTTGGATAATTTCCAGTCTTAGCTGCATCTTTCCCCTATCCAGTTTCACAGTAGAATGATTTAAGAAGAAATAAGCGTCCGCGTGGTTGTAGGTAAGCAAAGGTGATTTTGATGAACATCCGATAGGCAGGGGTGAAGAAACGTCACCTTGCGTTGTCTGTGCTATCTGGTTCAAGGAGCGCTTTGGCTGTGGATTTGGGGAGACAGGCCAGAGGAGGGGGGGGTTACGCTTGGCTCGCCGCCGTGCTGACGCAGGGTCTAATACCTGCGTGTCACAGCCCGGATGTGCTCAAAAATTCGCTTTCCTGAGGGCTTCGGCATCCACCATCGTCTGCCCAGCAGCGGTCGTGGCAACAAATGTGCTCGTGCAGATGCGCTATTTGCAGCGTGGTTTCATTTTCCTGAAAGTTTTTGTCTAACAAGAGTGGACCAAGCCGGGCACCGGGGTGTGTGGGCAGGGGTGCCAATACGCAGAGCAGCAAGAGCAGAGGAATGCCCCGTTGGGCTTTTACGCTATTTTAAGAGCAGGGAGGTACGATGCTCAGAAGGAGAAGGTAAGTATTCCCTAATATCTCCTTAAACGAGCTGACTAAATTTTAAAACATATTGTCTTGCACATCGATCCGGCAGTTTGTTTAAATCTCCTTTGTTGCCGTCAGTGGGCGCATGGCTCGGCGTCCCCCGTGAAGGGGGGACATCTCCCCTGCGTGACCGGGGCAGCGCCGTGCTCCGTCACCAACCCACCCCCTCCCTTGCCGTCGTGGGAGCGAAAGCATCTCGCTCTGTCGTGACAGGGAAAGCACGGGGCGACTGTCAGGAAAGCAGCAGGCACGAGGGGGTCGCGTGGAAAGGGTTTAATCAAACTTCCCGACGCCGCCCGGCTTTATCAGCCCCGGTGGCGCGATGTGCAGCGTTGTGTAAAATTAAATAAATAACAGCGCCGGCCGCCTCCGCCCCCCCGC
>NW_008824676.1:5877311-5884310 GCF_000699105.1 Pygoscelis adeliae
GGGTGGCCGCCGCCGCCGCCGCCGCCGCCCGGCGGGTCTGCGCGGGCTTCAGTACTGAGGTGAGATGGGAGCCTTTCCCTGGGTGCCGTTTCCAGCCTGACTCACCGGGCGTGAAAGAAAACACTAAAAATGGCACAAAGTTGACTCATTCGTTAGATAATCCCGTGTGGTCGTTGGGCGTTGCTTGGCGGCTTGGGCTGTTCACTTAAATTCACGTGTCATACGTGCAAAGGGATGTAGCGGATAGCACAATGCACACGTTTGAAAAGTGTTTCTGTGGTGTTAAATCTGCCCTGTTCTCATAAAACTGCCCTACTGTATCAGTCACGTGTTCAGATTTAGTTGCATAAATAAATAGCATAGTGATTTTTAATGAGCTTGAGAAATACAAAATAAGGTTCTGGATATTGCAAGTAATATCTCAATGGCAAATTCCTTTAACATCGCCTTTTGTGTGGCAACCACTAGAAATTACAAACTCCTGCTTAGGCTCTTCCAATCTTTTCTGGTTTTTTATTTTTTTGTGAACATTTTTAAAAAAAAAATTGCAACACAAGTCTTTAAAATTTAATCTTCTAACTATAACATAACTCGGCATTATCATGCTAAGGGTGTCACTCTACCAAATTATTTAAAGTTTGTACTTCTTAAATAATGTATATGATGAGTCTTAACTACAGAGGTTTGAAAGGTGCTTTTCATCACCATGTCTTAGTGTTTAACAAAAATTTTTCTTTACAACATTAAAAAAAAATATTAAATTTTCATACGTGTGTTTTCTGTACCCATGCACGCTCTTGTGCACTTTTCCCTCTATTTCACCCCTGTTCGAATCCTGTCCCAGTACTGTGGGGGTCCCAAACTGGGGTACGGAGACCTGGTTCAGCCAGCATATTCATGAGTATATGTAGTTATACACATGTAAAATTCCCTTAGTTTACAAGCATAATTGTCTTGAGTGGAATGTATCTTAAACATTTAAGTCCATAGCTCCCAAACTGTCTTGATTTCTTTTTTTAATTCTTGGGAATGGGGGGGTGTTCTGCGGGCAACACTAAAAGTAACAAAGGGTCAGACAGAGGCGCTATGAGGGAGGGAAAGATGATCACTGAAATGAGACTGCTCCTGTGAGCATGGGTGACAGGATCATCCTTTAATTTCTTGCATTTCAATACAATTGACAGGTCAACAATCGATTGACAGGAGGAATCGTCCTCTTTTTCTTTTTAGATCCCCATTTTGATCCCATTGATTACCTAAATGTTTTCCATACACATGAAAAGCCTTATTTCAGCTAAATAGATAATTTTAGTCTGAATCTGGAAAGTCAATGAGAAATCAAGTTCATTTAAAGCATCTGCGCATTTTGTACGGACATTTCTGAAGAGGTAAACTAATTGTAGGTCTCTGGTCACAGCCTTGCATTTAGAACAGTGGGTGGCTGAGAGTGCAGATTGCAGGAATATTTGATTGAGTGCATTGCACTAAATCATAGTGCAATTCTTGGTTAAATTCAATTTTTAATGCAGACACATCTTGAGGGTCTGCCGTTCTCTGCACGGTATCAATTCTCCTGTTTTCTCCCCCACATACTTGAATATTTTAGGTGTTTAACAAAGTGATTCTTCCTTCGAGCTGTATCAGCTTTAGAGCATCTGAATTGGTTAAATTTTGAACTTTGTCTAAACTCTACAACCTTTCTCAGGACTAAGGCTGTCAGTAGCTAGAAAATAAAAGCACGTACATTCACTTAATTTTCAGAAAGTCTCTCAACAAGATAGGCAAAATGCTCTTAAGGGTGACCCTGTAGAGGTCCACGGAGTCTGCAGAATCCCTCAGACCCCGGCGGACTCCCCCCTGGGGAGCCAGCATGCTTTACCTGGCTCCCCATTGAAGCAGCTGTAAGAAGTGAATGCATAAGAAAGAAAGGTAATGAAAACTGACAAGTTGAAAAGAAATTGAGAGTTTAATCTGCAAAGTTGTGCTTGAGGGGGCTTCCACCATGATGTTCCTATGGAGTAGCAAAAAGAGAAAAAAATTAAGAAACTGCAGAGTATGATGAATTTACATAATTTTTTCTTGCACCAGGCAGTATTTATTAATTTCTTCTCTGCCACTTTACAGCACCTCTTTGCCACTCAAAAAGAGAAAGTGCAGTGTACAAAACCTGGCAATCATAATGAACGTGTGAAATGCTCACAGATTATTTATAAGCATGCAAGTTATGTAGTTGTTGGAGATTCTCTCCCTTCTGCTCCTGCTTGGTGATGAAGAATGGTATTTTAATAGGCAGATGGTAAAGACAATTACAGTTTGGGGCTCAGCTGGGAGTTACATCAGTTCATTGCAAATTATTAGTTGATAAATGCTTTTGTTTACAAGCAAAGTCTTAAGCAGCTTTGTAATCAGTTTATCAGCTGCAGCCTGAATTTTGACAGCTTGCCTTTGGGTATACAGTCACTTCTTTCCTGGCCATTTAGAAATCACGCTGACCAGGCAGGCAGAATGGCAGCTCGTGTGCACCTGTATGATGCTCAGTAAACTGGTATTTCTCATTAAGCCTGTTTTGGAGGAAATCATCAAGTACAGAATCCTCTTTAATTGCTAATCCATGTTAGTGTGTACAGCAAGAGTCTTAACTATTTGCTCATTCATAATCTTTTTTTATTTCTGTTGTGACCACAAGTAGCCCAGTCTTGCTGTTACCATTACAGGATTTACTTTCTGCTTTTAACAGTCTCTCTCATTAGATGAACTAAATGGTAGACTGGCAGTGGTTTAAAATGCTTGTTTACTTTGGACAGTGTATATAGCTTGGAAGGTGGAAGTCATGAGTTTTCAGTCCTTTTTACTTCTAGCTTCTACTTCAAAAAGCAGAACTGTAATACCTGTTTTTAGCACATCTGGAGGAAATCTGGGGTTTTGGTGTGGGGTTTTTTTGTGTGTGGTCATTTTTTTAAATGAGGTACTTTTTAAATAGAAAAGACTGGGTTAGATGCTTATTGTAGCTTCTATGACATTTACATTTTAGAACATACTAAACATGCAAAGCTACTTTTAATGCCTTTTACTTAGTTGTTTGTTTAGAAAGAGAGCCACTGATTTGTCAGAGAGTCTTTTTCCAGTGCAGCCAGTGTAAAATGTTCTAATGGCTTAAGTAGGAGCAAGATTTTTTTCTGAATCAAGAAGTGCTACTTTGCTTCCATGGTTGTTATAGCTGAGGTAAACTAGTTCCTGAACTTCAGCCTGTGAGCTCAACGTTAATGTGAGGAAAGGTCCAAGGTAACTAGCAACAATAGCAACTGTTTTCTCAGGGTTACAGTGCACACAGCTAAATGCTCCAGCTTCTGTTCATTATAAAAGGTGGCTTTTGTTTCACCCGCAGCCTTGAGCTTCTTCTGGAGCGTGGCCCCTGTATTGAATAAGCAACCAGGTCTTGGAGCCGATATTTATTTCTTACTTTGGTTTTGCCATTCTATAACTTCCCCATTTGTCCTTCTATTTAATGTGTTTATTTCCTTTACAAATACAACCTATCAGTCCAGCTCCCTCTATATAATCCTTCCTCCCGCTCAGGTACCTTTGCCATTCACTCTACATTTGCCCAGGGGCAAGAAATGAGCCCTACAGTAGCAGGTGCAAGACAGCAGAAAATCCATTGATAAGATGTAGTATACTCTGCTTTCTCTGTAAGAAAGAGGTGCCATTAAAGCATATCTATTGTCTCATTTAATCACCTCCTTTTTTCATACACTCCAGTCTCACAAAATAACTCTGAAAAGACAATCCACAGGCATGATTGTGTTTGTAAGGCTACAAAAAGGTCACCTTACAGCTGTGCTGTTAGGGAAGCGGGGACTGTAGGAACGTGTGCATCCAAAGCCCTGCTTCAGAGTAGTTGGTTTCAGCAGTCCATTTTCTCTCTCTCTCTCTGAAACCTGGTGCATCCACAAAAGCTGGGGGGAGCAGTGGGAGTCACCTGGGAACGTCTCCTGGGAAGCTCTTTGGAGAGTGCCCATTCACTGATCCTGTGAAAAGTAGAAGGGTAGATGAGTTTGCAGTAACAATCAGTCCTAGTTCCTTTGCAGTGGTGATGGGAGTGCAATGTGGGCAATGTCAACAAGGGTTTATCGTTTTTTTCCAAGCTGTTTATAATTTCCTTTCTGAAGGATTAGTACATTCTGAAATAACACTCAAGTGAGACCCAATTCAAATGTAAAAAAGGTGTAGCACTCAATTCAAAACACAGGAATTTGGAAAGAAAAGGGAAAAAAAAAGGAAGAAATCGCTAAACTTGTGAGAACTCTTTCGACTTCCTTGTTTGAGTTTATGCTGAATTAAGGAAATATAACAGGTTTAGCATTTGTGGCGGGCTTTAATTTCAACCTCTGAGCAGCAGACTTAACTTCTTGTGACGTGGGAGGATATTACAGTTTTCAGCTTCATTCTGTAAGTATTGCCATGTGTGCCAAACATTTAATAGTTTTACGCTGTGGACTGTCGTCCACCAGGAACTGATATCACCTAAGACTTTTTAGAGCCATCTAATAGAAAGATATGTATTCACTCTGATTAGCCCAGGATTTGAACGAGGGTCCCAGAAGAGATATATAAGCCTCTTAAATGCATAGAACTTCTAAGGATATGGGTTTAACTGTCTCCCCCTGTGGTAAATAAGCTGTGACAGCTCTATCAGGGGGGGAAATGGCAAATAAAATTACCACATTATTTTCCTGTGAATATTTTCGGAGCACTAATCTATTTTGCCTCTTTACCTAATAGAACTCTGTTGAGTGTTACACTCAGACATTTAATTGGAGGAAACAAATAGAAGTCCTCAAACTAACAAAAAGCAGGCAGACAACAGTAGGAAAATAAGAGGTCAGATCTAAGTGTTTGTTATACTCCTTGCTCTTCAGAAACAGTGTGCTTCATTTGAGGTTCAGCTTTTTACAGTATTAATTCAAGAGCTACTGCAATACAGATCGTGATGTTGGCAATAGTCATGCTGCAGCAAGGGAGAGACCTACCCCTTTCACTGACACAGAGGTACCAGGTTTGGGAGTTCACTCCCCTAGGACTGGCAAGTTCCTTTAATGTTTTTCTTTTTATCAGCTGTATAATGTCTGACAGTTTTAACTATAAATTCATCTATTCAGATAAAAACACTGTCAACTGTCAGCATACAACTAAGCTGAAGTCAGGCCCAAAGCTCGGGTTGACTCAGGTGCAGAAGTAAGAGCTGTATTCTGAAGGAGTATTTTTCTTCCCTGTTCCTGGTCAGACATTTTGTATCTCAAAATGCAGGGATTTTAAAGCCGCCTTCTTCAATTTGGCTAGTGCCTTTAAGCTGAGTATTCTTCTGTTGTTTTGTTCTGAAAAATATCGTTGCAATTCCTTTATTTTGCAGTTTGTTCAGTGAGTTAAAAATGAAGCAGGCTCCATATTTTATGCTGAACAAAAAGGTAATAGTCAAAGTGGCAACTGAACTGGTTTGTCCACTGCATTGGTCTAATTTTATAGAGTATAATAGATTCTACATTTTTTGCAGTCAGTACACTGCAGGCTTATAATATGCAGTGGTTTGGTTAAAATTAAAGGTCACGTATCTTTTGGCAATCTCCTTTGATCAGTAAACACAGAAAAATGATAGAAGATGCTAAGAAATCATCTCATTAATCTTAATGTAGCACTAAAACTATGTTTTGTGAGAGTTTGAGAGGCCTGAATTTGCAGGGGTGATTTCTGAGATGCTTCACAGAGAGATGGTTGGAACCCTGGCATTAAAATACATGAATGGCAAAAATGCTGTGCAAAGTATGTATTTTGTGTACACGTGTGAAAAATGCAAAGAATTATTTAGTAACTGGAAAGACTGTTCACAAAATGCTTTTGATTTATTGCTGTATATACCACAGATCTGTATCAGTTATTCTTACATTATTTTATTCAAAAACTTGTATGAACCATGAGTTGGCATGTTGTAGAATACTGAAAAGGCATTAATCAACCTAAATAAACAAGTACATAGATCTATCTAACAACTATGAAGTAGTTAATAAATTTTTAGCAAATTTATTATAGAAAAAAGGTCTAAAAGAGTAGTGCTTAATTATCTGGACTCCTCTGTGCTGGGCTCTCTTTTGATTGTATTAATGAAGCAGCTGGCCCATTGTTTCTCTTTAATTCCTCTATTGTTTTAAGAATATGTCACAGCTCTTTATTCTTTTATCAGGTGCTGTGCAGGAGGATCCACACAATACCTCATATTCCTACTGTATTTGCCAATGCACAAAGAAACCTCCAAAGCATTTTTCAAAGAAGGGGCACACATAATTTATAAGTTCTGTTCCTTGTACTACTCTACTGTCAAAAATTTCAACAGTATTGGATTTGAATTAATTATAATTTTTTATTAAACAATGTGTCTACATATAGATATATGTACTTTGTTCATGTCAGAAATTAGAGATCTGCCCAGTAACTTGTTCCGCACTGAAATGGCACTCATTGTGCTGAGTCGTCACAACCCCATGGGTGAGAAGCAGGAGCAACCCAAATATGAAGATCCCATCCTATTGCGATGTGCACGTTCTCCATAACTGCTTAACCTGTGCAACAAAGGAGGGAAGATAATAAATTAACTCCAACCCCCATTACCATTACTAAAAAGCATCATTTTTTACAAATTGGACTATTTCATTGGGAGAGGAAGGTTTAATTCAGTTGACGGTGCCTGGAAGTTGCTAAGAGTAACAATCTGTTGTTTAAATAAATTCTGATAGTCTTTTGACCCTTCTTGCAAAAAGATGTGTGTACAGGAAATGGGTTATTATGTTGTTGCAGCAACACAATCAAATCCAGTAAGCATAAATTTTACTACAGGAAAGTAGTAGTTCTGAATTAACTGTCACTGAAAAGTGGTTTTAATGGATATTGCCATTGATTTCTTAAATTTCTATGAAAGATGTATGCCATTTCTGGGTCAAAAAACTAGAC
>NW_008824676.1:5884360-5891139 GCF_000699105.1 Pygoscelis adeliae
AAGACAGGAAAATGGGATTGCCTTTGAATATATGTTTATATTGTTGTTATGCTGCTTCAGCTGTGAAAAAATAGCTGCATTTCCTTCCATGAAACAGCTATACTCAATGGAAACAGTTTTAGCTACTTGCTTTCTTCAGTCACTTTTCCTAAAAGCAACGGTATGACTCAAGAGGCTTTATGGTTCCATCCATTTTGAAGCTGTTTTCTCCCAGTGGAGTTAATAGGGGAGTCTGTCCTTAAATCTTCTTTTTTTCAGTCTGTGACCCACAGACCCCAAATGATCACTCCTTAAGGTCTGCAAAAAATTAGTGGGAAAAAAAGATACCCACCATCAGAAGGCTTACTGTGCTGGGGTCTGTGTCTTCCCTGGAAGTGTTGTAGCCTTCTGAGAATCAAAACGGGTGAAGGGCCGTCGCTTTAGTTAAATCTTTAGAGCAAATTGCCAATTCCAAATAGGATAACAGAGGTCGCTCTGTTTAAAAAAAGTTCCACATGTAGAAGGAAAAAATGAAGGGCTGTTTTAAAAAAAAAGGCAAGTTTCTCGTGTATTTTAGATGTCTGTCCTACATAAAGTTTTGTATTAGCATGCATATCTATCAGTACAGTAGTCCTTATTCTGAATACAGAAGACAGAGTATTACTGCATCTAAATATGATTTAATTGGTTCAATTTACTATATATTTTTTATACTAAGTGTGGTTCCATATCTTGATGAGCCCAGATGTAGTTGCGCTTGTGGTTTACAGCATCCCATTGCTTGCATTTTATTATTTTTACAAAGCAAATGTCTATCAGTCATAGAGATAAATTAGAAAAAACTGTGCAAACATGACACATCGCTAAGATTTTTCCAGCATGCTATGTAATTATTAACCTGATTTTTGCCATTGAAAGAAGCCATGAATTACAGATAGCACGGATGAAGTTAAATGCTTTTATATTAGATACATTTTGCTTATAGAGTATTCTATAGGTATGGCCATACAATATAATTGAAGCTTTGTCAGCTCTGTAGCCTAGCAACAGATAATACTGTTAGGTTACTGAATTGCTCCTGGTTGACAAGTAGGGAGTATTTTTGTGTTTATCATGTTTGCTAATGATGGGATCCTTTCCAAAAGGCTTGTCTTAATCTTAATTAGAGTTTATCAGCAGAGGTCTGCATGACATTGTGCAGACACTGATTTCATAAATAATAAAAAGTGCGAGTGAAAAATTTGGCAGGAGAAGAAGATATTTAAGACCACTGATTCTTGTAAGAGCAGCATGAATTTCCAAAATGTAATCAAGTTTGAACTGTGACTCTATTCTTTATTATCGAAACTTGCAGTACACTCCACTGCAGTTTTGACAGCAATTATGAGTATGATTTATAAGCTTCCTGTTAGGAACCAGATCTGTTTGCACAAGAATCTTGATCATAAACATTACAAAGAACAGTAAGTCCACAGTTTTTCAGGGACATCAGGACCTTACTTTTTCCTTTGCATGGAAAGTTGGTTTGGTTTTTTATTTTATTTAAGGGTTTTTTCCAAGCAGCAGAAATGTTTGCAGTGAAAGATGCAGACAAAGAAAAGAATCCTGAAATAACCTTTCAATTTGGTGGAAACTCTGAAAGTATCAGATAGCTGCTTCAGTGCCTGATGTCATTTGATAAAGAACTCATGCCAATGCAATTGGAGTGTAATTTTTTGCTCTAGTTTTCACAACATGATATTTATCAACCCCAACTTTCTGTGATTAAATGAGCATTTCTAATTACTTGCAATGTAAGCTAGAAAAAGAGTTCAAATAAATACATAGGGCTTACAGACATTTTTATTCCCCTCCTCTGCTTGACATTTATGTATTATATATCATGTAAATCTCTTTGATTTAACTATAGATATAAAACAATATATTGCAGGCTCAAGAAGCGTATTTTCAACTTCACAGAGTCAGAGCTAGACTTGTAGAGAAAACAGCTTTCCAGTGTCACAAAGCCTTCTGGTGTTTCAAAAACTTCCCTTCAGCACTGGAACAAGAATAAGACTTTTATTACGCCACCATGTTAAACCAGTAAGACCCTTTTCAGTATAAATGGATGACCAGTGTACTCATTACGGGCGAGAAGAGGACCAAAATCATCAGTCTACCGTTGTTTTGCCTCCTCACCAAATACTATAACCACAACTTCATTTCTGAGGCACTGCCACTCATCCCTATGAGAGCTCATCTGGAGGTTCTTCCTTTCTCTTCATCTGATGACTGCGTCTGTCTTAGGACTGGGAAACTTGACCTGGTAAAGCTTTGTTAGAACCATTTCCCCCCTATAAGCTTTTTCTGAAAAAAGGAACAGTTGGTTAAAAAAATTCTAGCCAGCTTAGTCAAAACTTCATCTCATATAAATAACAGGCCTTTATATTTCCTTATGAAATCTTCATGTCTTGCAAATACTTCAAGCAAACATCTTCCTATCTCCTTCTCCATTGCCACCTGTACTTGGCAAAGACTATTTATAGACATCCTTATTTATTGTTGAAAATCTGTCATTAACACTGCCCTTTGCTTTATGAAAAGATGTGCTCGTGAGAAATTACTGTGTATGTCAGTTGTGTCTTAGCTTGTAGAAAAGTTGGTGGGAAGCAAGAACTTTTTTCCTGTTGCGTAGCCACCCCTGTAAGGAAGCCCTGATCCCTGGCAAGGGTGTCTAGACAGCATAATAATTCATATAATAATCATAATTGGAACTTCCCATTAAGTTTGGAAGCCTCTGCAAAGTTCTCTGCACTCCATTTTCCTGAGTGCAGCAGAAGGCTCAAGAAGGCCTCTCTTCCACTGTTTACCTGCTGTGCACGATGGCCAGCATATTCGCGTTCACTACATTAAGGGGAATAAAGTCGTTTGCATCTTTCAAAACAGCAACTATTGCCTTGCCCTGTGCAACCAAGCATAGAAGGGGACAAGAGGGGACTGTACTGTGTCCTGTCCCTGTGGGTGAATATTGTTGCAGAGGCGGTATACTGCATTTTCAGTAGCTGGAAGCATGCATCATTTGGGAGTTCATCTGGGGATTTAGCTTAACATGGTATCACGTACTGATATGATATCATGACACATATGTCATGATCACTTAAATGCCTCATTTTCTATTGAGTGGGATAAAGAAAACAAAATAACAGTGTGAGCATTTCTAATTACTTGCAATGTAAGCTAGAAAAAGAGTTCAAATAAATACATAGGGCTTACAGACTTTTATTCTCCTCTTCTGCTTGACATTTATGTATTATATATCATGTAAATTTCTTTGATTTAACTATAGATATAAAACAATATATTGCAGGCTCAAGAAGCGTATTTTCAACTTCACAGAGTCAGAGCTAGACTTGTAGAGAAAACAGCTTTCCAGTGTCACAAAGCCTTCTGGTGTTTCAAAAACTTCCCTTCAGCACTGGAACAAGAATAAGACTTTTATTACGCCACCATGTTAAACCAGTAAGACCCTTTTCAGTATAAATGGATGACCAGTGTACTCATTACGGGCGAGAAGAGGACCAAAATCATCAGTCTACCGTTGTTTTGCCTCCTCACCAAATACTATAACCACAACTTCATTTCTGAGGCACTGCCACTCATCCCTATGAGAGCTCATCTGGAGGTTCTTCCTTTCTCTTCATCTGATGACTGCGTCTGTCTTAGGACTGGGAAACTTGACCTGGTAAAGCTTTGTTAGAACCATTTCCCCCCTATAAGCTTTTTCTGAAAAAAGGAACAGTTGGTTAAAAAAATTCTAGCCAGCTTAGTCAAAACTTCATCTCATATAAATAACAGGCCTTTATATTTCCTTATGAAATCTTCATGTCTTGCAAATACTTCAAGCAAACATCTTCCTATCTCCTTCTCCATTGCCACCTGTACTTGGCAAAGACTATTTATAGACATCCTTATTTATTGTTGAAAATCTGTCATTAACACTGCCCTTTGCTTTATGAAAAGATGTGCTCGTGAGAAATTACTGTGTATGTCAGTTGTGTCTTAGCTTGTAGAAAAGTTGGTGGGAAGCAAGAACTTTTTTCCTGTTGCGTAGCCACCCCTGTAAGGAAGCCCTGATCCCTGGCAAGGGTGTCTAGACAGCATAATAATTCATATAATAATCATAATTGGAACTTCCCATTAAGTTTGGAAGCCTCTGCAAAGTTCTCTGCACTCCATTTTCCTGAGTGCAGCAGAAGGCTCAAGAAGGCCTCTCTTCCACTGTTTACCTGCTGTGCACGATGGCCAGCATATTCGCGTTCACTACATTAAGGGGAATAAAGTCGTTTGCATCTTTCAAAACAGCAACTATTGCCTTGCCCTGTGCAACCAAGCATAGAAGGGGACAAGAGGGGACTGTACTGTGTCCTGTCCCTGTGGGTGAATATTGTTGCAGAGGCGGTATACTGCATTTTCAGTAGCTGGAAGCATGCATCATTTGGGAGTTCATCTGGGGATTTAGCTTAACATGGTATCACGTACTGATATGATATCATGACACATATGTCATGATCACTTAAATGCCTCATTTTCTATTGAGTGGGATAAAGAAAACAAAATAACAGTGTAATTCTTGGATCTGAATCCTGCTGGGCTGAAGGTTTGTATTCAAATACAGGAGTGAATTAAACTTTTGTAGTTCTGGTTTCCTTTAATAAGCCAAGCTAGAGATTGTTGTGCTTCCAAAGCTGTCGCACATCCCGCTCAGCTGTGCGTGCCGTAGGTGTGACAGCCTCCAGGAGCTGGGTGGAGCAGGCAGCCGAGGTCACTGCTCGCTTCAGCTGTCCGAGTGTAATCTGCTGCTGGACATGAGTCAACACCCTGAGGAGCTCTAACACCAGGAGACTGAGTCAGCCTTTTAGCTGATCCAGACTGATTGCAGCTGGAGACCCAGTAATCAACTACACGTTCTTCCTCCCCCCCCAAGGGTACAGCATGTCAAGATGTTTGCTGGGATAGAGAAAGTCTCAGTAGGTTCTTCTGCAGTGACTCATTTTTATTTCATTAAGAAATTCAGTGAATAATACGGTCTAGGAAGAGCTCTTATTCTATATTAAAATATGCTAAAACATATTGGTTGGTTATTGCACCTTCTGTATATAAATAAAATAGAAGTGCATGTTAATAATGGAAACCCTGTTCCTCCCAGAAAATGGAATGTGTGGTTTTTGCAGTGAGAGTACCCAGTTTCAGGTTCCCAAATTGCAGTGTGTGTATCACATATTTTTATATACGAGACTAATTAAGTACACTTTAGGAATTTAGCCTGGTTCTCTCTTGAACAGGTTTTATACCAGTTTAACTCTGAAGGCTTCTGTATATTTGCTCCTGACTTATATCAGGCAATAAGTCAGACTGTGCTCTTCAAATGTTTGAATTTCTGCTTGGTCATTAGGATTCTGCATTTGTAGACATCTATGGCAGTATCTTCACATTTCATCTTCTTTAGAGGAAATTACTCAGATTTGCACCATTTAATGCTGTAATTTTGGAGGGTAATAAACTTTAGTATGCTTTGGTCCTATCACAATAAATTGTTTGTAAACTTTGGAGCCACCTTCAACTGCTGTATTACCGAAGGGTGAATACAAAGACACTTTTCTGCTTTGAAACTTTTACACCACTTCGAGGTCTGGAAGCTTAGCTTTATTTTTCCACTGAAACACATTGTCACTGATGCTGTTTTGTTTGCTCATCTTTGAAAGCTAATAGACTGGTTTAATTAATTGTCCAAGATTTCTCTAAAACAATGTCCTAATTCTTCCATTTAGCTGTGGCATATCATACACTGTTGTTATCTCCTCCACCAGATTTTTGCAACAAGTTGTTTTAAAACTATAATCTCTTTGAGGGGAAAAAAATGAAGTGCAGTTGAAAAGGCAGTTATGCCGAAAGATAAACACAGCAATATTACTTATCAAAACGAGTACAGTTTTTGCTTGCCTAATGAATACAACATATAGCTTTTTCTATATATACAAAACCTGAGGAAAAAAAAAGCTTTATAACATATAAAGTATGCAACATTATTTCAGGCATAACTGTATTGGATATGTATCTAGGCCTGAGAGTGTAGATAACACAATATAAGTGCTTTGCCTGTCTAAACATGTTAAATAAATGAGCATTCACTATCGCATTCAAATACATTAGTAGATGTACTCGCATAGTTAATTTTCTTTTTAATGCACTACACGTGACACTTGCAGCACAGAGCTATAGTGTATCTTACTGTTTGATGAAAGTTCGTCCACCTCCCCCCACTTTTAAACAAACCTTTATTTGAATAAGCCTTTATGAAACAGATCTTTGGCATATCTTCTTTTCAGGAAGTTCAGTCAGTGTAAGCAGAGATAAAGCAGTCATGTAACGAAGAATATTACATAAGTGAAGATTTTTTTAGAGGAAAAGGGTAGCAAACATAAGGGAGGGGAAGAACGGCCTTAAGAGGAAATCTGATTTCTTTCTTGCAGCTGTTTGGTTTTATTGTGCTGTGATTTGGTATTCAAAATAAAACAAACTTGGAGTTATGAAAAAATATGTAGGAACTTCGGTGAAAAGCATGATTAGAATGATTAGAAAAGTGCCATATAAAATATTTTTACTTATATCTTAATTTTTATTAGGAGACAAAATGAAAAATTAAAATGAATATTCATGCTGCAAATAATCAGGAAAAGTATTCCCAAACTGTTATACACTGAAAATTCTTATGTTGATAGAAGGAAGACGGTAAAAGTGAAAATTATTTGCCTCTTTACCTG
>NW_008824676.1:5891340-5896469 GCF_000699105.1 Pygoscelis adeliae
GTGAAGATATGGCACTGATGTTTTAAGTTCTGGAATCTGATATCATCAATTAAATCTTTCTGCTTTTATGTTTCCTGTAGGAGGGCAGCTTTGGTGTACCACGACCAAGGCCATCTCAGAGGGTGAAGAGCTGATTGCCTTTGTTGTAGATTTTGACTCAAGGCTGCAAGCTGCTAGTCAGATGACTCTCACAGAAGGGATGTATCCTGCACGCCTGCTGGACTCAATACAATTGCTCCCTCAACAAGCTGCAATGGCATCTATTTTGCCTACGGCTATTGTGAACAGTAAGTGATGAATGCTATTCTCTGGCTTTTTTTAAAACAGCAGTACTTTAAGGCACATATGAAGAGCTAATACAGCAATAGTGAATTCAAGACCACAGAAACCACACGACTTAAAACTCACAGCTCGAAGCCTGCTTTTGTTCCCCCATCAATTCAGATGAACTCGCAGACATAAAAGGAGGAAGAAGAGCGGGCTGGCAGCCGGGCTCTGCAAGAGCCTCACCCAGAGTACCTGACCTGCCCTCGTCTGGAGGTTCTGTGATTTGCTCCCAGAGGCGATAGGATCAGAAACTGTTAAAAAATGAGATAACATAGGCCTGTTGGCTCACAAAGTCCAGCCTCTGCTGCTCAAGTAAGCTTGTTGCTTACAGCTGCAGCTTCTGGTAATAATTCATGATACTCAACGGAAAGAAAGAACACATCTCTTCGGTGGCCGTTTCAAAATGCAGCGGAGATCATGCTTTGTAGTAGCCCTGATTTACTGTAGTATCTCCACTCAATGTGGCTACCCAAGAATGTTTTCACGTCCTCTGGACATCAATAGACCCTATCATGGACAAAATACAGCATGTAATTAAGTGCTGCCCTTAGAGAGGAGGGATGTGAGTACATAAGTCAGTTCCTGAGCTGGGACAATTCAGCTTGAATGTTCTGCTTATGAAATTTCATTTCTTTAACTTTTTCTTATTACTGCTTTTTACTTTTTTTGCAGCCCTAGTTCCTCATCCTCCTCTCTAAGTACTTTTCAAATATATTATCTGTTACCATGATCCTTACCAGTCGTCACTGAGACCCATTGCACATCCCTAGTTCTCAGTACTTTTTAAGCCTGTCCATTTAAGACCCCGTGTTGGAGCACTTCCCCATGCTTCCCATGGTTTGTAAGCACTGTAATGAGTCTTTCAGGTGTGAATGCACACACAGGCACATGATCTGCCACTCGGGCTTACACTGAATAGCACTGTATCTTGAACAGTCACACTACCTTCCAGCTCTTCAGACAGGACTAGTTAAAATATCTGTGATGATACCTTTCATTCCATCTTTTCCTTTTTTTTTTTAATTGCTTATTTTCTGGGTAAACAATCTTGATAGTTACATGTTTATTATTAGTCTGTTTTAAAAGATAAACCTTAAAATGTCTAAGTAAGTCATCCAAGTCCTCCCTTCAAGAGAGTGAGTTGGCAGCAACCTCAAGACCTTTAGCTAAGCACATTCATTTTTACCCTAGCAGTGGGGCTGCTGTGAGCTGACATATCTGTTCACAGAACCAGCAATTAGCACTGTACAGGACCTTTCCAAAAGAAGGTGTCAGAAGCCCCTAAAATGGACCACCAAGTTTACCACAGTTAGGGCAGACCAGTGTTTATAGCCAACAGCTGCAAGGGAGCCACCAGGGAGGGAGTTACCTAGCCTAAAGGGCAGCGACTCATTCACAGCTTGTTTCAGCTGAGGGTGTATTTTTGTGTAAATCTACAGGAGGCCAACTCTGGCCTTCGGCAAAGTAGTCAGATTTCTACAGCATCAAATTTCTGGAAACACCTTTGCTGCCAGCACTGCCTTTTGCTCTGATCATTGCTACTTCTGCTGCTGAGAGGGCTCTAAGTGCATCAGCTCTTGTTATACAGGCTTAGCAGCAACTCGGAGTAACCTGTGTACTCTTAACTCCAGGAGGCTGCTGAAGTAGCAAGTCTCACTGTCCAGAACTTTCCACCCCGGTTCTGACTCTGCCTCTGACCAGACAGGGCTGTTTCCACATTTCATTGTTGAGCTGGTGAAATTCAGTTTCTTCAGTAAAGTCTCGAGCCAGATGTGAGTCCAGTAATATGCTGAATGAACCTCTAGATTGATAGTGAGACATCTCTTAACCATTCTTTTGCTAGATCTCTGAAAAAAATCCAGTTTCTAGAAAAATTGTGTTGTAGGGTGGGTTTTTTTTAATGTTTCCTAAGATTTTCTATTTGAAAAATCAAAATTAGAATATCACCTTTGGCTCATTCAGCTTGAACTTGAATGTTTCATCCATTTGAAGCCGAAAACAAATGCTGAAATGTGAACTTTCCCATGAGATGGACATTTCAAATGATGCAAGCTGTATCAGTAATGTTTTAATAGTGGTATATACTGGAATAGTAACGGCTCCATTAAACGTTTGTGTGTTAAATTCATGCACAATTACTCAGTGGCAAATGGAAAAACAGAAACTGATAGTGATTAAAATATTTTATGCAAATTCATGAGCAGAAAAATAGGCAAGCATTAGCAATGCAGTCAGAGAAGCGAACTAAGCAATGTAAATTTTGGCTACATTTGTAGATATTTAACAAATAAAAAACTCACCCATTTCAATGGGTTGGAGTCTTCAACTTTGTTCACCCAAAGGAATTGGAACAGAGCAATTGTCCTATACACATCACTGTTTGAAATTAAACATAAATTGTCATGAATGATAATGAATTACATCATCAGCTACACATGCCATATTTTCAGAGCACCCAACCATTCTTCAAGACTAAGTTAATTACAATCAGTAGCAGTTTTCTGCATTCTGAAGTCAGTGGGAGTTTTGATGTTGACCAAGATGTGTTTTGATGTTGACTACAATTGCCCATTCCCTGATCCTGAGGTCGGCTGGCACAGTCTGGCTGCACTCATAATCTTATCCTCTCTTAGTCTCAAAAAGGGCAAGAAGTGTCCAAACCAGTTGCAGGGAATGATCCTAGGCCTGTGTAACTCCTGAACTGTATGCAGGAATGGGGAAGGTGTTAATTGACTTAAGCCAAATATATGGAAGGGACCATTCTCATGATTTAACAATATAAACAAGAAGTTCCAGTGCTGTAGTCTGGACCCTGTCACTGTTTAAATTACTAGTGTAGATGTACCCTAAATGGCTGGGATTTCTTCCTTGTTCTTACTGATAGGATGACAAGTTCAGCTTCCAGAAAGATCAAACAGGCCTTTTGTCCTTCTGAGACAGATACACAACACGTACTGTGTAGGTATCCTTCTGACAGGATATTAACAACCAAATACCTATCTGCTTTGTGTAAATACACAGTATTCATTATTACTCTTCACATGAGTAAAGTATGTAGCCTTCAGTACATGATGAAAATATCTACTCCCTCTGCTGCTGGAAAGCACACTGTGCAACCTCTGCATTGTCTTCCCCTCAGAGAGGATGCTGACGCTTTGGGATAGAAGGCAATGAAAAATTGCATTCTTAGCAAATATTCCTTTCGCATAGTGAAAAGTGGAACAGTAACAATTTACCAAAAACAAGAGGACAAAAGTGCATTAGAAATTTTAACCTCTAATATTAATAACAACCGGAGCTCGGGAAATAAACATGCTGCTTAGTATAAGACTGCATTCAACACTGTAGGATCTTAAGGAAATGTAATCTAGTCTGGCCTCCTGGATATTAGAACAACAGGATTTTACAGTAATAACTGCATAAGCATTGTGAAAATATACATTCTTCAGAATGATCTGCAATTAGCATTCAAAAATTCTAAGGCCCAATGCTGGAAAGACTTGTGCACACATTAAAAAAAACACAATTGAAAGATGTCACCTATTGAGTAGTGATGTATTGGAAATACAGCTTACTTCTTGAATTAGTACTGCATATTCACAACAAAATTAATTTAATTTCATTTTTTAAATAATTACATGCCAAAAACTTCTAGCAGCTTTTTTATATTAGCTGTTTTTAAAATCTCCTTTTGAAAGAAACAGCTGTCTCCCATGTTCAGTCTCTCACCTGAAAGTGACATTTTAATAAAACCGTGGCTCTGTTTTCAATATTTTATTAAATAAGCATGTGTTTAATGGGGAGGGGAGGAGAATTAATCCAGCTGTGTTAATTGGTTGGCACTGAGTGCACCCTGGCTAACCTGCACCTGGTTATATTTGCTTGTAGAGGACATATTCCCTTGTAAATCCTGTGGCATTTGGTATCGAAGCGAGCGGAACCTGCAGGCCCATCTTATGTACTACTGCAGTGGGAGGCAAAGAGAGGGGCCTCAGCTGTCAGAGGAGAACGAAGATAGTGCTCAGCAGATATCCAGTGTCTGCCCCTTTCCGCAGTGCACCAAAAGTTTTTCTAATGCAAGAGCTCTGGAAATGCACCTGAATTCTCACAGTGGTAAGTACCATGTATTTTCCTGTATCATCTTCTAGATTTAGCTATTTGAAGAATTACTCACTATAGACATTCAGTGGATCAATGTCTCTGCAAATATATGCAAGCATTGGGTGTAGATACTACCAAAATGTCAACAGTTTCTGACCTGTGTTCTACACCAAGCACCTCTCCCAGGTAACCAATGTCATTTCTCTTATCTACTAATCCTCATTTGAATGCTGTCTCTCTCTTAATGTGTCTATACACACATACAGGCAGCATTTCTTTACTGGGGAAGGTATGCTCAGGAATCCAGACAGTTAGACTGCTGCTGCTTGGTCTCTGAGAGATTCAATCAATTACTTCAGGATTCCATCCACCAAATGTGAGTCTGCTAGAGTACAATCTCCACCTACCCTATTTTGATGCCCAGCAGACAAATACACAACACCAGAGAGCAAATCCTGAAATAAGATCTTGGGGTCCTAGAGTAGGCTTCTTAGGCAGGAGGCTTTAAGGACCAGGGTCCAGAATTTTGTATGCTTTTCCCAGGACACTTGTTTCATAAAAAACTTCTTGTTTCATACCAATATTCTTTTCCTTTCTTATGAAACAGAGATAGTATTTTCTTTGTCCATGTTAAAATTGTAATGCTAGATATACAGAAAGTGGTATTACAAAATTCCTGAAATTAAAAATCTGGAACTCAG
>NW_008824676.1:5896494-5908364 GCF_000699105.1 Pygoscelis adeliae
CTTTGAGTGTGCTGTTTAAATTTGTTTTGAATTAGGTCTGGAAACACAAGTTACAAGTTTGCAGAACATTCTGCATTGGAGTTTTCAGTAGCAAAGAAAACCTACAAATAAGAAAGACTGCAGTGTCAGGTATGGGTGTGTTGGCTGTCTAGTGTACAGAGCTGTGTCTGGAAAGATGAAAGGGCCCTACCGGAGTTACTGATCCTCCTGTTAAATGGATGGAGTCTAAAGGACACTAATGTGTACTTTATTCACAGAAGAAAGCCTTATTCAGCTGCAGCGTAAAAACTCTTGGAGGAGTGGGAGTCTGCTCTGTGGACTTGGTGAAGTGAAAAATGTTCGTCTGATACTTAGGCGGCAATTACAAATCTAGGAGGCATCATGTTGCCTTGGAGGAGTTTGGTACCTCCCAGAGCAGGACTAGAAGAGTGCTGAGTGAGAAACTTCCTTATGTAGACAACACAGACAACACTTAGCCATTCGTTTAGAGGTCAGATCTTTTTGTGCTTCCAGATCTTAACTTTGAATATCAGGCCATTGCCATTTTCTGTCTCCTCCCTAGCAAATATTTCACTGTTCAGTGAACCAGCAGAACAGTAGGAACAGCTTCAACAAGAGCAGGTGAATGCAGCCCAGCATGTCTTACAGCCTAGTAATTAAAACCAGGTACTCTTGGAAGATAACAAATTCATTTCTCTCCAAGCAGAGGAAAATACTGAAATCTTAGTCATTGTGTAAAAGGGTTGCTTCAGCTCTTTTCGTTTAGTGACATACTGTTGGCTTAGGTGTAGAGAGGGTTTTCAGCCATAAGCTGTGAGTGATCATGTCTTCTTGCAATCTAGGGATAAGCATCTGTGATCCTTGAAAGACATAGGTCTGAGATCCTCCTGAATTTCTAAGAATCTTTAGGTGTTTCTTAGATCTGAGGCTAAAAGTCGGGCCTTCCCTTCCTTTTTAGTCATAAACCAGTCAGTTCAATCATTCTTGCTCTCTTGCAGATCCTGTCAATCTTTATTTTTCTATACAGATTATTACAAGTTATAACAGCTTCTGCAGTAGGAATGAAACATTCCTCTTCCAAATGCCCTGTAAGCTAGTGCTGTGTTTGCTTCAGGTTCTGTTACAGTTCCTGCTGGGGGCTGCAGCAGACCCACAACACGGGAGCATGGAGCCCCGACTGAAATGCAAAGTCTGTTAGGACACTCCACTATGATTGTATCACATGATGTGGAAACATATGAAACACCATCTCATGGCAGTGGAGGAGCTAAAGCTTGGTATGCCCTCCTGGTGAAAAAGTGCCTAACGGGGAACAAGCACTGATTAAAATGCTGTGTATCTCCTCGTCTTCCTGCTGGCCTCTGAGTCCCACGGTAGTTCAAATTCTAAGCGTTGCTCACAACTGTGGGAGTCACCGATACTAGGGGAGAAGTGAGGGCCTCCAGGTCCAACAGAATGACTTCCCACAGATTGAGCCACAATAGTCTTACAGGTTTATATTGTCCAGCTACCACGAACCTAGTTTACCTGACCAAGGCGTGGTGTATGTATGTGTGTGTAGATAGAATAAATATCCATTTTAGATTCCGAATACCATCCCGACCAGTTTCAGGTTTTATTGTCTAACAAATAATCAGTATCTGTGTTGTTGCAGGAGAGAATTTTGGTCTTGTCTCTTTTTAAGCATTTCCAATTTCTAAATACCATGAAACAATTTGTTTTTTTGTTTCAGCGGTGATTGTAAGATAGCTTTGAATGTACTGTTCTTGATAGGGAAAGCTGTAATGATTTCTTGAGGAAAAGATGTTGTATTACAGCAGTAGCTGCCTATGGCCATTATATGTGGAAGGTGAAATGTTGGTGAAGTTGTGTCTTACTCCCCCCCCACCTTCACAATGAACACAACTCATCAGTCCTTCCTGATGAGGATAGTTCTGTTCACACACTACAGCCAACTCATGCGAGCAAGGAGCTGAGCATCAATAATGCTCAAAGTGCTACTTCTGTCTGGCTTTCAGGCACTCTGAGTTTGAGGGCTGTACCTCAAGCCACATCATAACCTCGAGCCTCTTGGCTTTGATATGCTTTCTGTGCATTCAAAATATCCAGTGATTGTGTGTGGGGAACATTATGTCTCCCTTAGTTAAAACTGTAATTTCTAAGACCTTTTCATTTATTCCAGTCTATTTTTATCCTTTGCCTTGTTCTTTCTTTCATCTCTGCTGAATGCATGCAGATGCTAAGGCTCTCCGAAGCAGAGCAGAAGTCTTGGAATATCCTCTAGCAGTTCGAGGAAAGAAATTCTGAACCAATTCAAGTATTTTCAGGGTGACTGACACCATCCCATCAGAAGAAAATTAGTCGTTCTCACTGTGTTTGTACCTTCTGTGCAACTGATTTTCCAGTATACGTGAAGGGCAAAACGGTCACTTTATTTTGTATTTTACTTGTGTTTTCTATAGGAGTGAAAATGGAAGAATTTCTCCCGCCCGGTGCTAGTCTGAAATGCACAGTTTGTACTTACACTGCAGACTCAGTGATTAACTTTCATCAGCACCTGTTCTCGCATCTTACTCAAGCTGCCTTTAGATGCAATCACTGCCATTTTGGCTTCCAAACTCAGAGGGAGCTACTGCAGCACCAAGAATTACATGTCTCTGGCAACAAGATTCAGAGAGAAAGTGACATTGAACACTCTCCAAGTAGAAACGAAGAAGGTTTACAGCCAGCGACAGACCTGTTGAGCAGAAATGATGTTCCCCAGAGCCAAAAGACCATGCAGACTAAAGATGCAAGTTCTGATACAGAGCTTGATAAATGTGAAAAAAAGGCTTCACTTTTCCTTCCAAACCAGAGGCCAGAAACACAGCCTGCAACGAATAAGCAGAGTTTTTCGTACACTAAAATAAAATCTGAACCATCCAGTCCAAGACTTGCTTCATCGCCAGTTCAGCCTAATATTGGTCCTTCTTTCCCAATGGGACCTTTTCTTTCCCAGTTTGCTTTTCCCCAGGACATCACTGTGGTTCCTCAGGCTTCAGAGATATTAGCCAAAATGTCTGAACTGGTCCATCGAAGACTGAGGCATGGAAGTAGCAATTATCCTCCTGTAATTTACAGTCCTTTGATGCCCAAAGGGGCCACATGTTTTGAGTGTAACATAACATTCAATAATTTGGACAACTACTTGGTACACAAAAAGCATTACTGCAGCAGCCGATGGCAGGAGATGGCAAAGTCACCAGATTTTTCCAGTGTTCCAGAAAAAATGCCAGAAGCTGTAAGTCCCAGTAATGGTCAAAGCTCTATAAACATCCTGACTGCAGCTCCTCACACATCAGATCCAGAGAGTCAACTTCTGCAGCCATCTTGCATAAACTCTTCCAGTGTTTTAGATTTGATTGGGCCAAACAATAAAAGTCATGAAAAAGACTTTACAGCACAATCGAAGAAGTTGTCAACTGCAAGCAACAGCGATGAGAAGATAAACGGAAAAGCTTCTGATGTGAAGAATCCCAATGCTCCTTTAGTAGAAGGGGAGAGTGATCCTAACAAGACCACATGTGAAGCTTGTAATATTACTTTTAGCAGACATGAAACGTACATGGTCCACAAGCAGTATTACTGTGCCACTCGCCACGATCCCCCACTGAAGAGGTCAGCTTCCAACAAAGTGCCTGCCATGCAGAGAACAATGCGTACCCGGAAGCGAAGGAAGATGTATGAGATGTGCCTACCAGAGCAAGAGCAAAGGCCACCACTGGTTCAACAGCGATTTCTAGAAGTGGCTAATCTTGGCAATCCTTGTACATCTACTCAAGAATCAACAGAAGGCCTTGGAGAATGTTACCATCCACGATGTGATATCTTCCCAGGAATAGTCTCAAAGCACCTGGAAACATCACTGTCTATTAACAAGTGCGTTCCAGTTTCAAAGTGTGATACTCCCCACTCCACTGTGTCTTGCTTGGAGATGGATGTGCCGATAGATCTCAGTAAAAAGTGCTTACCCCCATCAGAGAGGACGTCCACTTCTCCCAAAAGGCTGCTGGACTACCATGAGTGCACAGTATGCAAGATCAGTTTTAACAAGGTAGAGAACTACCTGGCTCACAAGCAGAATTTTTGCCCTGTCACTGCCCATCAGCGTAACGACCTGGGACAGCTCGAAAGTAAGGTGTTTCAAAACCCAGAAAGTGAAAGAAACAGCCCAGATGTCAGTTACGAAAGAAGCATAATCAAATGTGAGAAAAATGGAAACTCAAAACAGTCCTCTCCTAATGGAAACTTATTTTCCACACACTTAGCAACACTTCAAGGACTAAAAGTCTTTAGTGAAGCGGCCCAGCTTATTGCTACAAAAGAAGAAAACAAACATTTGTTTCTTCCACAATGCCTTTACCCTGGAGCAATAAAGAAAGCTAAAGGAGCAGATCAGCTTTCTCCATATTATGGAATAAAGCCAAGTGATTACATTTCTGGTTCTCTCGTCATTCATAATACTGATTTAGATCAAAGCACAAATACAGAAAGTGAATCTCCTAAAGGCCAGGCGCCTTCAAATGGATGTGCTGTGCAGAAGAAAGAGTCTCTTCCGCTATTGCCGAAAAACCGAGGCATGGTAATAGTTAATGGGGGACTAAAACAGGAGGAAAGACCTGCCGCAAACCCACAACAAGAGAACATTTCGCAGAATCCTCCACATGAAGACGGGCACAAGTCTCCTTCTTGGATCTCTGAGAATCCCTTAACTGCAAATGAAAATGTCTCTCCAGCAATTCCTACAGCAGAGGAACAGTTGTCTAGTATAGCTAAAGGTGTGAATGGTTCTACCCAGGCCCCAACCAGTGGAAAGTATTGCCGACTGTGTGACATCCAGTTCAACAATCTTTCAAACTTTATAACTCATAAGAAGTTTTATTGCTCGTCACATGCAGCAGAACACGTCAAATGAAACAACTGGTCAGTCACCTTTGGTACCTGTGTTTAGCATATTGTTCCATACAGTCTAAAGAAAGCTGTTTGAATTACATCTGGACAATCAGGAGATTTCACTGTTGCTGAGTTGAAGACTTAAAGGTGTAATTTCATTACAGTCCATTAGTAAAGTGTATTATTGGTGCCATTTTCAAAAATATTAATTTATTTTACCAGCAGTATTCATAGCTGTAGTTATGTTATTTTTTATTTAAAAACTTTATATTAAAGTCATTTGTAATGTTATTGTATAGTTATTGTGTAGCACATATGGTTTGCACTGTATAGTAGATTTTAAAGAAAATAGTCACAAACAATACAGAAAAGCATTTTAGAAATAGCTTCAAAAGCACTTGTGTATCCTGATTTTTTTTCTTATATGCTGTTGCAGATATATGTATATGCTAAAATATAACTTGCAAAGAAGTTTCAACTATGCTGTCAAGTTCGCCTTAAAATTTCAATTTTTTGAACAATTGGGCTCAGTTTGCACTTTATATTTTAGCAGATACAGTACCTTAGTCATTAGGCTTTGCATTTGTATGTAGCAGTATGTTTCTGTCCACTTTCTTAATCTGAAACGTACGTTAAATGAAGATGGCAATTTTTTTCTTGTATAGTACTTGTATTTTCTTTCGCTGATGCATCTCTGTCTCAATTTTTAAACCTTTGCTGTTAAATGCAATACTTTATAAAGAATGAACAGAATTACTGGAAGCAGTATTGTATGTAATGAGGTCATATCAATCAGTTTTATCTTTTGAAAGGCACAGTCTAAAACAAAACCCTAAACTCAATGCTGCAATTATGAATCTAATTCATATATAAGATATATTTAAATATAAGAGTAGCAATACTGCAACTGGTGATCACAAAGATAATGTTCTACTTCTGATAGAAATAATTTCTCAACAAATGTTGTTACTATGCATGTATATGGATGGAATAAAATTCCAGATCATTGGAGATGTTTGGCAGTAATTTCTTTAAATTTGTTTAATTTTGTTTTTCAAGGAGTATTTACAGCTCACAAACTGTAAAGAAGCTCTTAGGAACAGGCCCCCTCTTCAAGGGAAGCTAAGTGTTCAAAGAGAAAATGAGTACAAAGGATGCCTCCTCTTCGAGGGAGTCCTTGCTGACAGGTCACTAACACAACTAAGTCTAGGACAACCTAGTGAACTAAAACTTAAAATGTGAAGGTCTGAAACCAGGAAGGCTGTTCCCTTTATTGGAGCTAATGAAGGCATACTTCCCTGGCAGTACCTCCATATGTCAAAATCGGTGGAACAATCTGCTTCATAACACCTCTGGTACGATTCTTTATGTGTTCAGTGCTCTTATATGAAAAACAATAACACTCATTTAAGTAGAACAGCAGTTTGCTCCGCTAATTCAATATAGAAATACTATTCAATAATTTATGTTATATTAAACTCTGAACTAATGCACAATTAATACCTTTCACTTGCAATTGTTCAGTCTCTTGTCCGCTGTTTTCATTTAAAAAATGGATATTATAAAAGTGACCTATTGGTGCATTTTTCATGCTACAAATCTGAAAGCAAAACCATGACCCGAATAGTCACATAAACAGTTGTATTTAATTTAGTTCCTATATCAGCCAAAGAAACAATGCAGAATCAAATACATAAAAGGATGATATTTCAACTAAGGAGCCTAGCGTAAGAGTATGCAATACCACTGACTTTCAGCAACCCCATCCTTGTGTACTTTGAAACTGAACTCATCCTTTTTTTGTTTGTAAGTGTAGGTGAACAGGTACATGTGGTCCAGTAGCAAAAATACTAACCACTTCAAAAACTATTATTAACAACTCTGGTGGTTAGCTGGGCTTTAAATACAGAACAAGAGTGCTTAAAATTGTGCTAATTCTTACTCTCACAAAGATAACAGGTGTACACATTAATTTCAGTAGGACCAAAATTGGTCCTGTAGCAAATACTTTGGGTAATAAGTCTCGTGAAGGAGAAAAAGCGTTACAAACACAGGGAGAATAAAAGAGACAAATCATTCATGATTGTCAATTAAACATTTATTAGAAATTACCACACCAATATATCTAAGACTCCACAATATTTAAGGTAGTACATTTTTACCTTCTTGGTGGCAAATGTTATTTTGAAGATTATCCGTCATACGATATATTGGTTTAAAGAACTATCTGGACTGAAATAAGCTAATTCTGAAAGATCTACATGCATAGACAAAAACTTTTTGGTGGAGTTAGAAAGCCACAGGTAGTGTAATTTACAATTGCTGAGCTCTAGGGGTGTGTTTAGACTGTGAGAAAGTAAAGGAGACTATCAGGGTTAAAGGGAGTACCTAGCTGAAAAGTGGTGCCGAAAGAGAAAAGCCTTATCACAAAGCATTTCTGATCTGGAAATGCTGAGGGTCCCTGATACGTTGCAGAGGTAAATTAAAGCCTGCCATGCTGCATTATATTCTTCCCACTGGCTAGTCCAATCGCTTTCACACGACAGAATATACCTGGTAGCATTTTCTCTTTATAAATGTCAGTAATCTATATTTGCTACCCACCTAGCTAGTGTAAAGTTTTACTTTCAGAGAGTGTGGAACTTTGAGGTTTAGCACGTGTCAGAGTTGCTAGGTGCTCCGGTGAAGTGAGTAAAATGTGTACAAAATTGAGTAACTCTGTACCCACAGATGAACAGGTTGTGCTTGTTTTGAACTTGTAAAAAGGGGACTGGTCAACCAAATAGGTGATTTATAAGGAATATACACTCTTCCCTCGTTCTGCTCTTGCATTTTTGTAGGTTTATTAATTATTTATCAAATCACATCCTTAGTGAGTTTTTGACACCTGGAACTCGGCAGAAGCAGAGCACCTTGGTTAAATGGTTTGGATCTGCTAATCCCTGTCAGCTGGAGTCAGTGCATAAATCTTTGGGGGTCATTTGTCATGCGGTCCGTCATGTCGCCATCTGAATTTTTTACACGATGGTGATTTTTTTCATTGTAACCATAAATCAGGTGGACATGCCTAATGCAAGCAGTAAAGGGTATTGCTACAAGCTGATGTCTGTTTGTCTTGAATTAATTATAAAATGTTAGGGTTGTGGTGACATTTTCTCATTGCTACAAATAATCATAAAACTACGTCATTGGTATTTGCTGTGGATCCACACTGCTAACTTTCCCAGTCTCTCATTTCTATCAAATAACTGTTGAGTACATTCGTTGTCTGACACTGTCCACAGGAGTGTAGTAGTCACATCCCAAACACGATCTGAGTGGATGTGTAAGGTGATTGTTCCCTTGTACAGTAAGTGCTGCACCACTGAGAAATGCAGAAGGAAAAAAATAAAAACAACTAAAAAAACCTGATGTAGAAATTAAAAGATGAAATCAAAGCCAGAACCATCATCAAGGTGAGGTGGAGGTGGGCTAGTTCATTTTCCTGAACGTACATAATCTATGAACCAGAATCCACTCTAAAAAGGCGGAGCTGAGGTGGAGCTGTGAACAGCCTGGAAAACCTGGCTTAAAGAAAATGCCGTGGTGAGTAAAATGGAAGAAGGGTGGTGGGGGATAACCTCACTGAGGGGCAAAGAAGATAAGGAAAAAGGGAATCAGCACTCTGTTAATCTGGAGCGTGCAGTATGGGTACACTGATGCCTGCAGAAGGCAGCAGTTACAGGGCATCGGCACTACAAAAACACTGCACATCCCAGGAGGCCCGTTGAGAGAGGCTAAAATACTGATGAGACAAAATCCTTGGAAGATCACTGCCAAACGCTGAATATTGCCAGTGCAAAGATTCTGGCTCCTGGTGGTCTCCTTTGCCCCAAGGCTGACAATGAGGAAGAGAACCACAACTCTTCCCACCTTCCAGGTCACTTTCACAGGCGGGGCACTGCGCTGCCAGGAACTGTCGGGACAGACACCGCACAGAACGGATGTGTGTGACCCTATTGTAAATTAGAGATAAGTCAGATACCCAAGCTTCAGCAGTGTTAGCCTGTGAGCATGCCTGGTCCTCTCGTCGCTGACAGTGCTTTGAATCCAGACGCGTTTGAGACCCCTTGGAACCCCAGCAAAATGAACTAAAATAATACTGGTGGTACTTGTGTATGGGGTGAAACAGAGCACGGGGCGGGGAGGTGGGCAGGAAGTCTGCACTCACATAATTAAAGCTTCTCCATAATATGGAGGCACAAGATGGATGAATTGTGACTGGAAGCATGAGACAAGAGCTTTTGTGCTGGGGTGAACAGGAAACTGTGATTCTGACAGTTTCAACTTCTAAATAGATGTTTTTCTTACTATATGCACAGACATACACATACGTTATGTATAAAACATACACAGAGAGATGAGCATGTCCGAAAGAGGGAAAGAACCTAAACTAGATGAAGAAGCTAGATCAAGCAGCTGAATGAGGTGATTAGACAAATTCTTTGTTGCAGAAGTAATAGCCAGACTCTTTAATCCTCATTGCATAGGTAACTGGCACCTTTTGGTGCATGGAGGGTGATGATACATTCATTCACTTCCAAATTTAAATGTGCTTCTGGCAAAATTGCTCTTTCCCCTTTCTGCTCTCAGCTGCTTTGCACAGGTCCCAGGCCAAGGTATTTGTTTCTACCTACCAACTCAATTGCCGATGCACTCATTTTTTCCACCTGCCAGCTTAGTTGGTTTTGTAATTGTTTTGTTTTCTGTTTGTTTGTTTGTTTGTTTTTAAATTGTTCAATCCATCTTGAATCAAGGTGCCTGATTCAGGGCGGAGGCAGGTGAAAGGAGCCACCTGAACTGGTGTTTTGGAGAGGGTGGTAATCTCCACTAGCGAGGTGGTGAGAGGCAGCTGCTGCCAACTCAGCTGGGGCAGTACATGAGCGAGCCCATGGAGAGCACCGGTCCTGCAGCATTCACACGACTCCCTTAAAGACCTCAGCCTGGCAGGAACCCTTAACAGCACCATTAATAATAAAAACAACAGCTCACATACCACTCAGTTTTGTCTGCATATGGCTATGAATAACAGTTGTTCCTTTCAAACTTTTCGGTAGGGTGCTGAATAAGAAAAGCCACAAGTGTGATGAGTAGAACTGAATAAAGCTGGAAACACCTTCAGAAGTAGTTTTCATCTCAGCTTTCCCAGTTCTAGGTGTTCTTACTGAAACTGTGAAGCCAGGTGCACAGTGGTGAAGAGTTCATCTTGCGGTGATGGCTATATGTAAATGCAATCACTTTTCAGGACCACCAGCATTGCTACTGTTTTGAAAGCCCATCTGTTATCAAAAAAGTTTTCTGCTCAATTTTTCACATTCGCTAATAATTTCCTTGCTTTAAGAAGAGAAACATCTGCGTGCCAGAAGTTCTGTCCTGTAGTTGTGACTTGCTGATACAAAGCAGACTGTAGAAACCACAGTCCTCAATCTACATAGTGCCAAAAGCAGCCCTGCCACTCCCAGTCCTGTTTGAAGCATGAGCCTCAAGGGTGGTAAATGGAAAAGCTGAAATGTGAAATGGTAATACGGCTTCAAGTTTACGTAGCCCTAAAATAGTGTCCCTGCATGGCTGATTTATTCAGTCACTTGGGAGGATTCACCTTCAATTTGTCTGCTGTCCCTTTTTTGAGGAAGCCTTGTTAAACCCCTTGCAACTTGAGTCTTAGGGGGATATGGGGAAAATACCAGTGGGCTGATTATGTTGGCGTTTGGCTTGAGGGAGAACAGACTGCCGCTTTGATGCTTTGCTATTTTTGATCTCGTGCTAATTCTGATGAAACTACCCCCAAGAGATACGTTTATGGAATCTAATAAAAGACCTATAGGTTCAAAGACTGATCAAGGAAGAAAATTGTTTTAGAGAGAAGCCCTCTCAGCCTGTGATTGAAGTTTCTATAATAGGGTAAGTATGCAAAGGGAAGGGAACATGTTGGTTTACTGCCACAAGTTTTCAAAGTAGAACAGAAAAGGAACCCCCTCAAATGATGACTTTCAACAAAAAGAGCAAGTAAGAAGAATTTGAAAAAAAAAAATCTGTTTAGATGGATAATCGTTGAACTCTTTTCTAGACCAAAGGAAGGAAACTCTGCAGGTGTAATTTAGGGAAGATTAATTTAAAAGTCCTTCCCCTTCCACTCCCTTAAAACCAAAAGCACAACAGGGCAGTGTACACAGCAGAAGCAAGGTGCAGGGTGCTGGGATGCAGCCACGTGTGACGAGGGTTACCCTGCATGCATTTGCCACACCTTGTTTTGCACATCCCTAGTCTGGCAGGTCTCTTGTGGCTCAGCCAGGTGAATAAGGTCCCCCGCGGTGCCAAGGACCTGCCTGGGCCTGGGACAGCTGCTCTGGCAGCTGTTCATTAGCACTCTTAGCTGCCAGCAGAAACAGGGTCGTCCTCTATCGGAGCAGCACTGGGTGGAAGAGGCACAAGCTTTCCAAGTATATCCACAAGTATATGAACATTTATTGCTGGCCAGCTGACACTGCACAGCTTACTCCCACAAGCTAACTTTCTCATTTAATTTGTAAAAAACACAAGATTGATTTTAAAGGACTAGGCATCTACAAGGCAAAGAGCTACCTATTGGGAGGTGTAAAAGTAAGAGCAGTATTTATGTTTTTAGGAGGTTTTCAAAATAGTAGGTTTTTTCCTTGTTGCTTTTCAAATTATGCCTCAAATACATATAGAAATATATCAGTGAGAGATTTCTCTTTTATCACTTAACCATAGCAGAGACAAACCCATCTGGGCTGCTGCATTGTGGCAAGATATTGCTGCCTGAGTAGAGAACCTGGTTATAAAAGTCCGTCACGTAGATGCTCACGTACCCCAGAGTCAGGCCACTGAAGAACATCAAAACAACCAGCAGGTGGATCAGGCTGCTAAGATTGAAGTGG
>NW_008824676.1:5909937-5913552 GCF_000699105.1 Pygoscelis adeliae
CCAAACTGGCCAACGGGACATTCCATACCATGTGACGTCATGCTCAGTACATAAACTGGGGGAAGCTGGCCGGGGGGGCCGCTGCTCAGGGTCTGGCTGGGCATCGGTTGGCAGGTGGTGAGCAATTGCACTGTGCATCACTTGCTTTGTATATTATTGTATTATTATTATTGCTACTACTACTATTTTATTTTATTTCAATTATTAAACTGTTCTTATCTCAACCCACAAGTCTTCTCACTTTTACTCTTCCAATTCTCTCCCCCATCCCACCAGGGCGGGGAGTGAGCGAGTGGCTGTGTGGTGTTCAGTTGCTGGCTGGGGTTAAACCACCACAGGACCCCAGAACTGGATGTAGGACTCCAGGCAGGGGTCTCCTGAGAGCAGAGTACAGGGGGAGAATCACCTTCCTTGACCTCCTGGCCATGCTCCTTTTTATGTAGCCCAGGATACGACTGGCTTTCTGGGCTACAAACGCACATTGCCAGATCATTGCATTGAATGTGGTGAGGGCTGTGAAGGGCAACAAGGGGGCTTCTGCAGGTCTCTCAGCAGTAAAGACTAGGAAAAATGTGTGCCAGCTGCTGAATAGGACAGTTGACAACCTGGTGATGAAGGATGTAAAAAGGGAAGAGGTACTCGGTTCCTTCTTTGTCTTCGTCTTTCCTGGTAAGCCAGGAATCGCAGGCCTCTGAGACCGGAGGGAAAGTCTGAAGCAAGGAAGGCTTACCTTTGGTGGACAAGGATCAGGTCAGGGAACACTGAAACAAACTGGACATATGTATAGTCCACGTGACCTAACAGGATGCACCCACAGGTGCTGAGGGAGCTGGCTGGTATCACTGTCAGTCCACTCTTGATTAACTATGAAAGGTCATAGTGATCAGGGGAGATTCCTGAGTACTGAGAGGAAGAAAATATCATTACTATCTTCAAGAAGGCATGAAGGAAGTCCCAGGGAACTACAGGTCAGAAAGCCTCATCTCAATCCCTGGGAAGGTGATGAGCAAATAATCCTGAGAACCATTTCCAACAAATAAAGGAAAAGAAGGTGACTGGGAGTAGTCAGCATGGATTTATGAAGGCGAACTCATGCCTGACCTGATAGGCTTGAATGGAATGAATAGGGAAAAGCAGTGAATGCTGTTTATCTTGACTTTAGCATGGCTTTTGACACTGTCTCCCTTAACATTCTCATGGACACACTGATGGAGTATGGGCTACATAAATGGACAGGGAGGTGGACTGAAAACCAGCTGAACTGCTGGGCTGAAAGGGCTGTGATCAGCAGCATGAAGCCCAGCTGCAGGCCAGTCACTAGCGGTGTCCTCCAGGGGTAAATACTGGAGCCAATACTGTTTACCATCTCCATTAATGACCTGGATGCTGGGACAGCATGCACCTTCAACAAGGTTGCAGATGATACAAAACTGTGAGGAGTGGTTGACAGACCAGATGGCTGTGCTGCCTTTCAGAGGGATCTGGACACGCTGGAGAAATGGACCAAGAGGAATCTTATGGAGTTCAGCAAAGGGAAGTGCGAAGTCCTGCCGCAAGGGAGGAACAACCCCAGGCACTGGAACAAGTTACCCAGAGAGGTTGTGGAATCTCTATCCTGGGAGATATTCAAAACCCAACTGGACAGAGCCCTGAGCAAGCTGTCATAGCTGACCCTGCTTGAGCAGGCATGGGGTTGGACTGGGTGATTTCCAGAGGTGCTCACCAGCCTCAGCCATTCTGTGACATTACCTTTGCTGGGACATGGCTCTACCCTTCTATAATTTTGAGGAGCTAGTGGCTCCTACTCTACAGCCAGTGGTATCACATACAAAAGAAGCTGTTTGTATAGTATATAAATGCAGCAGAACCTGTACAAAGGTCATGAAGACATTCTCTTTTATCTACTCATAGACATTGCAACTGGAGTGAGAGATTCCATAATTCATTTCAATGGGAATTTGTTTAGCATTAGATGTAGGTTCCAAATGCCTGACCTGCATTTTTATGGGTGATTTGTTAGAAGCAGCAGGTAATCCTGCAGAAAGAAGAGGTTTTGATACTTAGCAGAGTACTAATTTTACCTCATCTGTTTCTAAGAGAACTTTAGATAGCAGGGTAATTCATGTTTTCAGAATGCTGCATTTTGCATCAAACTGTTTACTATAATGAAGTAGTAAAACAAGTAATTTATTTTTATCTGAGCCTGCATCACATCTCTCACTTCACTGCTAGTTCTGAACATCAGTAGAAGGTGCTTGAACTGTGCTTCTCCACACCAGTGATGCATCCACAACGGATCTTCCACAGCCTAGAGTAATGGTTCATAAGTGTCACTGGACAAAGTTGTACAACATTTCATTTTTTCTTTTTAATCTTATCTGGTGATAAGAAAGGTTTGGGATTCATTGCTTGGGAAAGAAAACTGGCATTTTTATCACCTAAGAATGAATCCTACTTTAACCTTGCCGGTTACTGGTATTAATTGTGTTTGTCATGATCTTAAAGCAAATGCAAAACCTAATATTATCACTGACTGAAATGCTGACTTCTCTCTGTCCCTGTAGCTGCCCTCGCATAAGGCTTGGGATTGTCCTGACAGCCCTAGGAGCTGCATAGACCTTGACTGCTGAGGAGCACAATGAATCCAGCCCCCACTTCGTGGATGAATATCAGGTTATTATATAAACAGTGAACATTAAAATGATCAATAGTGTCATTCAAAGAGCATGTCCAACCCATTATTTCATGGAGTTTTCCCACAAGGAAATCTTTCTAAGCAAAAGCAGACAACTGACTGAGGCTCTGGGTATGTTGCCTAGCACTTAGAGAGTGAGTTTCAAGATGCGGGGAGGGATACAAGAGCCCTAACAAAGGGACTTAACTGGAGGACATGAGGTCTAGCTGAGCGCATGTAAACCTCTTTTTTGAGAGGAGAGTGCCTCCTTGTCTCCAGTGGTGGTAGATTGCATAGTCTGGTACCTTTTAGAGCATGGACAGATGTCCAGGCTGAGGGGCAGACGTCTGAAAGAGGAAGACCCAGGAGATGGGACAAGCCATTGGTATATCCATTTCCCGTCAGTAGTTCTTGCACTAAACTATGCTTCTTCCCTTCTAGGTATCCCTTCTTCAACAAGACCCAAACACCAAAAACCAAACTGTGCTTATGCAATAACAAAAAGTTGCTCTGCTTCCATTGCTGCAACCACCCCCACAGGGCATTTGCCACCATCCATGAGTCAGTAGAGAGATAGAGCACTGGCCACACTCAGCAATGTCTAAAGCCAGCTGGATGGCTTTCATGACTGCAAACTGACTTGATTCACCTTCTCCTTCAGCAGTTTCTACAACTTGTTGCATAGGACTCCATACAGCAGCCTTCCGCCTCTGATGCTTTCCCACAATATGACAGGACCCATCAGTGAACAGGGCATATTGCTTCTCATTTTCTGGTAGTTCATTATGCATTGGAGCCTCCTCAGCACACGTCACCTCTTCCTCTGGCGATATTCCGAAATCTTGCCTTCTGGCCAATCCATGATCACTTCCAGGATTCCTGGGCGACTGGGGTTTCCTATTTGAGCCCGTTGTGTGATCAGTGCAACCCACTTACTCCAC
>NW_008824676.1:5916833-5920971 GCF_000699105.1 Pygoscelis adeliae
TGTAACTAGCCTGGAGGAGAAGGGGAAGGTGAAGGAAGGTGTCTCCCCGTAGACTGGCTCTCCAAGAAGAAGAGTAAAAAGTGTAATTATTAATAGTTTCCGAGAGATGGTTCCCGAAGTACGGGGATGACGGCAGTGCTGAGTACAATCTCACGACCAATAATTTTATCATACCATAAGCCAGCGTTACACAGTACAGCAAAGGGATAACTTTAATCCAACACCCAAAGGTGATAAACAGCAACACAGGGAGTGCATACGGCAAGTAAGATGTTGCATAACACAATGCTGAGAACAAGCACAACAACTCTCAGTAAATAAATCAACATTATGACCAGTGACTATTAAACTAATATAATGAATGCTTATCACAAATTTGTTTTAACACACTCTGGTCAGATCTGTCATTATCTCAACCCTTCATGCCCATGTTGGTTGCCAAAAAGGACTGTTGTGGTTTAACCCCAGCCAGCAACTGAACACCACATAGCTGCCCGCTCACTGCCCGCCCCCGCCATGGGATGGGGAGAGAGTCGGAAGAGTAAAAGTGAGAAAACTTGTGGGTTAAGATAAGAACAGTTTAATAATTGAAATAAAATAAAGTAAAATAGTAGTTATGCAATTGCTCACTACCCACCGACCGATGCCCAGCCAGTCCCCGAGCAGCGGCCCCCCCGGCCAGCTTTCCCCCAGTTTATGTACTGAGCATGACGTCACATGGTATGGAATGTCCCTTTGGCCAGTTTGGGTCAGCTGTCCTGGCTGTGCCCCCTCCTAGCTTCGTGTGCATCTGCAGCCTTCTCAGTTGGTAGAGCATGGGAAGCTGAAAAGTCCTTGACTAGTGTAAGCACTGCTTAGCAACAACTAAAACATCGGTGTGTTATCAACATTGTTCTCACCCTAGATCCAAAACACAGCACTGTACCAGCTACTAAGAAGAAAATTAACTCTATCCCAGCTGAAACCAGGGCAGGTCCCCAATACAAGAGAGGCATGGACCTCTTAGAGTGGGTCTAGAGGAGGGCCACAAAAATTGTCAGAGGACTGGAACACCTCTCCTATGAAGAAAGGCTGAGAGAGCTGGGGTTGTTCAGCCTGGAGGAGAGAAGGCTCTGGGGAGACCTTGTTACAGCCTTTCAATACTTAAAGAGGGCTTATAAGAGAGAGAGAGAATTTTTACTAAAGCTTGTAGTAACAGGACAAGGGGCAATGGTTTTAAACTGAAAGAGGGTAGATTTAGATTGGACATAAGGAAGAAAATTTTTTACATTGAGGGTGGTAAGACACTGGAACAATTTGCCCAGAGAAGTTGTCGATGCCCCATCCCTGGAAGCGTTCAAGGTCAGGTTGGATGGGGCTTTGAGCAACGTGATCTAGTGAAAGATGTCCCTGCCCATGGCAGTGGGGTTGGACTAGATGACCTTTAGAGGTCCCTTCCAACCCAAACCGTTCTATGATTCTGTGAACTTCAGTTAGACTTTGTCTATCACCTTATCGAATGACCTACATTTTACTTCTATTTTGCATGTCTTCCTGCTCTTGGGCATCTTCATAGGCTGTCTGTACATTGTTCACCCCAACTATGTCAGTCACAATAATGGAAATCCAGAACAGTTTTGTCAGGGATCAGCAAGACTTTCTAAACTATCAGCAGCATAACTGAAAGTAGCAGCAGGCCTACGAGCTGTGTTAGTAATTGTTTCAGAGTCTTCAAAATTGCTATGGAAGGAAAAAATGTCCATGTTTAAAATAGCGGGATCCAGAGCCAGAGTCTGTAGTTTCCTGTAGGGTCTATCACACCCTGTATACCAGTAAGCTGTCAAGTCCATTTTCACTCTCCGTCCTCCAATATTCTTGGTAACACCACCTTTTTCTCCCCATTTTTCCTTCCCCCTTTCTCCTTTTCACTTTCCCTCTTCACCTTATTTTTGATGTCCTGCTTGCCTTCAGTCAGACCTTGTATCCTATTACATACAACCCCCGAGGAAACAAAGAGAAATATAACAAATCCCTAGAAAAGTAAAAGCAAGATTCACCAGATGTTAATGGGCCTGGACTCTAAGGTTACCTCAAGCGTCACTTGAACTGAATTCCTGCGTTAACTGTAACAAATGGGACAAGTCCTGGTGAAACAGGTTTTAATTCTGTCTTCTAAATCAGATAGTCATCTCTGCACTGTATCCCTTGAGTGCCCAGTTTCAGCTTGGCTGAAAATGTGTATGTAAGGAAAATACAAAATAATTTGCAGTGAGGTGAGCAAAACTTTCAGATCTGAACATTGCTAAACGTGGAAAGGTTTGAATTTAAATTCAGACTAGGACCTCAGCCTATCTTTGTCACCATATCCCAAGCCCCATCTGACAAAATATAGAAGTGCTTTTTGGGAGAAGGGCAGTTTTGTCTCTGAATGCTCAGTGAGGATGAAGTGATTTTTCTCCAAGTGCTTTGTTGATATTCATTCAGACCCTTACCAATTAATTGGTTTGCTTTTTTTTGTACCACCTGCTCATCAAAAAGCAAATTCTATTTTTAATGTATATAAATTTACTCTGGAACAGTTATTCCAGAGCTGTGCTCATGTAATAGGAATGCAGCAAAACCAAAACCAGCCTAGCCACCACACAAATCACTAGGAATAGAATGAAGGTCTGTACATCCACATTTATATTACAAATGAATGAATATAGATCTAGTAATTTTTCACTGAAAACAGATGCAGTAAGTAGTCATGCTGTTCTTCATTTAGCATTAATCAGACTAGATTCTCCTTTCAATTCCACCAGAAGAAAGCAAGTAATTTATGCTAAATTATAACTGGAGTTTCTCCACATTTTTTTCGATGCAACTGAGAACAGAATGTGTCCCAGAAACTATGGTTAGCTTGTCTAAATCATACCTCATATCACTATCTTCATAAGAACTTAATTATTAAGATAATTTTAAAGCAATTTAAAAGCTTGGTTTTGCATGCATTTTGGGTCAAGCCCAGCTACCATCATATATACGTCTGGTTTTTGGAATAAATAATCTGCAACATGTTGAAAGGCCAATTACTTATAGAATTACTACCATTAAAGGAGTCACATCATTCTCGGACTCCTTCCTCCTATGAAATGTATGTGACAACTGAAACTCCCATCCAGACAACAGTTCATGTCTTCTACCAAGAGGATGACTTTGTTGCTTTGAGTGTAAAAAGAGCATGACCAGTGTTTGACCTACATAAGATTTATTTTTTCCCTGGGCTGTTGCCAGTGGAGGTGCAGTCCTTATCCCCCCCTTCTCCACAGCAAGGGTACAGTATGTGTGCCTGTGGGACTTGACACTAGTACTGACATACATGACAGCACTTGTCACGGTGCATCTTAAAAATTCACTGTTTGGAAAGCATCTACAGAAACTTATCTCAGTGTCTGCTCAGGCCTGTTTCCCCAGCTGGTTTTAGAATCATAGAAACACAGAATCATAGAATTGTTTAGGTTGGAAAAGACCTTTAAGATCATCAGGTCCAACTGTTAACCTAGCACTGCCAAGTCCACCACTAAACCATGTCCCTAAGCACCACATCTACACATCTTTTAAATACCTCCAGGGATGGTGACTCAACCTCTTCCCTGAGCAGCCTGCTCCAATGCTTGACAACCCTTTCGGTGAAGACATTTTTCCTAATATCCAATCTAAACCTCCCCTGGCGCAACTTGAGGCCATTTCCTCTCGTCCTATCGCTTGTTACTTGGGAGAAGAGACCGACACCCACCTCGCTACAACCTCAGGTAGTTGTAGAGCGCAATAAGGTCTCCCCTCAGACTCCTTTTCTCCAGGCTAAACAATCCCAGTTCCCTCAGCCGCTCCTCAGAAGACTTGTTCTCCAGACCCTTCACCAGCTTTGTTGCCCTTCTCTGGACACGCTCCAGCACCTCAACGTCCTTCTTGTAGTGAGGGGCCCAAAACTGAACACAGTATTCGAGGTGCGGCCTCACCAGTGCCAAGTACAGGGGCACGTTCACTTCCCTGCTCCTGCTGGCCATGCTGTTTCTGATACAGGCCAGGATGCCATTGGCCTTCTTGGCCGCCTGGGCACACTGCTGGCTCATGTTCAGCCAGCTGTCGACCAACACCCCCAGGTCCTTTTCCGCCA